>NW_028261382.1:172641791-173011791 GCF_051295495.1 Thamnophis sirtalis
GAGAAAGAGAGAGAGAGAGAGAGGAAGAAGGAGCAGCCGCTGCCACGGGAAACGTGGTTGCTGCTCCCACTGCTGAGGCTTCTCATCAGTTCCTCGTCCTGTTTCCAGCAGTTGTGCAACAGGCGAAACGCATCGCATCTCGTTGCTGGGCAGAGGGAGGCGAGTTGGAGATGCTGAAAACTTCGTAGAGGGAGGAGCCCGGCGGCGGGTGGCTGCTGTAGCGGCAGCCTGTTGATGGTGGAGGTGGATTGAACTTTGTCATGTCCGTTGATAAGTTTGTTCTGGCTCTCCCCCCCCCTTCCCCTCGCTTCTGCGCTTGCTCTCTTTCCCACCCCCTTTTACCTCCGCGTTACACTATCTCTCTCCCTCTCTGGAGTGCTCTGCAATGCATCCTTGATAGGTTATAAAAGGGGAGGGCAGGCTTTCCTCCTGGCTCAGCAGATTTTGCCCTCTGTGGCTCCTTGTGACTCAGTTGAGAAGATAGAACTAGAGGCCGGATCCCGATGAGCAGCCCCTTATGGTACCGCAACTTCACAACACACAGAACCAGCACTGGAGGACATACTTCTGGAGGGGGTGGAGTGGAGGACATAAGTTTTAAAAAAACCCACTGGCCTGTCCCCAAATCTTTGCTTACACCTCTGCCATTAAATACATATATATGGGAGGAAAAACAATTATGGGTGGAGGAGGGAAGGAACAGATTAAAAGTGTATCTTCAGTAAATCTGCTACTCTAAGATCTATTTAGTGCAAAAAGAATTTATTGCATATAAGTGCAATAAATTCAAATTCAATAGATCTGTCGTGGGGCAAATTTTGGTTTCACTCGTCCTCCTCTACGACTGCTTAAGATGAACAAGCTGGATTGCAGCTGAATGTAGTTGGTGAATGTGAATTGCATCAGGGTGAATATGGTAAAGAGGACCAGAATGAATTTCCCTTTTGATCTGAAAAAAAACAACCAGCAGTCTGGATTCCTTGATGGCATTTTTTTGGTAACTCATTAAATTCTTCTGAGAGCCAATTTTAAAGGCTTTGTCAGCAAGATGGCTATTAGGAATATTTTATTTTTGTAGACATCCTAGAAGGTTTGGAAAAGGTTAAAACACTGGTCCCACTTCCCAAAGATCAAGGTATGTGTGCATATTCAAGAGAAAGAGGGAGGTACTGTGTGACTCATGATCACACAACAAGCCATATTTGTTTTATTTCCCTGTTTGAAGGCTTAAGGGTATAGTCTTCTCTTGGTGTGTGTATATAATGCCCATTAGCATTAACTGGTGTTATGTACATCCCTCAGACTAAAGATCCTTTTGTGTGTTAGAAAGGCAGAAACAGCATGGCTCCATCATCCAATCAATCAAGTTACCACAACATTTCTTTTCATCTTTTGCTTTAAGATGCACCTAATGGGTTTATTTGTTTTAGCGCAGTTGCCCCCCCCCCCCGAAACTGATATTTGGTGTGCGTGTGTGTGTGCGTGTGTCTCATTTCCAACAGTATATTTAAGCAGGTAAAATAACAGTTTTGCATATCATTTTTTGCTTAGGAAAATCATGCATGCCATTTCAGTTACTCGCAATTTCTATGCAACTTGTATTTTAATTTCTATTTCACTTTTAACTCTTACGGTTTCTGTTTTAAAGAAACATTTCAGGATGAGGGCGCTTTTGATTTTGCTCTCTCTTAAAAATTAAGTGGCTTGAAAAAAGTTGAATGCAAAAAGTTGATTCTTGAGGTGCCTGCATTGTTACATCGCTTATTTTGGTCTTTTGAGGGTAGAGAATTCTTTGAAGTAAAACTTTCAGATGCAAAAACCCATAGCTTGTGGCTTTGATAAACTTGTTTTGGCCTGGGGCCGAAGGTGTGCTGGAAAATTCCCTCTTATTTTTTTTTTCCAGGAGTTTTTATGGGTTTTCATCACTTACTTGATAAGCTAACATTCCAGTATCCCCTTCCCATTATCGAAGTAATATATTGTTTGGCTACATTGCTTTTTCCTCCCTTGTGGTGCAAAGTGATGTTTATACTGGTCACAGTTAGTGAAAACCAGGTATCGTTGCTAGATCTATCTCTCAGGTTGTACTTATTATCCTTTGTGAAAGTAGGTGGTGCATAGAAGGTCATAGGATAAGTGTTGGCTAAGCAGCTAAACAGATGCTAAAATTAACCCAACTGCATCTGTCATGGGTTTCGCTCCCTTGCTCCTTTTTGTCAATGAACTGCAATTGTCTAACATTTTAATTAATTGAATTGTGTAAATGATACATCTACTGGAAGAGCTAGCAAAACCACCCAACATGGCAATGTTTTACGTCGGAAGGTCATTTTAGGAATCAGAATAATAACAGTTGAAAAGGGACCTTGGATATCTTCTCATCCAACCCCCCCACTTCTGGGGTAGGATAACCTTATAGCATTTCGGTTGTCTAAAATCTCTTCTTGAAAACTTTCCGTGCATTGGAAAAATTCATTGGAGCATCGTTCCAGGAATGGAGCATTGGAAAATTCTAAATTATTGTAAATAAATGTACAAGAGAGTTTCTTCTACGGAGTGAGTGTGTGACCTCTCTTTAGCAATAGCAATAGCAGTAGACTTATATACCGCTTCATAGGCCTTTCAGGCCTCTCTAAGCGGTTTACAGAGAGTCAGCATATTGCCCCCAACAATCTGGGTCCTCATTTTACCCACCTCGGAAGGATGGAAGGCTGAGTCAACCCTGAGCCGGTGAGATTTGAACCGCTGACCTGCTGATCTAGCAGTAGCCTGCAGTGCTGCATTTAACCACTGCGCCACCTTGGCCTCTTTGGTTCCTGAAATGTTTCATTTAGACAGCAATGTCAAGAGAAAGTACTATATACTAAAAAAGAAACAGGGATACTTCCTTGCTTAAAAATTTGCAATGGTATATGACACACTTTAAACAATGCCTTTATAAAAGAAAAATCTTATAGAAACTTGGCATCATGAACCTAATATTAGAAGACTGCCTAGAGAATACCATTTTTGCACCAGGCTCTGTTGCCTCAAAGTGGGACCAGAATCCTAGGTGGGTGGGGCAATATACTGATTCTGTCTTAACCTTTTATCCCCCCCCCCAAAAAAAAATCCACCCCCAGCAGACGGCTGGAGAGGAAAAATTCCACTCTTGATCTTGCAGAAGATTTCTGAAGGGCTTTGTATGGGCCTGCTAGGGAAGGTAATAGCAATAGTAATAGCAATAGCAATAGCAGTAGACTTATATACCGCTTCATAGGCCTTTCAGGCCTCTCTAAGCGGTTTACAGAGAGTCAGCATATTGCCCCCAACAATCTGGGTCCTCATTTTACCCACCTCGGAAGGATGGAAGGCTGAGTCAACCCTGAGCCGGTGAGATTTGAACCGCTGACCTGCTGATCTAGCAGTAGCCTGCAGTGCTGCATTTAACCACTGCGCCACCTTGGCTCTGTGTTACCCACTCCCAACTCCAGAAGATAGTTAAGACAGAAGTCTTTGGTGAAGCTGTCTCTCAAGGATTTGGGAGATCATTGCCCTAGTTACTACGGTAGTAGCTTCAATGCACACCGCAACTCAGCCTGCTTCCCTCCAAGAATAATTTTGGAATACTGGCGATCCCTTATCAGAAAAGTCTAAATATGTCTTTGAATGGGAAGTTGGCGTTTTCCAAATGTTTTTTTTTTAAACAAAACAACAAATCTTATGAAATTCTTGGGGTTTTTTGGGGGGGTCCTGTGCTGTAGACACCTTGACCCATGTGAGTTTTGAAGCACAGGTAGAATATAATTTTTCTCCCTCAACCAGATGTAGGATGGGTGGAGAAAGTGATGTAGGGCAGTATAGTACCGTGTTTCCCCCCAAAACAAGACAGGGTCTTATTTTCTTTTGACCCCTAAAACAAGCGCTTGGCCTTATTCTTATTCTTGGGGAGGTCTTGCTATTTTTGAGGAGGTTATCCTCGGCCTGTGGTCAGCGGATCCACTGATCCAGAGAGGGCCAGAAGTTCTGTCTCTGTTTCTGGTACATTCTTAGCAATAGCAATAGCAGTTAGAATTATATACTGCTTCATAGAGCTTTCAGCCCTCTCTAAGCGGTTTACAGAGTCAGCATATCGCCCCCAACAACAATCCGGGTCCTCATTTCACCCACCTCGGAAGGATGGAAGGCTGAGTCAACCCTGAGCCGGTGAGATTTGAAGAGCCGAACTGCAGAACTGCAGTCAGCTGAAGTAGCCTGCAGTACTGCACTCTAACCACTGCGCCACCTTGGCTCAGCCCTAGCATTGCTGGGCCTGCCGCTGTTTTTGCGGCTGCCACTAAGAGAAGGGACGCGTTAGCTAGGGTTTGCGGCCTCCACAAGGCCATTCCGCGTGGATGGCAGGTGTATGCACATTTTAGGGGAGGGCTTATTTTCAGGGGAGGGTTTATTTTAGTGCATGCTCTCGAAAGCCTGATTGGGCTTATTATCCGGGGAGGTCTTATTTTGGGGTAGCATTTTGGGGTCTTCCCTTTTTTGAATATGATTTAATTTTGTCCTTTTGCATTGCTTGATCTCCAGCATTCAAACTAAAGAAAAATAAGTTGCTTTTCTTAATTATTTTACTTTTGCGCAGTTGGTTAACGTAATTTTTTTTTTTACATTGCACCCGATTATTATAACTTGATTGTTTTTTCTCTTTCTCTTTTACAGATATGAAGTGCTTTTCCGAAGAGCAGTTTGAAGCTTAGAAAGGGTAGGAATCGCTTTTAAGTTTCTATTCATCTTCTCTTAAAGATCTTTCTAAACATGAGTATATAAAGGAGAAAGCATAAAGAAGGATGGCAAAAAAATAAATAAAAAATTCTCCCCTGCCCCCCTCCCTCAAGAACGGCAAAAGTGAGAATTTGTAAGAAAATCTTATGGGGGGCTGGTAATTCTGAATGAACAGATGATTATGGTCCATGACAAAGTCTCTTATGTGTTTTTAAAAATAACTTCATTCTTATTGGCGTTAACATTATATGTATTGATATTTATTAATATTATAGTCGGTTGGCCATTGTGAGAACAGACTATTAGACTAGATAGTCCAGGAGTCCAATCCAGCAAGGAACTGCTTATATCTTTTAAAGAGAGCATTATATGGCTCTTTTAATTGCCTACAGAATTTCATAGGAAGTTGTGTGGTTTCTAGCCCTGATGGGAACGATAAAAACAATGAAAACTAGATTTGAAACAGTGGAAGACATAGCAAAGTAATTGACAATTTCATATGATAAAAGGTAGATGAAAACATAAGAAGAGACCAGATTTATGTAATGTTTAAACTCCTATTTTTACTTTTAAATATGGTTTAACTTGAATAAAGAAGTGGGGGAAATGTTTTTTTTTGTTTTGTTTTGTTCCTGTGCTGGTAGCATTTATGTGCAGTGGGTGTAGCTGAAAAATTGCCATTGTTGCACATGACTCTAAAATGCCCATTAAAAAAAATCTCTTTGCCTAAAATACCTGCTACTTTTACCTTCGCCGCTCTAGCTATTGCCAACAATAATATATGGAATGTTTGTGAATTTCTTGCAAAATTGCAACTTGTCAAATGTTTTGCTGGATTGAAAAATGTTATTTGGGAGTAGGCATGAGAGGAGTGTTAAGAGCTAAATCATTTATTTTTAATGAATGGCGTTAAGGATATTTGGAATTTGCCCTCTTGCTGTTACCTGGGTATGGAGATACTATATTAGAAGGTGCTGCTACATAGGAAAAAGTTAGATGTGTGAAAGATGAAATTTCCTTTGGAAAAGCACTTCGTATCTGTCATTCATTCACTTCATTCCTGAAATTTGTTCAGGAAATCAGCTTATCTGAACTGAAGATGATGAACACAAGTATAGTATTTGGGGCAGCTTTAGGGGGTCAATCTATGTTCAGGTAGTCCTTGACTTACAACATTTAGCAACCGTTCAAAGTTACAACATCAGTGGAAAAAATGGCTTACGGCCATTGAAGCATCTTCATTGTCATGTGATCAAAATTTGAATGGTTGGCCGCTGACTCATATTTATGACGGTTGCAGTGTCCTGGGGTCATGTGAACCATCTTTTATGACCTTCTGACCAGCAAAGTGAATGGGGAAGCCAAATTTCCCTAACAACCGCGTTACTAACTTAAGAACTGCAGGGATTCACTTAACAACTGTGTGAAGAAAGGTTGTAAAATGGGGCAAAACCCACTTAAGAAATGTCTCACTTAGCAACAGAAAAGTTGGGCTCAATTTTGGGCGTAAGCCGAGGACTATCTGTAGTTGTACAGAGAACATCCAAGTGTGTTAAAAGTTTCACTTTGGAATGAAGGCCATTAAAAACCAGCAATCCGTCCTCAAGAGTTATTGGAGTAACTGAACATGGTTGCAAAAACCATCCCTGTTTCACCTCCTTGTTGGTATCAAAAGGACATCACTTTGAAGGTAGCAATTCTTAAGACGGCAATAGCTTAACTGAAGCATCCTTGCCTTTGTTCTGTATGAATCTTCTTGAGGCTGTTCTGCGCTCTACATGGGGCTGCCCTTGAAGAGTGTTCGAAGACTCCAGCTGGTCCAGAATGCAGCCGCGCGAGTGATCGTGGGTGCACCCAGGTACACCCACGTTACACCTATCCTCCGCGAGCTGCACTGGTTACCCATTAGTCTCCGGATCCGCTTCAAGGCGCTGGTCGTTACCTATAAAGCCCTCCATGGCATCGGACCTGGGTACCTGAGAGACCGCCTCCTGCCGATCACCTCCCATAGACCGATTCGATCACACAGGTTAGGTCTCCTCCGGATTCCATCTGCCAGCCAATGTCGGCTGGCGACTCCCCGGGGGAGAGCCTTCTCTGTTGCAGCGCCAGCCCTCTGGAACGATCTCCCCGTGGAGATCCGGACCCTTACTACCCTCACGGCCTTCCGCAAAGCTGTTAAGTCCTGGCTGCTCCAGCAGGCCGGGGGGGCTCTCGTAATATTCAGCCCCCCAGAGATTGTGACTGTTGTATATTTTAATGTTGTTGTGTATTATTCCCCTCCCTTGTTTTATTGTAAGCCGCCCGGAGTCCTTGGGGAGTGGGCGGCATACAAATCAATAAAACTATAACTATAACTGATCAAAGTTATGGAACTTTAAGCTGTCCTGGAATATTACAAGAGCCAAGGTGGCGCAGTGGTTAAATGCAGCACTGCAGGCTACTGCTAGATCAGCAGTTCAGCGGTTCAAATCTCACCGGCTCAGGGTTGACTCACCCTTCCATCCTTCCGAGGTGGGTAAAATGAGGACCCAGATTGTTGGGGGCAATATGCTGACTCTCTGTAAACCGCTTAGAGAGGGCTGAAAGCCCTATGAAGCGGTATATAAGTCTACTGCTATATACTATATATATTACTGAGTTTTGCTAGAGATTTGAGTCCTGAGCATTATTGCTTGGCTGTGCTGTGCATGCGTACACACACACACACATATATACACGAGGTAGGGTATTGTGCAGTTTGGATTTAGTGCAGTGGAAAATGATTTGAGCGCAAGCTAACTGAGAAAGGTCGGCCTTGCTAGTTGAATCACGCAGATCCGTGTCTCCTGGCGAGGGCAATGATTCTGGAATTACACCCAATCTCTCTCTCCCTGTAGCTGAAGAACCTGCGGATTTTTGTTCCCTCCAGCAGGATGGAAGTCATTCTAGTGCATCTGGTTCTAACTATCTCTCCAGTTGTTGTTTTTTTTTCATGCAAACCTGCTTTGCAGTCAATAAAGGTAGTTCTCTGAATAGGAGCCGTAGACAAAAGAAGTAGGTGATGGGTGGGGATTGTTTATTCAATGTTATTCAAGTAAGTCATGTTGAGGGAATTGGAGGGCCTCTGGGATAGGGTAGCTGAATAGCTTTAAAAAGGATTCACCTCCAGACTCCCAAGGGGGGGTAATACCAACACAACCCAAGGGTAGCAATTGAAACCCCACCAGACAAGCATTGTTAGGGTAAAGGATACCCAGAAGAGGATTATGGATTGCTTTGAAGCTGTCTTCTTTCCCTTTGCTTTAGGCCAGTGGGTCTGTATTGCATCTCCCAATGCAAATGGTTATTTGTATTAGGGTCAGATTTGTAGAATTTAAAAAATATCACTTCTAATTCAGCATCAGATTTTGCTATGTCTCCCGCAAGTCTAGGTAAATCTAAGGAAGTCCTTTGAAAACATGTTCCTTCCCCCCCCCCCCCCCCCCATGCTCAGTCATCCACAAATTTAGACTTTTTGGCCAGCAAGCCACAATGATTTTCTCCAACCAGATCGTCTCCAGGTTAAATTTTTTTACTCTTTCCAGTTAGCCTGGCAAATGATTTGGGGGTAATGAAATTATAGGCCAGGACATCTGCAGGTATCAGCTGCGGAATGTCACTTGTAACATCCTTCAAAGTTATTTTTTTAAATAGTTTTATTGATGTTTATAAGTACAAAGGCAAAATGACTAATACCAACTAAAAGAAAGTAAAGACAGAGAAGTATGGGAAGTGAAAAAGAAAATAAGAAACAATATATAAATTTGACTCCTCTCTCCCTCCCTCAAGTATAAAAGTATTTCAATGCCTTCACTAATATTTCAATTTTTCAAAAAAAAACCTCCTCTTCTTCCAGTATTTCATCCTTTATCAAAATGTAAAAATTCATCATTCAATAATCATTAGGAAAAGTCTGCTAAGAGTTATCAGAAATAGTAACATAACGTCCTTAAAAGTTATTTTCAAGATTGTAAAACTTTTACCTTTTTATTTGAGACATTTTTGTTTCTCCAGCGGATTTTTATATTAAAGGCCCCATTCTGAGAAATGGTCCTTTATTGGGACCAATCTGAATAAATATCCATATGGGAGATAACCTCATTATTAGCTTTTGCTTAGCTAGGATATTTATCCTTATAAAAGGCTATTTCAAAAGAAGTCATATGAAACTAATATTCATATGACTACTAATTTCTTCCTTTGTGTATTATTTCAAGAGTAACTTTTATTAGAAGTTCTCCTTTTCTTAGAGAACATCTTTATGCATACGCGGAAGTGGATTGTCCTTGTTTGTGTGAAAAGTTTGACTGAATTCCCACATTAACAATGAAGTTGCTTGATTTTGGCTTAGCAGGAATATAATTAATATAGATCACTAAGATCACTTCTTTCCACTTTGCTAATGTTTGGCTCTTGCAAGGATGTTTTTTTTTTTACATGTGGTCAAGAAACTTTTAATTATATTCCTGCTATTAATTATTAGGGTGATCCTAAAGCATTGAGGTTTAAAATCATTGCTTATGACAGCTGTCTCTTCCACAAATCATGGTTAGTAAAATTGTGTTTGGTGCTATATAGAAAGTAGCCCATTAGATTCCTCAATTCTAATTAGTAAACAAATTCTATAAATGGAGTGAGAACAACATTAATTTCATTCATTCATTCATTTATTGAATTTCTAGGCTGCCCAATCCCGAAGGACTCCGGGCGGCTTACAGAAATGAAAATATTAAAAAAGAATTTAAAAACGGTAGGACACAACAGGGGGGCTGGACCTCAGTCAAGAGGTCAACAGCCCCAGGCCTGCCGGAAAAGCCAGGTTTTAATAGCTTTGTGGAAGGCCATGAGAGTGGGCAGGGCCCGGATCTCTGGGGGCAGCTCATTCCATAGGGCCGGAGCGGCAACAGAGAAGGCCCTACTCCTAGGCGTCGCCAGCCGGCATTGTCCCGCTGAAGGCACCCGGAGAAGGCCCATCCTGTGCGAACTTATCGGTCTAAGGGAGGTATGTGGCGGAAGACGGTCTCGCAGGTATCCGGTTAAAATAATATTAGTTCAGATTTAAGTTTCAGCAGAGATTTGGAAGCTGGGTGCTAATTCTTAATGTTGTCTAGCTCAAAAATGCATCAGGGATTTCCACAGGAAGCAGGTCATAAAAGTCAAGATGGCAGGCATGACCCTGTAATTGGAGCCTTGCCTCTTTTTATGTGACTTTCCCAGGTGTTGCTTGCGTGGGATATTATACATTGAAAAAAAGGGTGGGGTTATTTGATCTCACAGTTGCAGCTGCCATCTTGATTTTTGGCATCTTTCCCCTTGAGTACATTCCTGGATGCTTCATTAGAGAGGCATCATCCCTGCTCCTCTGAATCGACAGCTATCCAGTTGGCTTGACAGCTGCATTTGCACACAGCGGTTTTGTTATTCCTCCCCTCCTGATGACTTACTCTACGGGATTTTCAACTGCAGTTGCCAAGATTTGAACCTTGGTGCTTCTGCTATCAGAGCAATGGATCTTTTCGATGGCTTAGTTCTCTTGCAGCCTCCCTTACTCACTTCGCAGGCTATGTGAAGGCTCCCTTCCTTTCCTCCTCTTAGCAATAGCAGTTAGACTTATATACCGCTTCATAGGGCTTTCAGCCCTCTCTAAGCGGTTTACAGGGTCAGCATATTGCCCCCAACAACAATCCGGAGCCTCATTTTACCCACCTCGGAAGGATGGAAGGCTCAGTCAACCTTGAGCCGGTGAGATTTGAACAGCCGAACTGCAGAGCTGCAGTCAGCTGAAGTAGCCTGCAGTGCTGCACTCTAACCACTGCGCCACCTCGGCTCTTAGATTTGGGCACTGAGGTGAAGGATAATGATGTTTTTCTCCCAGGAGAACACAAAGCATAAAACATTGGTGAGCTGAGATACAACCAATAACAGTAAACCTTCAGTAGTATGGTATTGTATTTATAAGTAGTCCTTGACTTATAACCTTTTGTTTAAGGTTTAAGCAACACGGCACTTAAAGTGACTTATGACTGTTTTTCACACTTATGACTATTGCAGAACCTGCATGGCCACATCCTCAAAATTTGGATGCTTGCCACCTGACTCATATTTATGACGGTTGCAGCGTCCCAGGGTTATGTGATCACTTTTTTGTGACCTTCGGACAAGCACAGTCAATGGGGAAGCGACAATTCACTTAAGAACCATGTTACTAACTTGGTTTAGTTTGGTTTATTGGATTTATATGCCGCCCTTCTCCCAAGGACTCAAGGGGGGGCGTACAACATTAAAAAATTAACAACTACAGCGATTTCTTTCATTACCGTGGCTAGAAAGGTGATAAAATGGGACAAAGCTCACTTAACCACTCTCACTTAGCAACAGAACCGTTGAGCCCAGTTGAGGTTGTAAGTCAAGGACTTCCCATACATCAGACAAAGGAGTAAATATAATATAAAGCCATTCCGCAAGACAATGAAGATGGCAAAAAAATTAAAATAAGGGTCCTTTTGTTTTTTGCGGACATAAAATGCCAACTGCAAAAATTGAAAAGGTGGAGGTAAGTTCATCTTGCATGTGCAAATTGATGATTGTGTTCCTAATTGTCAAAAAAGATGATTAAGCAGTGTAAATGCTTCATTGCCTCAGACAGCTTCAGTAGCTTGTCTGTTACTTGGGGAAAAATTCGTCTTTCTTTTGCAAACCTCTTATAATAATTAATAAGAAAGGGAATGGATAAATGCCAAGGCCTATACTAATCGGTCCGTGTTTCTGAATTTTGCATTTTTTATATTTAACCAAATGTCTAAGTACGGTCATACTTGGATATGCTCCTCTCCCTGGCTTATCTAGCTGTTTTTTTTTTTAAAACCTCTTTTAATAAATGCTTTTCTGCAGCTTTGTTGCTAAAGCTGAAAAAAAAAACTGGTATGATATCCTAAGAATGGACTGGCTCCCATACTTGTGCTGTGGCATTGGAAGATGAACTAATTCAGCCAAGAGCTATTTCCTGAGTCCTTTACTATTATTTTAATGAATTTAAGTTCAAGGCTGCAAAAACGAGCTGTTAGAATGGTATTCCTTCCTAGGGAATTAATAGGTAAATTGGTATTGGATATTAGAGATGTATTTGTCCTCCCCACAAAGACAATTTGCAAGTTAATGAATGATGCTGAGTTTCCTCTTACAGTGTATGGGAAAGAGTTTAGAGGATTTGAAGCACATGACTTCCATGTGCTTCAAATCCATGTGTAAGAGCCAAGGTGGCGCAGTGGTTAAATGCAGCACTGCAGGCTACTGCTAGATCAGCAGGTCAGCGGTTCAAATCTCACCGGCTCAGGGTTGACTCAGCCTTCCATCCTTCCGAGGTGGGTAAAATGAGGACCCAGATTGTTGGGGGCAATATGCTGACTCTCTGTAAACCGCTTAGAGAGGCCTGAAAGGCCTATGAAGCGGTATATAAGTCTACTGCTATTGCTATTACTGCTATTGCTATTGCTATGTGTCCATGTTCTGTTCTTTTTTTTTGTTTTGCATCAGTAGGCACAGGCTGTATATCTTGGGATGTTTCACATTGGGCATGATTTAATGAGGTTCCCAAAAATTGCATGACATTTATGAAATTGGCAGTTAGTTGGTTGCTGGGAATATGCGAGGCGCTTCTGTTGCCATCCCAAATCCAGAGCATGACTGGACTTGTTTTTGCTTGTCAAAAGTCAGGCAGGGATATGAGCTTATATACATCCCTTCTTTGGTGTTTGCAACCTGTGTAGACACATTGTGCTATTGGTCTGTTCTGGAAGAATTAGTGATGTAACCTCATGTTATAATACTTTTGTCAGCACTGGACAAGCCCCGCAGCCTTGTTTAAGAATTAAAAAAAGAAATCATGGGAGCAAGACGAATTATTCTCCTCTGGTTACCATTTGAAAATGATTCCATTTGCAGCGCGAGAATGTATTGTCTGGGTTTGAGAAACCTACTCCGAAAAGCAATACAGTAGCATCCTATTTGTTTTTTGTTTTTTTTTAGGACAAATTACATATTGCAGGTTATTTCGAGACTCTTGTATTTAAGCTTACGTTCACACTGCGTTAAACCATAAATATTCTTTGCTTAGCATAACACACCTGCTTAGCTTGCTGTGGGTTATTCAGTAGACGAGGGTAAAATCGTGAGTGAATCTCAGGGGTGGGTTTCAACGGTCCCTGCGAACCGGTTGGTTGGCGAACCCGGAAGTAAGTAACTTCCGGGAACGGCGAAGGGCCCACCCGCGCGCCCGCGCGCCTTACCCATTTTTGACGAGTTCTGCGCTTCCACGCATGCACAGGGCGCATACAGCGCCTGCGCGATCCTCCAGGAGCAGCTGGAGCATCGCACAGACGCTAATACGCATGTGTGCGCCACGCGCGTGCACGCACGTGTGAGGATGCCGCTGGCCCCGTTCCAACCAAACTGGTTGGAACGGGGCGAGAAACCCACCCCTGGTGAATCTGGTGCTTGAAGTCACATTCAGGTTGTCCTTGACTTACAACAGTTATTTAGCGACCATTCAAAGTTATAACGTCACAGGACAAAATGACAATTTTTCACCGTTGAGACCTTTGAGGCATCCCCCATGATCAAAATTCAGATGCTGGACTCCTATGACTAATATTTATGATGGTTGCTTACAGTGGTGGGATTCAAATAATTTAACAACCGGTTCTCTGCCCTAATAACCAGCTGGGTAGGCGTGGCTCAGTGGTCATGTGACTGGGTGGGTGGGGCCAACTCAATGTCACTCACGTCGATGGGTACTTCGCCTTAGCTGTTACAATGTAGTAAGGGTTAACCGGAGAGGCAGTTTCTGTAAGCAGGTCAATAAAGATGAGGCTAGAAACAACACCAGAAATTTTCCTTTCTGCCTTCCTTACAGAATTAACCCTGTAAAGTGGGAAAAAAACAAAAGGAGATTTCTTCCAACAACCGGTTCTCCGAACTGCTTAGAAAGTTACCAACCGGTTCTCCCGAATAGGTGCGAACCGGCTGAATCCCACCACTGGTTGCTTGTATCCCAAGTTCACGTGATCACCTTTTGCAACCTTCCCACAAGCAAAGTCAATGGGAAAGCCAGATTCATTTAACAAACGGGTTACTGATTTATCAACTGCATTTATCAACTTATTAAGTGGGATTCACTTAACAACTGTGGCAAAGAAAGACCGTGAAATGTACCAAAGCTCACTTAACAAGTGCCTCACTTAACAACGGAAATTTTGGGCTCAGTTGAGGACTTACCTGTATCACATGGGTCAACAGGAACCTCTCGGCAGATGGCAATGAAGAAGAAGTTTCCATTTAGGCAGAACGTTGTGAAAACCACTACACCAAACTTGGATCTTCGGTTGCTTCAGTTATTGTATTTTGTAAGAGGTGTTGTGGTGGTTGGAGGAAGCTCTCATCCCTAATTTTAGAACTGTAGTTCCATATGATCTATTGGTTCCAGATGACTCACCGAAATTTAATACTCTTTGTCTATTAACTTCATGATTATGGTGGTTGCTTCACATCATCCATGGAACATTTTGCAATTGATTGCAGTGGGACTTTATAGAGCATTCCTGCACAGAGATGAATGAAGGTATTATAGCTCTGCTTGGTTATTTACTTCCTTCAATAATTGTGCTTTATTTCTCTTGAAAACCACTGAGAATTGGGTATTTCCAAATAAAAGGTAACCCTCTAGAAAGGCAAAAAGCAAGGGGGAATTTTGTTTATGTGGTTCCTCCTATGTGTGCCCACTCTTCTAAATAGCTACTAAAGGCATCACAGGCATTCTTTCCATTTGCTCAGTCTAGACTACAAGTTCCATAATCCCTGATTATGGGCCAAACTTGTTGGGATGTGCCAAGCTGAGAAAAAAAAAAGAATTGTCACAAAGGGGTTATAATTAAAACTGCTCTGTGCCGCTTGGCATTTAAGTATTCCATGTCACTTCACAAGGGGATGGCTGTCTCCTTGAATAAGATTGCTCTCTGTGTATCCTCTCTAAACCAGTCTTTTTCAAAGTGTGGACCCCCTTCAAGATTCGGTCAGGAATCTACAAAAATCAAAATTATTTGTCAGCCTATGTTGAAAAAGAATCTAATACTAAAGTCCCAGGGGTGGGTTTCTTGCCCCGATCCAACCGGTTCGGTTGGAACGGGGCCGGCAGCGTCCTTGTGCACGCGTGCGGCGCGCCCGTGCACGCATGCGGCGCACGCATTGGTACTAGCGTCTGTGTGATGCTCCAGCTGCTCCTGGAGGATCGCGCAGGCGCTGTATGCGTCCTGCGCATGCGTGGAAGCGCAGAACTCGTCAAAACCGGGTAAGTGCGGGCGGGCGGGTGGGCCCTTCGCCATTCCCGGAAGTTACTTACTTCTGGGTTCGTGACCAAACGGTTCACAGGGACCGCCGCGAACCGGTTGAAACCCACCCCTGTAAAGTCCCCTCAAACACTTATGCGAAGCACAGCGGCAGCTGATGTGTCAAATTTAATGTTCAATGTGGTAAATGTCAATGAATATAACTCATAAACAAGGCTCTTCCATAATTTCCATAATTTTTGTCTTCCATAATTTTTAAAAGTGAAACAGGGTCCTGAGAGAATTTTTTTTATTTATTTTCAAACTCGCTCTAAACCGTTTGCTTTCCTGGGAAATGTTTTTATTTTGCAAACAGCAACAGTGGTTATTGCGTGACCCGACAAATGCGCGTCCGACAAATGCACGCCGACAAAACAGCGATGTCAGAAGCGCGCCCACAACAGCGCGCCGACAAAACCGCACCCACAAAAGCGCGATTAGGGTTAGGGTTACAACGTTGTTTTCACATCCCATTATGTTGTTTGTTGATGGCGCGCTTTTGTCGGTGGGCATTTGTCGGTGTGCTTTTGTGGGCGTGCTTTTGACATCGTGGTTTTGTTGGCGCGCTTTTGTCGGCGGGCATTTGTCGGTGTGCTTTTGTCGGCACGCTTTTGACATCGTGGTTTTGTTGGCGCGGTTTTGTCGGCGCGCATTTGTTGGGCGTGCATTTGTCGGTGAACCGGTTATTGTACGACTTGTGCTTACAGTTTTGTTCTAAGTCTTTCCCAAGTCATATAGATGTGTTGTATTTATAACACTATAATTTCTAGCCAACACAGCCGTACACTACTACACTTGGCTGGGAAGAATGATACTTTTACTCCAGTGTTTTAGATCAGTCTGCTATGTGCAACAAGATAACAGGAAGTATAAAACTGAAGTGAAAAGATGGAAGAACTCTTGACTAAGAGAACATTTCTGATGGCATTTTTTTGCAACCTTTAATTCACTGGACTTTTTAAAAAAGAGTGTAATTCTGTAAATAAGGTTCAGCAATAAGAATACTTTTTCTTCTTGCTTTGAGGTGGTCAGCAGATGCTTCTTTTCCCTAGGGGGAAAAAACTTGTACCAAATTGTTTAATTTGAGGAGGGGGGGGAAGAACACCAAATAACACATGTCTGATTGTTATATTAATTCCTAGCATGTAAGCATGGCCGTAGCAAAAAGTTAACTCTGAATCTGCTCAAGCATGTACTTCGCGTGTTCCGCCCTTATGTATGATTAAACCTAGGAAACTACAGACAGGAGTTTTTATAGTTTTAGAAGCTTGGTCTCCTGCTGTATGAAGCTTGATGGCGTAATTGTGATTTACCGTTGGCGGGAATCATGTTTTAAGTTGTAGCAAAAACAGACCATGTTATGGTTTAGTGTAATGTGTGAGCTAGATGAGGGGTGTCAAACTCGCGGCTCCGCAAACCAGATGTGTCATGTGCTGGCCACACGCCCACCCCTGCTTTAGCGAAGGGGGAAAAGTTGTGATACATCACATGATGACACTGTGGTGCCATGGTTTGACACCCCTGAACTATTGGCAGTTTAACACTTTGATAGCTGAGTAATTTTTCTCTGTCTCGCTACTTTATGCTTTAATATCTTTTAAGATGTGATACTAATCTCCTTTCTCTTTTTAATTGCTTGGTTTGCAGTTTTATTGATCCACTATTCTCTTAGTTCTGGCTTACCAAATAAACTACAAACCCCTGGATTTCTTTCCTGTAGAGGAAAGAAGTGTTACTTAGTGTTACTGCAGTAGATGGCTGCGATTCACCAAGCGTGGCTGATTTCAAGAAAGCTAAACAAAATTAGGTTCACCGACAAAAGGGCGAACGACAAAACCGCGCCCGACTAAACCGTGTCGCTGACGTCATCAACAGGGTGACAACAGCGCAGAGACAGAAGTGCGCTGTAAAAGTAACCCTAAACCTAAACTTAACCCCTAACCCTAAACCTAACCCTAAGCCTAACCCTAAACCTAACCCTTAACCTAACCCTAACCCTAAACCTAACCCTTAACCTAACCCTAAACCTAACCCTAAACCTAACCCTTAACCTAAACCTAAACCTAAACCTAAACCTAACCCTTAACCTAACCCTAAAGCTAACCCTAAAGCTAACCCTTACCTTAAGTTAAATTGGCTTTCTTTTGACGCGCTATTGTAAAGCGCCCTTCTTTCTCTGCGCTGGCTGTTGTCGCCGCGTTGATGACGTCAGCGACGCGGTTTCGTCGGGCGAGGTTTTGACGTTCGCCCTTTTGTCGGGTCACGCAAAATTAGATCTAGAAAAAAATGGTGTGTGCGTGTGTGAAAGAGCAAGATGGTTGACTAGATTGGGGAGTTGAAAAAAAAAATCCAAAAAAGAAAGAAAGAAAAGAAAAGGACATAGATGTACCCATGTAATTGACCCAAACCAAGCTTGATTTCCAAGGATTTTTTTGGTCACTGTTGCAAACTAGTCTTTAGTTATATGAGAAAAAGGTTCTTACATACTCAGATATGCCCTCCAGTTTAGTACGCATTTGATTTCAGCACACGCATTAAAGTAGGGCATCCAGTATAAAGATTGTGGGCAGGTGTGGAAATTGTTAAGCAATCCATGTTGTAGACATTTGATGGCCTGCCACACCCTGAGTATACCTTTCAGATTTGCTTAAGTATGTTGACCGCTGATCTGAAAATTCTGCTGTAGAACCAAAAGGAATGAAATATTTATACTACTGTGTAGTTTTTGAATTCTCTATGCCGTGGTGTGTTGATTATTTATCGCAGGTAT
This sequence comes from Thamnophis sirtalis, assembly GCF_051295495.1. Lineage (NCBI taxonomy): Eukaryota > Metazoa > Chordata > Lepidosauria > Squamata > Natricidae > Thamnophis > Thamnophis sirtalis. The sequence continues at coordinate 172,659,714 of NW_028261382.1, forward strand.
ATGGGCTATGCTGGTCACCTGCTTTACGCCTTATATTTTGTTTGCTAATGGAAAGTGTACTCATCCATCCCTTCTGCTCCATGGAGTTCTGTATGGACAATTGGTGCTGCAGCTGGATCCAGCAATACTGTATGTTATCAATTGCATTTCTGTAACAAAAAAAGAGAACATTCCGAAGTGGAATGAATACTGCTGCATAAAGGATGCCAAAGCTTAAGATTTTTGGCAATTTGGTTCTCAATAGCTGTCATTGCTACATCACATCTGTTGTTGTAGTGAGATCCTAACAGTTTGGATTCGGTTCAGTCTGCTTTCTGACTAGATTTTGATGATAGAAAAGACTTTGAACACAAGAGTGGAAGACTTAGAAAAGTGGAAGGTTTAGTATCATCCCTTAACATATCCTTCTTGGTCAAACGATGCCACAGTATATTATAATTTTTTCAGTAGTACCCCAAATGCAGTATTTAGAAGCGGAGACTAGAGGCTTTAGTTCAGTTCTGCAGCTTTGAATTGTCCCCAAGATCCATCCTGTTCTTTTGTTGCCACAATCATCAAGGGTTTAAAACATGTGAGTAGCTCTCATCTGTACTTCACAGTTGCCTTCCCCTCTCCAAAATTGGGCTAATTTTATGTATTTAGGAATTTGAATTGTTTTTATAAAAGGAAAAATGGATGCTTTAAGTTTTGCAGAAGTATAGAATTCCAGTGTCATCCTTTAAGCCGAACTTAATTTGGATCCTTTGTTCGTCTATTTTGGGAGTATGACCCCCGAGCAGAATATGCAAATCCAGGTATGGTCTTTGAGCTGATGAACATTGCATATTCCTGATCTGTTTGAAAGTAACGTGAGCAAGTTCTTCGTCCATTTCTTTCCAATTAGAATTCCTAAGTAGAATCCTAGCATTCTTCAACAGATTTTTAGAGGCTATTCTAGGTCAGATGAGTATTTTACAAGCTGAAGTTTAATCCAGGCAAGACTTACTCTCTCTGAGTCAGGAAATCTACTAGTTTGGGTAGAAATGCTGAGTGAGATTGAAGTTTCTCTGAAGTCTCAGGAATGCAGATTCTTGGGAATGTATTTGCAACCCCTATAAGCCTTGTTGAAGGCTTCAGTTGATGTCCACCAGTGTAGCATCAACAACTGAGAAATGGTTTAAGTTATCTTGTTGAAATAATTGCTGCCTGTACCAAAATGACTGCAATCCAAGGAGATTTCTTTTCTGAGTGGGTTCTCTGTACATAGTATGTTTCAAAGAACTTTCTTATCTGAAATTTCTTCCACAAAACTTCCAAATTGCTCTTAAACAAGTCTGAGTTTAACAAAATCCAAAAATGCATGAGGCCAGCTGATGATAACTCAGATTTTTAGAGTCTTGCCAAATTATCATGAAATCAAAATGCACGCAATCCTCGGCTTTACAACAGTTCATTTAGTGAGCATTCAAAGTTACAACGGCACTGAAAATAGTGACTTGTGACTGTTTCTCACAGTTACAACCTTTGAGGTATCCCCATGATCAGGTGATCCAAATTCAGATGCTTGGCAACTGGTTCATCCTTACGACGTTTGCAGCATTATGGAGTCATTTTTCAACCTTCTGACAAGCAAAAGTCGACGGAGGTCAAATTCACTTAACAACCAGGTTATCCAATTTAACAGCTACGGTGATCCACTTAACAGATGTGGCAAGAAAAGTCCTGAAATGGGACAAATCCACTTTAAGAAACCTTTCACTTAACAACATAAATTTGGGGCTCAATTGTGGTTGTAAATAGAGGACTACCCATATAAGAATTTTGGCTAGCTGTGTGGTATGGTTCTGTGGCCACTACAATGCTGAATCCTTAATCTGACTTAGTTCGGATGGAAAGACTTGACCATCTTCTGCCCATTTCTTTTTTTTACTCTTATAGCAATAGCAATAGCAGTTAGACTTATATACCGCTTCATAGGGCTTTCAACCCTCTCTAAACGGTTTACAGAGTCAGCATATTGCCCCCAACAACAATCCGGGTCCTCATTTTACCCACCTCGGAAGGATGGAAGGCTGAGTCAACCTTGAGCCGGTGAGATTTGAACAGCCGAACTGCAGAACTGCAATCAGCTGAAGTAGCCTGCAGTGCTGCACTCTAACCACTGCACCACCTCGGCTCTATTATTTCAGTGAAGCCTTTTGCATTTGATGACTACTGATTTCTTATCAGAATGACTTGCTCTCCCACTGCAATATGTTATTATTACAATTAAGATCCAACTTATTAAAGTTGGGTCTCTGGGCCAGCATCGTGATCTAGAAAGTGATGTAGGTTGTAATGCTATTTTGAACCTGCACGTGGAGTTTGAACTACAGAATTTATTAAGCGATAACTTAAGCATAATTAATTAGCACTGGGATGGAGTTGGCTGCTAAATATATGGATGATGATGATGTTATCTGTTCAGTCATGCTCTTGGTGATTAGCAATAGCAATAGCAGTTAGACTTATATACCGCTTCATAGGGCTTTCAGCCCTCTCTAAGCGGTTTACAGAGTCAGCATATCGCCCCCACAGTCTGGGTCCTCATTTTACCCACCTCGAAAGGATGGAAGGCTGAGTCAACCCTGAGCCGGTGAGATTTGAACTGCAGATAACAGTCAGCTGAAGTGGCCTGCCGTACTGCACCCTAACCACTGCGCCACCTCAGCTCCTATTCTATTGGCCAGGTCTCTCCACACTTTTTGATCTTCCACTAATTATCTAATATATGATCATAAATCAAATCCATTGGAAGATACATACAATATGGCAAGATGACTATGAATCAATTGCCTTGCACTGAATTTTGCTTTAAACATTTCTCATCTTTAACTATAGTCCCAACGATTTACCCTCACATTCATTCATTGTTCTGCAGTTAGTTATAAACATTTTGGAAATATCTTAACTTGTTGGTCCATTCACAAAAGAACGGGGAGGAGATTGTGTGACGAGATTGCTTTCTTGTTTACGCAGAAGAACTTCAATTCTGAGTACCTAACTTGAATTGTACTAGATCTACAACAGTGGAATGTAGAGTACATCACTTATTTTGGTTCATCATTTTTTTTGTATGCAGTGATTATGATTTAGCAGAATAGTGTTGAATGCAGGTGGTGAATTTATATATATATATATCTCCCTTTATTTATTTATCAGCACAAACACACACACACACACACACACACACACACACACACACACACACACACACACACACACACACACACACACACATATATATATATATATATATATATATATATATATATATATATATATATATATATATATATATATGAATGATTTTTACAACCCCTGGTAAGCCCCAATTATGGGAGGAAGCTAACTGCTTCCATCATCTGTCAATCAGCTCGTCACAAGAGTCCATCACGACAGAAACCCAATATTTTTACTGTTGCCTTTGTTATATTTGTGGTTTTTCTATTTTTTATTTTATTTGTGCTGATAAATAAATAAAGGGAGACTAGTATAGATATATTTCAAGCTATTTAGCTCTCATCAGCTAGCCATACCCTTACTGGGATTTGACTAAGATGGCTAAGAAGTCTGCCTAGTATGTAATATAGCCCAGGTTCAAATCCCAGTAAGGGTATGGCTAGCTGATGAGAGCTAAATAGCTTGAAATAGATCTATACTAGTCTCCCTTTATTTATTTATCAGCACAAATAAAAAAACATTATATATATATATTTATTATATATGCTGCTACTGTATATAATTTATTCACTGTAGCAGAGGTGGGTTCTTACCAGTTCGCACCTATTCGGTAGAACCGGTTCGTCAAATCTACCGAACCGGTTAGAAGAGGTTCCACCAGTGGACCCGGAAAGCAGGCCACACCTCCAGAAGAGCTTCCAAAAACTTTTGAAACCCACCACTGCACTGTAGGAATTATATTTCTATCACAATTGGAAATTTTACTCGAGATCATTTAGCTCTTAAAAACATTGCATCTGAACTCTGAACTACAATGGAGACTTTTGCTTATTTTTTTCAGAAACAGTGCACAAAGGTTATATGGTGTGCGGTTATCAGTAGTTCTATAATACTTTTCAAATGCTGTTATTTCTAAGGGTGACCTCTACACCAAGCAGAGCTGGAAAAAAGAGTGTTGTACATATATCCACTCATGAAACATTCGACTAGTTTACGTATAAATTTTCATTAACTGATTATGTGCCATTGAGTCATCTTCATTTCCTTTTTCCCCCCCAATATATTTTTATTATTTTTACATTTAATGCAGTACCGCAAAGTCGAAGTCACCATACATTCACATTATATACAGCTAGTCACAACCATTAACAATTAGCCTACTTAATACATTATCAATCCTTCTGTCCAATCACAGTAGATACAGCTTGTTCCAGTCTTGTCACCTTGTCTTATACCAGTCATGAAATCGATTCCAGACTTCAAATTATTCTGATTCCCCTTTATTTTTAAGTTCAAGAGTGAGCCTATCTGCTTCCGCACAGGCCAACACTTTCCTGATTATATCTAGCTCTGATGGTGCATTTTCTTTTTTCCAATATTGTGCATAAGTTATGCGCGCCGCAGTTAGTACATGAATAATTAAATAAAGTGTATCTTTCTTAAACCCCTCCGGTATTATACCTAGGAGAAACATTTCGGGTTTAAACAAGATTTGGTCTCCCACCATTTGTTCTAACCATGACTGAATCATTTTCCAATAATTTTTTGCCTCATTGCACGTCCACCACATATGATAAAAAGTGCCTGGTGTTTTTTTACACTTCCAACAATTTGGGTCCTGATTTTTAAACATTTTGGAGAGCCGTGCTGGGGGGAGATGCCATCTGTAGAACATCTTATAAAGGTCATCTTCATTTCCCAGTGACCAGATAGTTAGTTCATGAATATTTTTTCCCATATAACAATTAAATCAATATATTCTTTTATAAAGATTGCATTGAGTTGGAAAAACCAATTAATATTCCACTGCCATCTGTAACTAATTCACTGTTAAATTTCTTCAGAATAAATGTGGATTTATTATTGATTATAATCATAACATAGTGGGAAACTTACTAACTTTTGGGGTCTGATTTTTCTTCTTGAGCCGAGGTGGCGCAGTGGTTAGGGTGCTGTACTGCAGGCCACTTCAGCTGACTGTTATCTGCAGCTCAGCGGTTCTAATCTCACCGGCTCAGGGTTGACTCAGCCTTCCATCCTTCCGAGGTGGGTGAAATGAGGACCCAGACTGTGGGGGCGATATGCTGACTCTGTAACCCGCTTAGAGAGGACTGAAAGCCCTATGAAGCGGTATATAAGTCTAACTGCTATTGCTATTGCTATTCAGTAATTTCCATTCTTCAATTGCTGTTTATTGACTTCTAATTTGTGATTAACTACATCCAGGCTACCTCAGTCTACAAACCACCATCTTGAATATGTATTTATTGGCTTATGTATTTATAAAGGTACTGAAAGTAACTTTCTGTGAGAGTTGCCAATCTCTTTTGGCCCATGTTCTTTCTTTGCACAACCCTTTCCTCCCCAATTGTGTTGGTGTTTTGGTTCAGTGTCAGATACTTTCCTTGAGAAAACAAGCACATCCATTATTCACCTTGATTCGTAATGGCGGATAAGTTTGAGATTAGATTGCTGGTTTTGCAGCTGGGAAGAATGCTAATGTCTCAAGTTATTGTTAAAGCAAGATAGAGAATGAAAGATGAAATGTGTGTATATTTTAAAATAATGGAGGATTAAGTGAGGTAGTCACCTTCTAATAGCTCTTTGTTGTCAATATATACTGTTTGAATTTGTAATGCAGACATTTGTTTGCCCAAGAGCAAATAGCATAATTCTTGGTACAGTCACTGTAAAAAATGTTGATAGAGTCTATTTGTCATTGGCTGCCCTTAAGAAAACACAATGTTGTTATGGTAAGGAGCCCAGGTGGCGCAGTGGTTAAATGCAGCACTGCAGGCTACTTCAGCTGACTGCAGTTCTGCAGTTCGGCTGTTCAAATCTCACCGGCTCAGGGTTGACTCCGCCTTCCATCCTTCCGAGGTGGGTGAAATGAGGACCCGGATTGTTGTTGGGGGCAATATGCTGACTCTGTAAAGCTCTTAGAGAGGGCTGAAAGCCCTATGAAGCGGTATATAAGTCTAACTGCTATTGCTATTGCTATGGTAAGATGTTTGCCAACAAATCGTTACATTTTTGGAAGTTTCAAACAACACAATCCTTTTGAAAGTTTTGTGGTCTTTCTTCTGAGAGTATTTTTTTTTTTAGTTGCGCTCAGTTTTAAAACTATTCTTATTAAGATATGGCTTATTAAATAAGACTGAGTCTTGCAAATGAGCAAAGTAATTGTGGGCTTTTTAGCCAGTCCCTGGTTTGTTATGTCCATTTCTGTTGTCAAGAGCTAAGAAAAAAAGAGTATAAAAATCAGGTGGAGACTGAAATTTGGGATTCAGCTTTAACCAGTGTTTCAGTTCATGGTTTGTTGCAAAAGAAAGAAAGAAAGAAAGAAGAAAGAAAGAAAGAAAGAAGGAGGGAGGAAAGAGGAAGGAAGGAAGGAAGGAAGGAAGGAAAGAAGGAAAGGAAGCTTCTTCCAAGAGATGAGTTTTCACATCCTGTTAAACCAGAAACAGACAAGCTATATTTTGGCTTAGTAATACATGTAAACACTTGTCTTTGTAAACTTATCATGTATAGTGGTAACTTGGTACACAGCTGCTTTGAAATTCATTGATTTGGGTACTGAACGCATTTTGACGTGAAAACTTTCTCCCAGTCCTCATAGTTTGTTTGGTACTCTATGCACAAGCTAAAACATGTCATTGTTGACTGCCTTGTGACTCACCACATTATTCTTTATGGGAAAAATTTGTTCGGTACTCATCCTTTTTGATACTCATCGCATCTCCCGGAACCAATTAATGATGAGTACCGAGGTACCACTCCGTACAATAAACAATAAACTACATGTATTTCATTTCATATTTGAGTATTGAATTTTGAATCCAAATGGGCAACTGGACATTTCCAAATTGTGCACTACAGTAATGTTGAAGCAAAGTGATTGTACAAAAAGCATAGGCACACAGACTATATATATATGTGATGGATTGGGTAATTTTACCCTATATTCTGAAAGCTGCTTCATTTGGAATGAGCATTACCAGGAAGACCATACAGGAAACATGGCCAGATAAGCTAATTCTGCTGTACTGTAAAACTACATTAACAAAATCTTGCAAGCCTGAAACTGCAATTCTCCTGCTGTTGCCCCCGTTAATTGGGGAGCCTCTTGATTTAATGGGCTATACTTCCTCTTATCTGACTGTTCCTTAGGCAGCATCTCTTCCCTTGTCTCCCAAGGTCATTTCCCCATACCATTACAGAAAATGGCACACCCATTTTTGCCAGTGATCTGAACACTTCACTTGAAACAATCTTGAGAAATGCCAATTGAAGAGGGGGAAAAAAAGAAACTTCAATTTTGGTTTTCTTGATTAGAAAGATTTGTTGTTATAGAAATGACTAGTTATATATCAAAATGTAAAAGCAAAAAGTTATGGTTGGACTGTATTTATCTTGTACTGTGCTAGGAAGATTTGGAAGTCAATGCCCCCTTTTAGCAATAGCAATAGCAGTTAGACTTATATACCGCTTCATAGGGCTTTCAGCCCTCTCTAAGCGGTTTACAGAGTCAGCATATTGCCCCCAACAATCTGGGTCCTCATTTTACCCACCTCGGAAGGATGGAAGGCTGAGTCAACCCTGAGCCGGTGAGATTTGAACCGCCGAACTGCAGAACTGCAGAACTGCAGTCAGCTGAAGTAGCCTGCAGTGCTGCATTTAACCACTGCGCCCCCTCGGCTCTTTTCTTTCTTCCTCCTTGTATTTCACATACCTTTTCTCATTCCCTTAATTTCCTATTTTCTTCTTTTGTATTTTATACAATAAAAAAAGAGAGACCACGAGCATTGGAAGTTGGTATGGACTAGTATGCTTTCTCCTATGAATGTGTACTGTTGATTGATAGCATACTCCAAACTGGATTGAATTTAATGCAATAAACTTATTATAATATATAATTTTATTTGATAATTTACATTGTGTTAAGCATCGATTCCCCTGTGCGCTGCTTGGAGAATCCAAGCATGGGTTCAACTTCTGTTTGTCTGCCCGGTGATTGAGTTATTTTGAAGTCTTTGGCCACGCCTCCTGGGCGTGACTGCCTCCAGTTTCTCAACTCAGTCAAGCCCATAAGCGGTGACTTTTGCTCTCTCCTCAGTCACTGAGCAGAGAAAGAGAAATAGTTATCATCTGTTTGCCTTTTCTAGTTAGATCATTAGGCTAATTGTTGGGAAGGTGTGTAGCCGTTTTGCGGCTGATTGATCACCTCTTCTAAAGACACTAACCGCCTTCAATTTGAAGGCCCATCTCAGCCGCTGTGCGGCTGTTTGAGCACTCCGCGATCTTGTCGTTGCTCCTTTGAAGACACAACGAGGAGTTGCAGATGCAATAAATTTATTATAATGTATGATTTTATTTGATAATTTACATTGTGTTAAGCATCATTTTTGGCATTTATTTTTAGCTGAAATTTAGTAGTTTTTAATCTTTTAACGTGATTATATACCATAAGAGTATGTGTGTGTTTGTCTGTGGAACAACTTGTCTCCAAAAGTTGTGTGTGTTCCAACACTGGAGTTTGTTAAAGAAGAGATTGGACAACCATTTGTCTATAATTTAGCAACCGGTTCTCTGCCCTAATGACCAGCTAGGTAGGCGTGGCTTGGTGGTCATGTCACTGGGTGGGTGTGGCCAACTCAATGTCACTCACATTGATGGGCGCTTCACCTTAGCTGTTACAATGTAATAAGGGTTAACCAGAGAGGCAGTTTCTGTAAGCAGGGAAATAAAGATTAGGCTAGAAACAACACCAGAATGTTTCCTTCCTGCCTTCCTTACAGGATTAGCCCTGTAAAGTGGGAAAAAGCACAAAATGAGATTTCTTCCAACAACCGGTTCTCCGAACTGCTTAGAAAGTTACGAACCGGTTCTCCCGAATAGGTGCGAACCGGCTGAATCCCACCACTGGATGTAGGATTTTCTGCTTGAGCAGGGAGTTTGGGCTAGAAGACTTCCCAAGGACCCTTCCAACTCTGTTATTCTGTGAAAACATCCGTAACCGTTTACAATAAATTAATGGTATATTTGAAAGCTATAATCTCCATGATGTTTTAAAATCTCTGCTTTATTTTAGCTGTTTTACCTTAAATTTATTCTTTTATGTTTATATATTTTCTTTGATATGTTCAATTAAAAAAGCAAATCAAATATTAAGATTTTGCCTGCTGAGTGAGAGATCTAGCCTGAGAGCTTTGGCTTTTGAGGATATGGCAAATCTAATGCATCTGGTTAATTAATCTGGTTTATACGATTCCATTTTGGGAAGGTGTTCTGACTAATGCTACTGTAATTAAAAACAGAGAGGGAACTTTGGGCTTTCCAGCGACTCTGTTTTCTATTTAATTATTAGATTTAATTTGTTTAACAGTACGATATTAATACATCTCCGTATATAGCATATAATATATGGTAAACATTTATAATGCTGGCTCTTAAATAAAGTAATCTATTGAGCAGAAGCAAACAAAAATATCTCGGTGCTAAAAAAGGCTATTTTCTTAATGCTTTCTTAAACGCAAGTTTAGATTCGTCTTGGGGTTTTGTGTGCTTCCCCCCCCCCCACAAATTAAAGATAAAAATAATATTTGAAAACGAATCAATCTTTGTAACAGCATGTTGAGAGCTGTGTAGTTTTCCAAATTAACCATAGTTCTTACTAATAATTAAGGGGGATTTTTAAGCACGCTTGAATCGGTAAACTCCGCTAAATTCAGTGGGGCGTGCTCAAATCGTGCTATATTTGATATCTAGGTGACTGGTTTGTCGATGCTTGCCATGGTAAACAAGGATCATTTGTTACTTCTTTGCGAACTGCCAACTTACCAGGAGAAAAATCTTGTCTCACCTGTTTTTAGTATCTTGTAACAAGAGCTTGCTGTGTTTAAAAAAAAAGGTGAAAATGCTTGCCTCCAAAGACACGATTGTCTGTATATCTACTAATAATTGTGGAATCAGATGAAGAGTTAGCAAATCTCATCTGGACAGTATCTGTGTAACTAATGTAAGTGAATTGTGCTTTCCAAATCTTCTTCCATTATGTCATCCTGGCCGTTTTTAACATCAATTATTTTGACAGTGAATGTTTAAGGTGTTGGATTAAAAGAAGAAGAAAAAAGCCCACATTCTAGTCTAGCTTCATCCATGGAAGAACACTGGGTAATTTTGGACTTCTCACTGTTTTTCAACTCAGCCTGCCCTCCAGGGCAGTGGAAGATAGGTTGCCATCCTGACCTACTGCCCAAAAAAACAGGATACAAACATAATAATAAACAGAGTTGGAGAGCGAGTGAGTCTTCTTCTCCCAACTGCCTGTCTTTTTGGGAGGAAAAGAAAAAATGAGAAACACAGAATTTTTAAACGTCTATGGAGATTCTCAGCCATCCAGGTCAAGAGGCAACGGACCTTCTTGCTGAACCTGAAGAGGCTTCTTGGTTGAGAAGTGAAACCTCTTCAAAGGAAAACAAGAGAGGCCAGTTACCTCTTGAAAAAGCACCTTTGGGACACCGTCTTTTTAATTTGATAAGAAATGGCCTATCTCTTTTTTTCCCCCTTTCACTTGCATAAAAATAAGTTGAACGAAGAGAGGAACAAGAACCAAGATGGTGGTGAATTTTTCCTGCTTGCTTGCCTTGAACAGTAAGGCGCTAGTGCAGTGGTGGGATTCAGCCGGTTCGCACCTATTCGGGAGAACCGGTTGGTAACTTTCTAAGCAGTCCGGAGAACCGGTTGTTGGAAGAAATCTCCTTTTGATTTTTTCCCCACTTTGCAGGGCTAATCCTGTAAGGAAGGCAGGAAGGAAACATTCTGGTGTTGTTTCTAGCCTCATCTTTATTGCCCTGCTTAGAGAAACTGCCTCTCCGGTTAACCCTTATTGCATTGTAACAGCCAACGCGAAGCGCCCATCGACGTGAGTGACATTGAGTTGGCCCCACCCACCCAGTCACATGACCACTGTGCTCCACCTACCCAGCTGGTCATTAGGACAGAGAACCAATTGTTAAATTATTTGAATCCCACCACTGCTCTAGTGGTAGTTTTTGACGTCTGACTATCCGTTTAACAAGGAAGTTATGATGGCCTCAGAAAAAAAATGACTTGCAACCTGTCCTTGAAGTTACAAGTTTCACACCACCACTGTGGGTTCTTGTGTTTGCAATTTGGAGCTTAGTAACTGGCTGGCATTTATGATAATTGCAGTGTCCTGCGGTCATGTGCTCCTTATTTGCAACCTTCCTAGCCAACGTTCGACAAGCAAAATCAATTGGGGAAGCCAGATTCGCTTAATGACGTGGTTCGCTTAACAACCGTGTGATTCACTTAATGACCGTGGGGACTTGTTTAATGGCCGTGGCAAAAATAGTCATAAAATCTGGTCCAGTCCAATGATATTTGCTTAATAACTGCACCGCTCAGTAACTGGAATTCTGGTCCCAATTGTGGTTGAACTTTGAAGATTACCTATAGTATTTTTAATTGCTTTTTTTTTTAAGCCATCAATTTTGCACATGTCCTCTTGCCATATATGTACCATTGAACAGTGGGCTAACAAGGCTTTAATACCTTCGCTTTTTTAAAAAAAAAGGGAGCACAAATTTTGCAGCAAGTTTTCTTGCCAGGTATTTGCAATGGAAATGGACTTCTGCTTTGTAGGTATGAAAAATAACTTGATCCTAAGCATCCTTTCAGTCTGCTGATGTGTATATAAGTCCATGCTGAGTAAGGAACTTAATTCAAAATCTAAAACAGTGGATAAAAATTACAGGCTACTTTGCACTTATTGGTGAATAATTTGAGAAAACCTAAAATATAAGGTTGCCAATGGTTTGGGGAAATCCTAGCTTGACGTGTTTCTGCACCAAACAGGAACATCAGCTGCAGAAATGGGCAAATTTCTTTATGGCAGAGGAGCTGATGAAAAAGTTGGCGAAACCTCTGGTTCCTTAAATATCGTATTATGAGAGAAGTGTACAGAAAGTGCCTGGGGGAGGTTAGCGTAGAAGAATGAGTACCGTAGGCTGCATGGTTGGCAAGTAGAATTGGGGAGGCCTGTTTGGCTTGGGAAGGTGGGATCTGGGGTGGGGAGGCATTTCTGTGGCCACACAAAAGAGGCTGCAGGAGTTCAGATACTGTTGCGTGCAAAGCAGCAAATAATCATTGCTTTGCAGAAACAGGGAGGGGCTCCGCCGAAGTGGAGGATGTTCGTTCATTGGTGAAGGGCAAAGGCAGCTATGGGGCTGGGTGTGTGTGTGTGTGTGTGTGTGTGTGTGTGTGTGAGGGGGGTGCTGGCTGCAACACCTCTTCCCTCTTTCCCTGCCCTATAAACAGTCCTCCCAGCTGGCAGCCTGAGGATTTGTGATAGTGTGAGTGAGAAGGGGTTAGGTGGACAGATTTCTTCGGTACCTCTGCTGTATAAGCGTAGCTTCGGCTCGTCAGGTTACACAATTCAGAGGTGTTTTTTCTATGGGTGCGGTTTTTAAAGGCGATGAAAAACATTCACTCTTGGTTTTCTCTGCGTCTGATTGTGCGTCCCCCCCCCCCTCGGTTAGTTTCTTATTTTCTTTCCTTCGTGCCCTCCTGCCCAAGACGATGAAGTGCAAGGGGGGGGGAGAAAACGATGCTGTGAAATCAGAGTTCAATCAGAAAAATGCTGGCAGGGACCTTGGAGGTCCTCTAGTCCAACCCCCTGCTCAAGAGGAGACCCTATATATCATTTCAGACAAGTGGCTCTCCAATCTCTTATTAAAAACCTCCAGGGATGAATCACCCACCACTTCTGAAGGGAATTTCTGTTCCACTGGTTAATTGTTCTCACCGTTAGGAAGTTTCTCCTTAATTCCAGTTTCTCCTTAATCCCATCCTTGATCGTGACCTGACAAAAGCGCGCACGACAACAGCGTGCTGATAAAACCACGCTTTACAACAGCGCGTCGACAGAAGGGCGATTTAAGTTAAGATAAGGGTTAGGTTTAGGGTTAGGTTTAGGTTTAGGGTTAGGGTTAGGGTTAGCGTTACGTTTAGGGTTAGTGTTACGTTTAGTGTTAGGTTTAGTGTTACGTTTAGTGTTAGGTTTAGTGTTAGGTTTAGTGTTAGGTTTAGTGTTAGGTTTAGGGTTAGGTTTAGGGTTAGGGTTAGGTTTAGGGTTAGGTTTAGGGTTAGGTTTAGGGTTAGGTTTAGGGTTAGGTTTAGGGTTCGGTTTAGGGTTCGGTTTAGGGTTAGGTTTAGGGTTAAGTTTAGGGTTAGGTTTAGGGTTAGGTTTAGGGTTAGCGTTATGTTTAGGGTTAGCTTTAGGTTTAGGGTTAGGTTTAGTTTTACAGCGCGCTTCTGTCGCCGCGCTGTTGTCGGCGCAATTCAGCGCTCATTCGTCGGAGCGGTTTTGTCGTTCGCCCTTTTGTCGGTGAACCATCCTTGATTAGATCCCATCCATTTATGTGTGTTTCCCCCAAATGTGTGTTACTCAGTTGCTGATACAACACACATTTGGTCTTTAAAAGTACACCTGGTTGTATAGGAGCAGCAATCTATCTGCTTTTCCACGGTGTGAGGTGTGAATTTAACACCTAACGCTCCCTTTTAATTCCTTCCTCAGCCTCTGTGGGCTTGCTGAGAAAAGGGTGACTTGAATTGACTTTCTAGGATTGTGGTGATGAGGACAACTGGGTGGAATCGGCGTTTTAAAGTTGCTTTGTTTCCCCGCAACAAGGAAATGGACACAGTAGGGGCTTGCCAGGAGTAATTCTTTTCAGGAAGGGATAAACCAGAGTTGTTTGATGATAAATAAGACATCAAAATGTTCCACCTAGATGGCCTATGTTGAATTTTTTTTAAAAAACTTACTTCATCAGGGAAAGCATATATTTTATTTACCGGATTGTGTATTTAGGATGTTTTAGGATGAGGACCCAGATTGTTGTTGGGGGCAATATGCTGACTCTGTAAACCGCTTAGAGAGGGCTGAAAGCCCTATGAAGCGGTATATAAGTCTAACTGCTCTAAGTCTAACTGCTATTTAGCAGAAATTTTGGCATAATTGGATTTCTGGGTTTTTTCCTCTGTTCGTTTTTTTTTTTTTTTTAATGTTAATTTTTGTGAACGTCTATCAAGCAGCAACGATTTTTGTTCAACCCGGAACAACGATATACTTTCATCCTACCCATTCTAGAGATAATTAGACATTTGTCATTAAATACAAACAAGGACAGTTAAGCATTCATTGAATCAGCATAATCCTTTCTCTGCTACCCTGCTATTTCTTTTATGCAAAAGGGTTCATTTTGTATACATTAAGGATTGAGGACCAGCATATTCTCACTATTTACAGAATGCCTTTATATTTTTCTTTTTCCAAGTATAACAGTTTTGTTTTCCTTTTTCCTTTTATTAGAGATTAAGTAGCTACAGCTCTTTAAACAATCTGGCTGTCTGGTGTTTGACACCAGTGACCTGAATTCTCTGCGCGTACATTCAGGATATGGTTTTGAATCCCTGTTTTCGTCAGCTGAATACAGAAGCAAGTGCCTGGTTTATGATACATCTTCATGCACACTTTTACTTTACATTTAAGGGGAACCTCTCACTTTCAACTCGAAGAACATTCAACAATCAGAATAACAGAGTTTGGAAGGGGACGTTGGAGTCTTCCAGCCCAATCCCCTGTTCAAGCAGGAAAATCACCTTCATGAAAAGCATTTGTGAAATTAAGAGGAATGAATTCAGTGGTGGGTTTCAAAATTTTTTCGAACCTACCCTGTGGGTGTGGCCTCCTTTGTGGGAGTGGCTTGCCGGCCATATGACCTGGTGGGAGAGGCTTGCTGGCCATGTGTTTTCTTTCTTTCTTTCTCTCTCTCTCTCTCTTTCTCTCTCTCTCTTTCTCTTTCCTTCCTTTTGTCTCTGTCCCTTTTTCCTTTTTTTCTTTTTCTTTTTCTTTCTTTCTTTTCTTTCTTTCTTTCTTTCTTTCTTTCTTTCTCTTTCTCTGTGTGAGTCTGTGTGTGTGTGTCAATGGTGGGTTTCAAAAATTTTTGGAACCTCTTCTGTAGGTGTGGCCTCCTTTGTGGGAGTGGCTTGCCAGCCATATGACCTGGTGGGAGTGGCTTGCTGGCCATATGTTTTCTTTCTTTCTTTCTTTCTTTCTTTCTTTCTTTCTTTCTTTCTTTCTTTCTTTCTCTCTCTCTCCCTCTCTCTCTCTCTCTCTCTCTCTCTCTCTCTCTCTCTTTCTCTTTCTCTTTCCTTCCTTTTGTCTCTCTGTCCCTTTTTCCTTTTTTTCTTTCTCTCTATTTTTCTTTCTTCTTTCTTTCTTTCTTTCTTTCTTTCTTTCTTTCTTTCTTTTTTTTTCTCTGTGTGAGTCTGTGTGTGTGTGTGTGTGTGTGTGTGTGTGTGTGTGTGTGTATGTCAGTGATGGGTTTCAAAATTTTTTGGAACCTCTTCTGTAGGTGTGGCCTGCTTTCCGGGTCTAACCGGTTCGGTAGATTGTTTTTGGAACCTCTTCTAAACTGGTTCGGTAGATTTGACGAACCGGTTCTACCGAACTGGTGCGAACTGGTAGGAACCCACCTCTGAATGAATTATACAATGTACTTTGTACAGGGGATGCAAGTTTCTCTGTGTGTATATGTATGAAGAATGCGCTAAAAAAATCAAACCATCTGCACGAGGCATTTAGAAATAACACGTGGACTCAACAGTGCCATAAAGATTGCATGCACATTGCAGAGTCTGGGCTGATCATCTCATCGTCTTGTCTGGCTGTGGTTTCCAGCCAAAGATTCACACTCTTTTGGAAAGAATCTCTCTTTCGGTGCTGAAGCATTTTTTGACTTGGTGAATGAATGCAATATGTTAACCCTCCTATTCTGGACCCTAGAATTGCTTGACTGCCCCTTGCCCTCCCTGCTTCATACTGGCTGAAAAGGTACCATTGTTTGTTCTGCAAACACTAGGCAATGTTTGTTTCCAAGGTGACTGCAGTTCTGTTGCTGCTGTGTAGGGAAGGGAGAAAAAAGTTGGTTTAAACACCTGGGAGCATCTTGCTCGGAGAGTAGAAATGGGGGAGAGCAGGGGAAAAAAGACACATTTTTTCCCCCACCACTGTTTAGATGTCCAGATTCTTTCTAACTTTTGTGATAAAGTAGCCTCATATAAATAAAAGGAATGATGAAGGCGGGTGTACATTTATGTTATCTTAGCAATAGCAATAGCAACAGCAATAGCAGTTAGACTTATATACCGCTTCATAGGGCTTTCAGCCCTCTCTAAGCGGTTTACAGAGTCAGCATATTGCCCCCACAGTCTGGGTCCTCATTTTACCCACCTCGGAAGGATGGAAGGCTGAGTCAACCCTGAGCCGGTGAGATTTGAACCGCCGAACTGCAGCTAACAGTCAGCTGAAGTGGCTGCAGTACTGCACTCTAAGCACTGCGCCACCTCGCACTAGAGGAGTAGTGTAGAAGACCGTTAGAGACGGGGTAGCTCAGTGGCTAAGACGTTGAGCTTGTTGATCGAACAGTTGGCAGTTTGGCGGCTCGAATCCTTAGAGCCGCGTAACGGAGGGAGCTCCCGTTACTTGTCCCAGCTTCTGCCAGTTTGAAAGCATGTACAAATGCAAGTAGAAAAATAGGAACCCCCCTTTGGTGGGAAGGTAACAGCGCTCTGTGCTCCTTTGGGGTTGAGTCATGCTGGCCACATGATCACGGAGATATTTTTGGATAGCGCTGGCTCTTCAGCTTTGAAATGGAAATGAGCACCGCCTCCTAGAGTCAGGAACAACTGGCACATATGTGCGAGGGGAACCTTTGGCTTTAGAAGATCATTACTGGATTTGGTAGTGCAAAATAGGATGGCCTTCGGTGTACAGTGCTTTCATTCTTCACAGTTCCTTCGAATGAGCAACAATTCCCTTATGAGAATATCCTCAGCACTTGTATAGCAATAGCAATAGCAGTTAGACTTATATACCGCTTCATAGGGCTTTCAGCCTTCTCTAAGCGGGTAACAGAGTCAGCATATTGCCCCCAACAACAATCCGGGTCCTCATTTTACCCACCTTGGAAGGATGGAAGGCTGAGTCAACCCTGAGCCGGTGAGATTTGAACAGCCGAACTGCAGAACTGCAGTCAGCTGAAGTTGCCTGCAGTGCTGCATTTAACCACTGCGCCACCGCGGCTCTTATATGAAGTGCTGATCGACGTATAAAGTTAGGCTGAATGTATTATGCGAATAATTTGAATTGGGCCTCCTCTTTTGATGTGCTTGCTTAATAGCTGACAGCATCCACAGTAGATGTGGATGAAGAATTCAGTCACTTCGTGACCCTGATCCTTGATCTTTGGCTTGTATCTTTGATGCTCTTGCTAGGATGGCAACATGATACACATTGCAAAATGCAATGTTTGTACCTCAAAGCCATGTTCTTGTGCAGTTTCAAATGCGTATTTTAAAGCAGTGGATGTAACATTTGATGCCCGTAGCCCCTTTCTAGGAACGACCGTGTATTGATTTGGACCATGAGACCATCTGATCCAGTATTGGCCACCGGTAATGTGTTGCAGGATCCAATCTGAGTCAGTCACCATGACCAAAGGTTTATGCAATGCGCTCTACATGGGGCAGCCCTTGAAGAGCATTCGGAGACTTCAGCTTGTCCAGAATGCAGCCGCGCGAGCGATTGTGGGTGCACCCCGGTACACCCACGTCACACCTATCCTCCGTGAGCTGCACTGGCTGCCTATTGGTCTTCGGATACGCTTCAAGGTGCTAGTCGTCACTTATAAAGCCCTTCATGGTATTGGACCTGGGTACTTGAGAGACCGCCTGCTGCCAGTTACCTCCAACAGACCTATTAGATCCCACAGATTAGGCCTCCTCCGAATTCCATCTACTGGCCAATGCCGATTGGCTACCACCAGGAGGAGGGCCTTCTCTGTGGCTGCTCCGGCCCTCTGGAACGAGCTCCCCGTGGAGATTCGGACCCTCACCACCCTTCAGGCTTTCCGCAAAGCCGTTAAAACCTGGCTGTTCCGACAGGCCTGGAGCTGACGAGTCCCCGCCCCTGCTCGAATTGTGTGGTTGTTGAGTGTTTTTTAAATTGTTGTAGTTGTTTGTCCGTTGTTGTTTTTTTCCTCCTGTTTGTATTCCCCCCCCCCTTACTTTGGTTTGTGAGCCGCCCTGAGTCCCTCTGGGAATAGGGCGGCATAGAAATGCAATCAATCAATCAATCATCAATCAATCAATCAATCAATATTGTTACAAGCTTTCGGGCTCATGCTGGCGCCCATCCTCCGGGAGCTTCTCTCTGTCTCCAGAATATGAGCACTGCGCTGTTCTACACATCGTATTCATATGGTGTCTCGTTGTGTGTAACAGAGTTAACGTAGGTGGCTCGCTAGCGTGACCCATCAAAAGCGCGAACGTCATAAGCGTGCCGACAACACTGCAGCGCTAAAACCGCGATTTCAAAAGCGCACCAACAACAGCGCGCCAACAACAGCGCGCCGACAGAAGCGCGATTTCATTTAAGGTAAGATTTATATTTAGGTTTAGGGTTAGGTTGAGGGTTAGGTTGAGGGTTAGGTTGAGGGTTACGTTACAGCGCGCTTCTGTCGGCGCGCTTTTGTCGGTGCGCTTCAGGGCTAATTAGTCGCTCAATCGTCACGCGGTTTTGTCACCGCGCTTTAGACACCGCGGTTTAGTCAGGCGCGCTTTTGTTGTGCGCGCATTTGTGGTGGAACCGTTCGCTAGAGTTTCGGGAAGGAGTTTCTGCAGCCTTTCTTGGGAATTCTGAGAATATAATCTGGGCTCTGCACCTGTAATATGAGCCTGTGATTAAACCTCTATAACAACAACTGTTCCTTGTTCGCTCGCACACGTGTGATGAGTGCTGTCATTTCTCACTTTCCTCTGATATAAGTATCTAGAGTAAAAAAGAAAAAAAAGAGTTGCACGTATTTGTCCATACTCCGTTATTAGGCCCCCGATATCTTCTTGTGCTTCCTATTGGATAATGGTTTATTAGAAAATCGTAACTTGCCCATTTTTTTTAAAACGGTAACAGACGCTGTAAGCAGAACGTTTTGACTTTTTCTTTTCGAAAAAAAGTTCTATCAGGTCTAGTACAGTTCATGCACCGGTTTCAGTAAACATTAACTTCTTTTATCAGGGCTGACTGTGCCTTGAATGGTTTAGTAAAGAGACTGTGCTGAAAGACACCCAACGGAACGAACAAGTCCAAGGTCGGAAAGATGGAAGGCTTTGAGTTTTTGATTTCAGCGAAGAAACTTAGAAATCAAGGCTTCCTTAATTGTTTTGCTCCGTAAGTTGGTGTAAAAACTTTTTTGAAGCAAAGAAGGAAGGAACATACCTCGATTCCCAGCATCCCAGGATTTCCCCCCCCGCAGCATTTAAGTTGACCTGCAACTATGAATGTCATTGTCAAGGATTATGTTCACATATCCTTGACAAGGACATTTATATGCTGATATAACTTATGCTTGAGTGAAAACATTTAAATGCACTGTTTAAATTGGATCCTGGTTTTGGTGAGTTCAGATTTAACATCTCCCGAGGACTGATTTGTAGTATTTATATGTACTCTGCCATTTCTAGCGCCTCGTGGCTTCTCTAATTTTGTCCTCACAACTGTGAAGCAGATTCGTTTAAAAGGGAATACAGGTAGACCTAGTTCAGTGACTGCCTCATTTAACAGAGAAACAGAATGCAGAGTTGGAAGGAACATTAGAGGTCTTCTAGTCCAACCCCCTGCTCGGGAAGGAAGCACTGTACCATTTCAGAAAAAAAAATGTTCTTTAAACTTTTCTTGAAAACTTCCAGTGTTGGAGCACATACAACTTCTGGAGGCATGTTGTACCAATGATTAATTGTTCTGCCGGGAAATTTCTCCTTAGTTCTAGGCTGGTTCTCTCCTTGATTACTTGTGAATAATTCAGCAACCATTTGCAGTTAGGATGGCGAAGAATAAATAAGTTTTTGACAAATCCATGCATTTATGACCTTCGCGTTTCTTTACTGTAAAGCAAAGCAAAATAAGATCATAAGCACAGTTACAGTTTTACTTAACAACTTGTTTCAGCAACCAGATTTCCAATTGTGGTTGCTAAGTGAGGACTACCTGTTAACTGAGCTAACTCATTGAGTGAGTTCCTTGATTGGCTTGGAAGCTTGAGTGTGGTTTCCTAGTTCACTGGATTGCAAATCTTGGAATAAAATTGTCGCGAGCGGGGTTTGCTTTGCAATCTTGAAACAAGAGGAAAAATTGAGCGCAGAATAAACAGGTTGTTTGGTCACTGTGTTCTTACACTTTGTACCTCGCTGCTATTTCATCATATTTTCTGCTGTGGAATTTTGCAGGATTTTGATTGGAAGATGGTTTTAAATTTGTTCAGAGATTAGTGTCTCTGTGTTAACATTTTGAGTGACATAATGCTAAAGTCATGGGAAAGGGAATATTGTACAATGCAAACAAGGTGAGATCCTGGGCATGAAAATAGTGGCATTCAAAGAAGTAATTGGAGCCCAAAGATTGAGTGTGTACACACACACACACACACACACACCCCTAGGAATATTCCTTCTGCGTTTGCCCTTTGATTAATCTGTTAGTTCTCCATATCTAAGTTATAAAAAAGAGAGAAATGAAAGTTTATGGAAAAGTTTGCGGGGTGCATCTTGGATGCTGTTAATAGATTTAAATGTTTTTTTTTCTTTTAACGGTGCTATAATTCCTAGGAGTAAAAACGTTAGGAACTTCACACATACCTTGGTTACATGTGTGCACACACGTTCACGCCCATGCATGCAATTAAGAATTTAAAAAATAGACTTTCTTTAGAGAAGTTTGAAGAGTCTTTAGATTAGAAGTACCGGCTCCCTCACTCACTCCATAAGCAGTTTGCAAAGTTTGGTCCCAAAATTCTCAGCAATCGGATTTCCACTTTCATTTTTGCCACATTATATTTTATTTTCACAGTGGCATCAATTGAGAGACACAGGTTCCAAACAATTTGTCGAATTAACTTTCACCTGGCACTTTTAAAATGCTGAAGGAAAGAAGCCATATTAACTATAAAACTTACTGACAGGCGGTTATAGTGTTTTGGGGTTCTGGCAACTGAAAACCAGCTGTCTCGACAGAAAGTTTCATGAACGTTTTGATTCCCCCTGTTTACTCTTCTGTGTGTATGTGCATTTTCCGAACACCACCCCCTGCTCCCAATTTAAAAGAGCGCCCTGTGAAAGGAGAAAATGCAGATGTTAAGATGGATTTAAACTGTCTAAAGTTTCTGGTACACTTGCAAAAGCTCTATTTCTGCAGTGATGGATGACACCTCCTGCAGGAACAGAGCACTGCTGTCAGTCATTGGATGCAGGCGCAGAGCAGAACAGCTGGGTGTAGCATCGCGATTGGCCCACAGATGCCACATGGGGCAGTGAGGAGGTGAGCCTCTTCGGCTACGCTTGGCTAAATCTCGTGGCTTGTACTTTGGCCTGCATCTTTAGCTGCAGCCGTGAAAAGGGAAGGGAGGCGGGGAGGGAGAGAGAGAGAGAGAGAGAGATTATATAGAAAGGCAGTTTTGCAATGTCAGCCTCGGTGGAACGACATGGTGCAACTAAAAATACAACTAAAACGTCTGTTTCAGATTGTTTCAGACGCTACGAGTAGGTGACAAATGGTCTTGGAACCAGTAAAATAGAGGATCTGTAAAGGTTAAGAGAACCGGTGTGAGCAGCAATCTCTCATAAAACTAAATTTGTGTTCCTTTTTTTGTTCAAACTATTTTTTCCCCCCTCTTCGCAAAATAAAGCCTCTTCTCAAAAACTTTGCCGTGCATTAATTGTGGCATCCCTTTCAACTGAATTAAGTTTGCATTGTTTTATTTGGTGGGATCTGTAGTTTTGTCGTAGTACCCTGTTAAAAAAAAGATACGGCCATCCATTTTCTTTAAATTATCTTGTTAAATACAAGTTTGTATTAATTATTGTGTTTGGAGGGAGGGGGGGGGGGACAAAATTGCCGGCATAGAATACAGAAGAGATCTTTGTACACACCGTTCACGGGAAGAGCAAGCATACCTCTGCTAAAAAATACATTGATTGATTGATCACTTCGTATGTTTCAAGAGTTTGTTTTGAGAAACTGTCCATTTTATCTCTGGGTGGGTGATCTTGATGTTGGTTGTGACCAGCATGGAATAGATCAGTTTTAATTCCATTGCAAGGTTTTACAGTGGCATCAAAGATATTGGCAGGATATTGTTCCCATATGGCAAGTCCTTGAATATTTGGAAGAGGGCATTCCTACTTGACTTGGCCGTTTCAGCCAGATGAGAGAAAAAAAAATATAAATAGAATGTGAAAATGAAAAAGGAAAGGAAAACAAGATTTTGTTATGCCACGCGGTGTGCATTTCAGTTCAGTGAATCCACGTGATCTATTTAAATTGATGTAGGATGAGTCATGTGATTGACACGTTTTATCTGCTGTGGGGATCGGCTTGCTGTTTTGGGACTGGCAAAGTTGTGTCTTGATTGCATTGGGGGGGGGGGCAGAATGGAACTGGCTCCAGATTTGGGGATTTGTTTGGGGTCCCCATCCCCATTAACAGCAAGCAGCAAGCTGCAACATTGGTTCAAATATCAATTTTCTTTTTTTTATTTTATTTTATCAATTTCATATATACATTCACAATTATATGATCTCATAACTGTTATTAATAATATGTATTTATAACAATTTTTACCTACTGTTGACAATATACTTGAAGATTGCTTTTTTATCATCCCATAGATCCATCTTATCTTACAACGGTCCTACTTCTTCTTCCCTCCCTCCCTCTTTCCTTCCCTCGTTTCTTCTCTCCTACTCCCCTTCCTTCCCTCCCTCCTTCCCCTTCCCTCCTTCTCTCCTTCCCTCCTTCCTTTCCTCCTTCCTTCCTTCCCTCCTTTCTTTTCTCCTTCTGTCCTTCCTTTCCCCCTTCCTTTCCTCCTTCCTTCCCCCCTTCCTTCTCTCCTACATTCCCTCCTTCCTTCCCTCCTTTCTTCTCTCCTTCCTTCCCTCCTTTCTTCTCTCCTTCTCTCCTTCCTTCCCTCCTTCCTTCCCTCCCTCCTTCCCTCCCTCCTTCCCTCCCTCCTTCCTACCCCCCTTTCTTCTCTTTCTTCTCTCCTTCCTTCCTTCCTCCTCTCCTTTCCCTTCTCTCCTTCCCCTTCCCCCCCTTTACCCTTCCCCTCTTCTTCCCATTCCTCCCCTCTTTCCTACTCTTACATTCCCTCCCATTCTTCCACTGCCTTTCCCTTTCTCCTATTCCTCTCCTTTCTCCTCTCCTTCCTATCTTTCCTTCTACTCCTCCCTCCATCCACTCTAACCGTTGTTGTGTTTACATATTCTCCTCTTCAGGGGGATGACCTGGTTCTCTTTTTCTTTTCTTTTTTTCCCCTTATTTGAAAGTTATATAAAAAAGGCAAGATTTACCAAATATCAATTTTCTTTGAGGCATCTATAGCATCTTGTGAACTTTAAGCCTGGCGGACTTCAACTCCCAGAATTCCCCAGTATTATGGATATTATTTTTAGCAATTAGACTTTTATACCGCTTCATAGGGCTTTCAGCTTTCTCTAAGCGGTTTACAGAGTCAGCATATTGCCCCCAACAATCCGGGTCCTCATTTTACCCACCTTGGAAGGATGGAAGGCTGAGTCAACCCTGAGCCGGTGAGATTTGAACCGCTGAACTGCAGAACTACAGTTAGCTGAAGTAGCCTGCAGTGCTGCATTTAACCACTGCGCCACACAACTAGACTAGTGGCCACACAACTAGACTAGTGTGCTGGCCATTGTATACCACTCTGGATTTATGCTCGGTGCGGGTTGCCATCTGGTTAAATTTGTGTCAGTGGCAGCAATAGCAACGGCCCCTGGGATTTGCCCCGGAGGATGAGTACCGAAGCAGTGCCTTGAGGTGAAGAACAGGCTGTTCTTCCTGGTGTGCTGTAACTGTCCTCTTTGCAAGTCTTACAAGTTCTGCTCCTCCGTCCTCCTAATCATGAGGTGCACCCAACTCTGTTTGCCTGTCGGGGGTTAGATACGGGAAGGAAGAACGAGAGCAAAATTCTCATTGCAGGAAGACAGCTGCAAAATGGAACCATTTGAGGGGAGGGTGTTGCGAGACGGAGTCCAGCTGCCACGCACTTGAGAGTTTTCCGTGCTTTCCCAGTGGGCTGAGGGCTCAAAACTGCCTGCTTTTGATACACACAGCACTTCGATAAGCCAGTTTTTGATGGTGGAACTGTGTTGGATGATGAGTAAAGAGAACGGTTTCACCACAAAACCGCGCCCGACTAAACCGCGTCGCTGACGTCATCAACAGGGCGACAACAGCGCGGAGACAGAAGCACGCTGTAAACCCTAAACCTAAAATTAACCCCTAAACCTAAACCTAAAATTAACCCCTAAACCTAAACCTAACCCCCCTAATCCTAACCCTAAACCTAACCCTTAACCTAACCCTAAACCTAACACTAAACCTAACACTAAACCTAACCCTTAACCTAACCCTTAACCTAACCCTAAACCTAACCCTAAACCTAACCCTTAACCTAACCCTAACCCTAAACCTTAACCTAACCCTAAACCTAACCCTAAACCTAACCCTTAACCTAACCCTAAACCTAACCCTAACCCTAAACCTAAACCTAACCCTAAACCTAACCCTAACCCTTACCCTAAACCTAAACCTAACCCTAAACCTAACCCTAAACCTAACCCTAACCCTAAACCTAACCCTAACCCTAAACCTAATCCTAAACCTAACCCTTAACCTAACCCTAAACCTAACCCTAAACCTAACCCTAAACCTAACCCTTAACCTAACCCTTAACCTAACCCTAAACCTAATCCTAACCCTTAACCTAACCCTAAACCTAACCCTAACCCTAAACCTAACCCTAACCCTTAACCTAACCCTAAACCTAACCCTAAACCTAAACCTAACCCTAACCCTTACCTTAAGTTGAATCGGCTTTCTTTCAATGTGCTATTTAAAGCGCCCTTCTTTCTCCGCGCTGGCTGTTGTCGCCCTGTTGATGACGTCAGCGACGCGGTTTAATCGGGCGCGGTTTAGTCGAGCGCGGTTTTGACGGGTCACGAAAGAGAACTTAGGTTCTTTCCCACTGTCAGACATGACATTGGGCCATTTTGAAACACCCCCCCCCCCGATTCCTTTTCTCAACTCCAACCTACCTTACACCCTACCTAAGCAATGGTGTGCTGAAGGAGAAAAGGCAGGATAAAAACCTCAGCAACAAAAAATAAGTCAGATTGGAGGTTGTGATACGCTATTCTGTACTGGCGAGTCATTTGGGGCAGAATGTGTTAAACTGATTGCTGCGTTCATTATAGAGCAATTGCACCTTTTTGCAAACTGGGTGTAGCATACCCCCGTTGCCTAAAGAATTTCAGTTAGTGGGATCTAGGAAGAAACCCTTCTCTGCTGTTGCTTCAGCCCTGTGGAATTGCCCCCGAGGTGAGGCAGCAACACCCCCCCCTCCCCAATTCCCAGACTTCCAGAAGAGCATCAAGATATTTCTGCCAAGTGGCATGGGGGAGGGGGTATGAGTGTGGCACGCAACCACACTTGGCTTCAGGACACTCCCTCTGCTTTTTAAAATGTTTAACCTTTATAATTCAATTTATAACTCTTGCAAACCAAAATAAACAACCTGTTGAATGCTGTTTTTTTTTTTTAAAACTCTGTTGCTTTTTACAGTAGCTCAGGTGAGATGGGCGGTGTAGAAATTTGAAAAATAAATACATTTGAAAAGATGCACAGTAACCCTTTAAAACTTTGGAGGACTCATTTCCCAACCACTGAATGCTTCTTAAAAGTTGCTGAGGAAGCTGTTCTTTGGGGTCCCCGCGATAGTCCTTAGACTAGAGTTACATACCGTATCATGATGCTTTACAGCCCTCTTTAAACGGGTTTACAGAGTCAGCCTCTTTCCCCCAACAATCTGGGTCCTCATTTTACCCACCTCGGAAGGATGAAAGGCTGAGCCAACCTTGAGCCTGGTGAGATTTGAACTGCTAAATTGCAGACAGCCGGCAGGCAGCATAAGTAGCCTGCAATGCTGAATTCTAACCACTGTGCCACCACAGCTCTTAATTCTGCATTCTAAACAATGCGCCACTTAGGCATCTTAGGCATACCTGGCTGAGATGCAAAAGAAGTGTTTTTTAACCAGTGGTGGGTTTCAAAATTTTTTAGAACCTACTCTGTGGGTGTGGCCTCCTTTGTGGGAGTGGCTTGCCAGCCATGTGACCTGGTGGGAGTGGCTTGCTGGCCATGTGTTTTATTTCTCTCTCTCTCTCTCTCTCTCTCTCTCTCTCTCTCTCTCTCTCTCTCTCTCTCTCTCTCTCTCCTTCCTTCTGTCCCTTTTTCCTTTTTTTCTTTCATCTCTCTCTTTTTCTTTCTTTTTTTCTTTCTTTATTTCTTCCTTTCTTTCTCTTTCTGTGTGTGTGTGTGTGTGTGTGTGAGTGGTGGGTTTCAATAATTTTTGGAACCTCTTCGGTAGGTGTGGCCTGCTTTCCGGGCCCACTGGTGGAACCTCTTCTAACCGGTTCGGTAGATTTGACGAACCGGTTCTACCGAACTGATGCGAACTGGTAGGAACCCACCTCTGCTTTTAACCAATTACATCTTCATTTCTACGTAAATCCTGACTTCCAGCAATCCATTTTGTTGATCCTTTTTCTTTTGTCACCCAGCTAACATAAATACTACCTCTGGCTTGCCCATGAACTCTGGGCTTCTGCTGAAGGTTGATTGAGCCTTCCAGCTTTCTGAGGTCAGTAAAATGAGAGCCCAGATTGTTGGGGGCCATATGCTGACCAGAGGTGGGTTCCTACCAGTTCGCACCAGTTCGGTAGAACCGGTTCGTCAAATCTACTGAACCAGTTAGAAGAAGTTCTACCAGTGGACCCGGAAAGCAGGCCACACCTACAGAAGAGGTTCCAAACTTTTTTGAAACCCACCACTGACACACACACACACAAAAAGAGAGAGAGAGAGAGAGAGAGGGAGAGACTCACACAGAGAGAGAAAGAGAAAGGAAGGAAGAAAGAAAAAAAAAGAAAAAGTGAGAGAGAGATGAAAGAAAAAATGGAAAAAGGGACAGAGAGACAAAAGGAAGGAAAGAGAGAGAGAGAGAGACTCACACAGAGAGAGAAAGAGAAAGAAAGGAAGAAACAAAAAAGAAAGAAAAAGTGAGAGATGAAAGAAAAAATGGAAAAAGGGACAGAGAGACAAAAGGAAGGAGAGAGAGAGAGAGAGAGAGAGAGAGAGAGAGAGAGAGAGAGAGAGAGAGAGAGAACACACGGCCGGCAAGCCACTCCCACCAGGTCACATGGCCGGCAAGCCACTCCCACAAAGGAGACCACACCCACAGAGTAGGTTGGAACATTTTTTGAAACCCACCACTGATGCTGACTCTGTAAACCGCTTAGATGGCTGTGAAGCGGTATATAAGTCTTAAGCGCTATTGCCTATTGCTTTATTTTGGGGGATAGATTTCTGTTGCTTTAGATCAGGGCTTCTCAACCCTTGGGAACTTTTAAGATTCCCCAGATTTCTCAGCCAGCATCACAGATAGAGGGGGGAGGCCTCTTGGATGCATATACTAGTGTTGAAGATTAGATGTTGATACCCAGCAAACTTCTCCTGGGTAGCTCGCATAGAGAGATGGTTAAAGAGAATATAGTCTGTGAACAAGGAAGCAGCTGATTTAAGCTTCACCTCTGCTAATAAACACACGGACTTTTGGCAAACAGCTGCTTCCCAGATGCACTCCCTATATTTGCCATACAGAGAACAAGGGGAGACCATGTGGTGTAAGGATTAAAATGTTTGTGCTAAGGAGCTGGAGATCCAGGTTTTAATACACTGTCGGCCCTGGAAGATTATTTGGGTGATTTTTTGGGGGTTTTTTATTTTATTTTTTTAGACTCTTAATATTTTCAAACAGGGGTTTTTTTCCTCGTTACAGCATCATAACTAAAAGTTCATTTTAAAAAGAGGGTTTTTAGCTGTAGGTTTTGTAAAAAAAAAATTACACGATGTATAGGAAACACTGACAATTTAAAATTGCAAGATGTATTAAATACAAGGGAAAAGTCCAATAATTGTGTGTGTGTGTATTTGGTATTTGGTATTTATTCGATTTGTAAGCCGCCCTATTCCCCGAAGGGGTGTGAACAACATATTTGTGATTTTGAGAAATAAAAATTGATTTATTTTTAATGCCCATTGTTTGAATAGCTAAATACAATCTGTTAGGAAAAAATATTAATATTTTATATTAATATAATTAATTCTAATAGCGTTTTAAATACGATTGATCCACTGAAATATGCAAAATGGAACACTTGGTTATATACATCTTTCTCATGCAGGGACAGTGGTGGGATTCAGCCAGTTCGCACCTATTCGGGAGAACCGGTTGGTAACTTTCTAAGCAGTTGGGAGAACCGATTGTTGGAAGAAATCTCCTTTTGTTTTTCCCCACTTTACAAGGCTAATCCTGTAAGGAAGGCAGGAAGGAAACATTTTGGTGTTGTTTCTAGCCTCATCTTTATTGACCTGCTTATAGAAACTGCCTCTCTGGTTAACCCCTATTACATTGTAACAGCTAAGGTGAAGCGCCCATCGACGTGAGTGATGTTGAGTTGGCCCCACCCACCCAGTCACATGACCACTGAGCCATGCCTACCCAGCTGGTTATTAGCGCATAGGACCGGTTGTTAAATTATTTGAATCCCACCTTAGTCCAGGGAGCACTAAATTGCAGGTGGTCCTTGACTTACAACAATTCATTTAGTGACTATTCAATGTTACGATGGCACTGGAAAAAAAGTGACTTATGACTGTTTTTCTCACGACCATTGCAGCATCCCCATGGTCATGTCATAAAAATTCAGATGCTTGGCACATTCATGACTCACATTTATGACAGTTGCAGTGTCATGCGATCATCTTTTGCACCCTTCTGCAAAGCAAAGTCAACGAGGGAGGCCTTAACAACTACATTACTAACTTAACAATGGCAGTGATTCAGTGGTGGGATTCAGCCAGTTCGCACCTATTCGGGAGAACCGGTTGTAAACTTTGAATCCAGCGGAATAGTTTGGAGAACCGGTTGTTGGAAGAAATCTCCTTTTGTTTTTCCCCGCTTTACAGGGCTAATCCTGTAAGGAAGGCAGGAAGGAAACATTCTGGTGTTGTTTCTAGCCTGATCTTTATTGCCCTGATTACAGAAACTGCCTCTCCCGTTAACCCTCATTACATTGTAACAGCTAAGGTGAAGCGCCCATCGACCTGAGTGACCTTGAGTTGGCCCCACCCACCCAGTCACATGACCACCGAGCCATGCCTACCCAGCTGATTATTAGGGCAGAGAACCGGTTGTTAAATTATTTGAATCCCAACACTGCAGTGATTCACTTAACAACTGTGCCAAGAGAGTTCATAAAATGGGTCAAAACTCACTTTACAAATACCTCACCTGTTTTCTCACGTGGCCTGTACACTGTTGTGGGGTGGGGCTTCCGTAGTTTGAGATAGAGCATTTTGCGTATATTACCTTTACTTTACAGGTAGTTCTCATCTTATGACACAATGGGGAGGCCACAAATTGCAATTGTATGACTAAAGACGCTGCAAATCATTGTAAATGCAAGACCGGCTGCCAAGCACCCGAATTGCAATCACTTGGCCGTGGGGGGTTTGTAATGTCTAGGATGGGTTATATTTACTTTTTTACAAGGCTGTTGCAACTTTAAAGCTTTGTTAAACAAATGGACATAAGGCAAGGACTACCTGTAATAGTTACAGCTGTAAAAAAGCGGATAAGGGATGTCTACGATCAGTGGCATTTTAACTTGTACCAGATAATTTCCTTTTTGATATAGGTATGGACGAGGCCTACCAACAATGCGCTAAAACCGACATCACAAGTCGTCTAATTTGGCTGATCAAACTAGGAATCTGTTTTGGGAAAGGGGGTCTTTTAGAAGTCTTACATTTCTTTAAAGGCAAAATGTGTGCCCTGCAACCCTCCACCCCCACCGGGACTTTCTTCCTTTCTTCCATCTTTATCCAGCCTTCTCTCACTGTCCTTGCCACCCCCCTACCCTAACTTTCCATGCATTATCTATTATGCTATGCTTTGTGCCCTTGGGCAACATTTCCTGCCGTTGCCAACCAAGCCCGTAATGGGTGACAGCGTGCAACAGTAGCTCTTATTCATCTGGTGTGTCTGTGGGTTTTTTAAATTGGTATTTCTTTTGCATATAACATTTTCTGCAGCTGAGGCATCTCTCTCTTTCTGTCTTAACCCCCCCTACCCCTCGGTCTTATTTTTTTTTTTTTTTTAACACTCCCTCATAAAAAGCATCAGCAGTGGATTGTTTCGTTTGGAGGACTTAAAGCCTCAGAACAGAAGCTCTTCCAGTTTTCATGAATGCCCTATTTGTTGCTGGAGCACAACTGTTCAATATTAACAGGCTGCATCCCACTCTGTTTGAGCTGCAGAAGGTCTTTGCGAAAACCAGATTTTTGTATCCCCAACAGCACCATTTTGTCTGGGATAGTTGGCTGCTGAGGTTGGGGTATTATTATTATTATTATTATTATTATTATTATTATTATTATTATTATTATTATTATTATTGTTGTTGTTGTTGTTGTTGTACAATTGTATCACAGCGGCCAGTTGTTTCGCCGGATTTGGCATTGGTTACTAGTCGGGCCCCACCCAGGGGCCTAGGACGTCGTAACGTATTTTCGTAATATGCGTGCAGATCCAAGCAGTGCGGCTTTTTGCATTTGACTGATGGTGATTTTGTCAATTTTTAACTGTTTTAAATGTAATTCCAGTGCTTTTGGAATAGCACCCAGTGTGCCAATTACCACTGGAATTACCACTGCTGTTTTGTGCCATAGTCGTTGAATTTCGATTTTTAAGTCCCGGTATTTTGCGATTTTTTCATGTTCCTTCTCAGCGACCCTGCTATCACCTGGTATTGCGATGTCTATGATTGTGACCTTATTTTTCTCAACCAGTGTGATGTCTGGTGTATTATGCGCCAGTATTTTGTCTGTTTGTATGCGAAAATCCCACAAGATCTTGACCATCTGATTTTCGGTGACTTTTTCAGGCTGATGTTCCCACCAGTTTGTTGCTGTTTTAATATTATAATTTTTGCACAAATTCCAATGGATCATTTGCGCTACTGAATTGTGCCACAATTTATAATCAGTCTGCGCGATTTTTTTACAGCAGCTGAGTATGTGATCAACAGTTTCATCAGCTTCTTTGCAAAGTCTGCATTTGGCATCATCAGAGGATTTTTCGATTTTGGCCTTAATGGCATTTGTGCGGATTATTATTATTATTATTATTATTATTATTATTATTATTATTATTATTATTTGCTTTAAAGATCTATTTTTCTTAAATTTGCATGCATTCTTTCAAAATGCAAGCTTAACTGAAGCTGAAATAATCCTTTAAAAATACAGCTCCGAAGGTTAAAAACTGCCATTTTAGCAGACAAGGGTGATACCTGTGCGGGCTGGATTCTGGGCATTTGCGGGCATCTTAAATCAAAACACCTAGGGATGATCACTTGGCGATTTGCTGAGGTTGTTCTATAAGACACATTGGTTGACATCAGGGGTGGGTTTCGACCGGTTCGCACCGGTCCCTGCGATCCGGTTGGTCGCCAAACCCGGAAGTAAGTAACTTCCGGGAACGGCGAAGCCCCCCCCCGCGCCCGCGCGCGCCCGCACACCCGTGCCCGCTCCTTACCCGGTTTTTTCAAATTTTGTGCTTTCCACGCATGCGCAGAACGCCTGCGCGATCCTCCAGGAGCAGCTGGAGCATCGCGCAGACGCTAGTACGCATGTGTGCGCCGCGTGCGTGCGTGAGGATACCGCGTGCGTGCACGTGCGCGCCGCTGGCCTCGTTCCAACCGATCCGGTTGGAACGGGGCGAGAAACCCACCCCTGGTTGACATGAAGCATCTGCTAAGCCCTACCTCAGATTAGAGATGGAGCGGGTCTAATCTAATAGGCCAGGTTGTCTTTCTTTATATATATGAATCTTCATTGCTTGGCTGCCACTACAAGTGTTGAAATGTCTGTATTATTTCACTGAACCTCTACTTAAGCATGGTTCTAATATCGTACTCGCTTTAGCTTTAGCTTAAGAACACTGGGGGGGGGAGGGGGGCGAACGGGACATAAATCAATTCACTAAGGAGACTTTATACCATGATTTTTCATTTCCCGCAATTCTGAGTTAGTGACGAAATGTTGACAAGTTCGGAGGGGGGGGGATTGCTCATTTGCACATCTGAAAATTACCATAAAGGTGTTTTAAGTACATGGTAGTCCTTGAGTTATGATCACAATTGAGCCCAAAATTTATGTTGCTAAGTGAAACATTTCTTGAGTGAGTTTTGCCAAATCTTATGACTTTTCTTGCCGCAGTTGTTAAGTGAATCATTGTGTTTATTAATAGCAATAGCAGTTAGACTTTTTATAGATATACTTTTTTATTTTCCATTTTCATAACATATAATCACATGTATACTATTATATAGCCAATATCCTATTGTACTAAGTAGTCATTACATCAGTTCCTCTTGCCATCAATGCCCAAAAAGATAACAACCCATTATTAGCTCTTCTGCTCTCCATACACCTCTTTCTTCTACCTCTCTCCTACCTCCTTTCTTCCCTCCATCATCCTTTTCTACTCTACTTCCCCTACCTATATATATATAAGGCAAATGCTATTCTAGCTGTAGTTAGCAGATGTGTTAATATGTACTTAATTTTCTTTGTATATTTCCCTTTGATTATTTCCCAGTAGAAAGATTTCGGGTTTGTATTTTATTTGTTCTGTAATTTCTTGCACCCATTTCCAAATTTGTGTCCAATATTTTTGTGTTTCCGGGCAGGCCCACCATATGTGATAATAAGTCCCTTGTACTTTTTAGATTCAGATTCTTATCCTATCTGTGGTTGCCTTAACTAGCCAGTTCAAACAGAGGACTGGTCTATGTTTGGCAGAATGAACATTGCAGAGAACCCAGCCTGCTTTCTCAAAATTTGTAGACCTCATAGATAAACCTCTATCTATACAACTTCTATCAGCTCTCCCCACAAACTGCTTGGCAGGGGTAATGGGAATACAGCAGTATCTGGAAGTCATTATGCTGTCCATTCACCCGTCTTAAAATATAACACTGATTAAAATAGTTTACATTCACAGTCTTAAACTATTAGCCTGTGGGATGTCCTCTGTATCATTTTCCTCTGGTTTGTTAGGGAATTATACAAGTCGGGTTCTTTTTCCCCTAAATTAAAAAAGCTTCACAAACAATAATAGCAATAGCAGTTAGACTTATATACCGCTTCATAGGGCTTTCAGCCCCCTCTAAGCGGTTTACAGAGTCAGCCTATTGCCCCCAACAACAATCCGGGTCCTCCTTTTACCCACCTCGGAAGGATGGAAGGCTGAGTCAACCTTGAGCCGGTGAGATTTGAACAGCCGAACTGCAGAACTGCAGTCAGCTGAAGTAGCCTGCAGTGCTGCATTTAACCCCTGCGCCACCTCGGCTCTTAATGTGTGTTTGTGTGTATGTATCAGTGCATACATGAGTGTTATCTGTGCGACTTTTATTTTTATTTATTTTTATTTTTTTCCCCTCTGCCTATTGGGGGAAGAGAATCCTGAGTTAACACTGTAATATATTTAAGAACCGAAAATGATGACATTGGCCTATTGAGATTGAAGATCTTTTGCTGTCCTATAACAGAGATGTCAACAGTGATGACTAGTTTTTGAGGTGGCGCAGTGGTTAGAGTGCAGTACTGCAGGCCACTTCAGCTGACTGTTAGCTGCAGTTCGGCGGTTCAAATCTCACCGGCTCAAGGTTGACTCAGCCTTCCATCCTTCCGAGGTGGGTGAAATGAGGACCCAGACTGTGGGGGCGATATGCTGACTCTGTAAACCGCTTAGAGAGAGGGCTGAAAGCCCTATGAAGTAGTATATAAGTCGAACTGCTATTGCTATTCCTTCTGTCCCCACACCCATAACACAATGGGCCCTGCTCCCCTGCACATGCACACATGACCCCCCTGCACTTCCCCCACCCCCATGCATGTATGTGACCTCCTCCCCGCACTTCCTCCGCATATGTGTGCGTCCCCTTGCACCACATTTTGGGCCAACAGACCTCCCTGAAGCCTTCTGAAAAATGGAGCGCGTTGGGGCGCACTGCACCCCCCCGTGTGTAGCAGGGACCCAAAAATCAGCTGGCTGGTGGGAGGCGTGCGCACAAGCATGGTGCAGCTGAGCTCGGTGATGGGTATTGTGCCCACAGAGGGCTCCACGTGCCAACTGTGGCACGTGTGCTGTAAGTTTGCCATCACGGGTCCTATTAAGTTCCCAGACTGTTTTCACATCCAAGCAGAAAGTCAAGCTTCTTCCTTTCCACCTCTGACGGAAGAGCCAAGGTGGCACAGTGGTTAGGGTGCAGTACTGCAGGCCACTTCAGCTGACTGTTATCTGCGGTTCAGCGGTTCTAATCTAACTGGCTCAGGGTTGACTCAGCCTTCCATCCTTCCGAGGTGGGTGAAATGAGGACCCAGATTGTTGTTGGGGGCAATATGCTGACTCTGTAAACCGCTTAGAGAGGGCTGAAAGCCCTATGAAGCGGTATATAAGTCTAACTGCTATTGCTATTGCTATATCCCACATATTTTATTTGCATAGAACCTCTTGATTTCCAAGTAGAACTTCCATTTCCTGGAAGAGCCTAAGAGGTATTTGCCTGGAGAACCCGCCGGCTCTTACTGATTTTCTTCCCCTTCCTTTATTTGCCTTGATTTGGGGTGACAGGTGTCGATCCATCTAAACCTTGAAGGAATCGGAAAGCTGAGTGGGAGCACAAGAAGCCGCATTCGTGTTTTGGTTTGGTATGAGGGATTAAGATAGGGATCAGTGAAAGGAACATAGGAACTATATTGAGTAAGTCGGACTGAGTCCATATAATACATAAGATATTAATGCTTCTGGTGAAGCAATATTCCCCCCCCCTTTTTTTTTCCTGGAGAAGGTCGTGACCCGTCAAAACCACGGACGACAAAATCGCGGTCGACGAAAGCGCGCATTTGACGTCATCACAGCGCGACGAAAAAAATTAAAAATTGAAATAACAATAAAATTAAAGCAAGCCGATTCACATAAAGGTAAGGGTTAGGTTTAGGTTTAGGGTTAGGTTAAGGGTTAGGGTTAGGTTTAGAGCGTTAGGGTTATGTTAAATTTTACGTTAAAGGTTAGCGTTAGGTTAAGGGTTAGGGT
This sequence comes from Thamnophis sirtalis, assembly GCF_051295495.1. Classification (NCBI taxonomy): domain Eukaryota; kingdom Metazoa; phylum Chordata; class Lepidosauria; order Squamata; family Natricidae; genus Thamnophis; species Thamnophis sirtalis. The sequence goes on from NW_028261382.1 coordinate 172,695,359, forward strand.
TAGAGTTAGATTTAGGCTTAGGTTAAGGGTTAGGTTTAGGGTTAGGTTTAGGGTTAGGTTTGGGGGGGTTAGGGTAAGGTTTTCGCTTTATTTTTACATTTTTCCATCACAGCGCGATGTTTTCGTCGCGCTGTGATGACGTGAAATGCGCGCTTTCGTCGACCGCGATTTTGTCGTCCGCGGTTTTGTGGTGGAACCGGAGAAGGTACCAAAGAGGTTTTAACTAAAACTCTAAACTAACTCAAACGACAAGAGAAGGGTTGAGTAATTCAATGCTGAAAGTACAGATGCTGGGTGTTGATAATGCACCTCTTGCCAGGTTGATATACTTAGCGTGGTGCTTCTTTTAAAGTGTCGCCTTCTCAGAGGCCTGTGTTGTGTTAATATGTGGAAGAGAGGAAGGAAAAAGGGGCTGTGATCTTGCCAAGAAACGAGAAGAGAGGGAGGGAGGGAGGGAGGGAAAAAACCATACAGTTAAACAGTACATACCACAAAACAGGTTAAACAGGCCTCTAAATCCAGTTATGAGTCGGTTCTCTGTGCTTTGAGGCATCTTCACTAAAAAAAACAACAAAGTCCTACCTCTTTCGATACCCCTCCCCAAATTTTCTTTTAAATGAAGTCTATCCTTGCTTGCACTTGGGGTGGGCGAAGATCAGCCGTCGGTCTTAGCCGCTCCCAGCAGCTCCTTGAGGAAATTCAGCGCCTCTGTTGAAATTGTCTTGTGACTTATGTAGACAGAGGAGGTTTCACATGGTGCTTTTCATTTGTTTGAATAGTTGGGAAAAAAAGCTGCCAACTTTAAGGAATAGCAATATAGCAATAGCAGTTCGACTTATATACCGCTTCCTAGGGCTTTCAGCCCTCTCTAAGCAGTTTTACAGAGTCAGCATATCGCCCCCAACAACAATCCGGGTCCTCATTTTACCCACCTCGGAAGGATGGAAGGCTGAGTCAACCCTGAGCCGGTGAGATTTGAACAGCCGAACTGCAGAACTGCAGTCAGCTGAAGTAGCCTGCAGTGCTGCATTTAACCACTGCGCCACCAAGCCTTTTCAGTTATTGGCGATTCCCATCTTGTATCAATGCATGGATACCTATTCAAGGAATAACAAGGGGAAGGATTTGTGACCAATTCTGGGAAGTCGAATTTATTTCATTTCATTTATTTTGAAGATTTGTATGGCTGGCTGCTCATCTTAAAACACAACTCGGAGCGGCTCACAACAATTAAACCAACACTAAACCAATACAGATAGTCCTTGACTTATGACCACAATTGAGCCCAGATTTTTACATTGCTAAGTGAGAAATTGCATGCATAACTCCATAGTAAGTTGCGTCCCGTTTTCTTGCCACATTTGTTAAGGGAATCACTACAGTTGCTAAATTAGTAACACGGTTGTTAAGTAATTCCCCATTGTTGTTGTTTGTTGTTTATTGGTCTTGTATGCCGCCCACTCCCGAAGGACTCCGGGCGGCTTACAATAAACAAGGGAAGGGGGGTAAATACACAAAACAACACTTTAAAATACACAACAGTCACAGTTTCCATGGGGCTGGATATTTCGAGAGCCCCCCCCCCCCGGCCTGCTGGATCAGCCAGGACTTAACGGCTTTGCGGAAGGCCGGGAGGGTAGTAAGGGTCCGGATCTCCACAGGGAGATCGTTCCAAAGGGCTGGAGCTGCGACAGAGAAGGCTCTCCCCCGGGGAGTCACCAGCCAACATTGGCTGGCAGATGGAATCCAGAGGAGGCCTAACCTGTGAGATCTAATCGGTCTGAGAGAGGTAATCGGCAGGAGGCGGTCTCTCAGGTACCCAGGTCCGATGCCATGTTGCTTGTTGGAAGGTCGCAAAAGATGACCACATGACCTTGGGACACTGCAATGGTCATAAATCTGAACCAATTGGTCAAGCATATGAATGTCAATCATGTAACCATGGGGATGCTGCAACAGTCATAAATGAAGAAAATGGTCATAAGTCACTTTTTCAGTGCCGCACTAACTTCGAGCGGTTGTTAAATGAACCTGTTGTAAGTCGAGGACTACCTGGATAAAATCATGAACCATAACAGCCAGAAACAACAACAACAAAAAAAACGGTACTTCACTCATCTCCTTAGGAGGAGGAGTCCCCAAACTTGGCAACTTTAAGACTTGTGGACTTCAACACCCAGAGCTGGCTGGAGAATTCTGGCCGTTGAAGTCCACAAGTCTTGAAGATGCCAAATTTGAAGACTGCCTTAGGATGTCCCCCAGCCAACTCCAAATATCCTCACTCTGTCCCAGCACCTGGGTCTTGATGGGAGCTCTAAAAAGCTAGAAGGGTTGGGGGGCCTACCTGTGGGAAGGTATTCCAAAAGATAGGGGCAGCCATTGAAAAGGCAGACACAGCATCTCGCCTGAAGCGCTTGCTGTCCATCTTTTGCAATCTGTTGATACTCGATGGTTTAGTAAACACACCATATATATTCTTGAGTTTTGGTTTGCTACAGTGTCCAGCTGCCAGGTACTCGCCTAGAAGTGCATACACACAGTTGTGTTTGTGTATACATAAAAATACACTGGGGGCTATATGTTCACTTGCCATGGTTTTACGGCAAGTAAAGAAGACACACTGTCCTTTTTTGATGTCTGCAGTGCTCTGCTTAATCCACCGTGTTTTCCCCGAAAATAAGACAGGGTCTTATTTTCTTTTCACTCCCAAAATAAGCCCTTGACCTTATTTCCGGGGAGGCCTTATTATTTTTGAGGTGCAGAAGGCAGCGAGCCTAGTCACCTCACAGCTGCTGCTGTGTTGCAATATTTTCAGGGAGGGCTTATTTTAGCGCATGCACTTAAAGACCCGATTGGACTTATTATCCAGGGAGGTCTTATTTTCAGAGAAACAGGGTGCTAGAACTTGAATTTCAGGCTAGTTTCTGTAAAATCACACATCTGGCAGGAGATCCTTTGGTGGGTAGAGTTTCTAACACCATACCTGTTAAGATCTCCCTTTCTCCTCTTCTGTCAGTTCACATGTATGTTCTTTTACTCTTGATGGCAGTGGATGTAAGGAGCCGAGATGGCGCAGTGGTTAGAGTGCAGTACTGCAGGCCACTTCAGCTGACTGCTATCTGCAGTTCAGCGGTTCTAATCTCACCGGCTCAAGGTTGACTCAGCCTTCCATCCTTCCGAGGTGGGTAAAATGAGGACCCAGACTGTGGGGGCGATATGCTGACTCTGTAAACCGCTTGGAGAGGGCTGAAAGCCCTATGAAGCGGTATATAAGTCTTAACTGCTATTGCTATTGCTATGTGAATGTCCGAGCCTCCATCATTTGACTGACTGTTCGACAACGAAGCCTGTAGTTTCCCTGCATGGTTCTTGACCTGAAACAGGTGTGAGTAGAAGGAGTGACTGATATTTGGGGGAGAATTGGCTCGGTTGCTGTAGGAAAACGGTCAGCATTCTGCTTTATTCAACCTGGAAGCTGCAGTTTTAGCTATTGCTGTGATCTTTATGTGCCTAACGATGAACACTTTCAGGGCAAATGTCTTACAGAACAGCATTGGTGAGCTGCTTTCCAACTGATTAAGTCCAGTCTGTTTCTCCCTAATGTTTCATAGTATTGGGGTATCCGTTCCCTTGTAACCAGTTTTGGGATTTTGTGGCCTATCAAATGGTTTAACAAAGGGGTGTGAAACCCAAGGCCCGTGGGCCAGATCTGGCTCACGGAGTGCTTAAATTTAGCCTACGGGGCTGGGGTGGAAATAACAAAGGACCAGCCGGCGGTGCCTCTACTGGCCAAAATGGGCCATGTGTGGGCCGCATGTGGGCCTCCTACGGCCCGTTTTCAGCCCCCCACGACTTCATACAGCACTGTGTCAGCCAAAACCGGGCCGTCCCTTCTCCCTGCCCCTCCCCTCCCCACCAGCCCGCGGAGGAGAACTACAATGTTGATCCGGCCCTCCAAGAAATCCAGTTTGACAGCCCGGTTTAGCATTACGCTGTGTTTAGGTACAGGAAGTCCTCAACTTGCTGTATGTCAACAATTGGGACCAGAATTTCCGTTGCTAAGCAAGGGGTTTTTTATAAGCTCTTTTGCCAGTTAAGCGAATCACTGCAGTTGTTAGCTGAATCATGCCGTTGTTTAAACGACGCTTGCTTTTCCCGTTGATTTTGCTTTGTTGTTGGAAGCCAGCTGGGGAGGTTGCAAATGGCCCTCGGATATTGCAACCAATTTGTGACCAATTCCGGGAAGTCGAATTTATTTCATTTCATTTATTTTGAAGATTTGTATGGCTGGCTGCTCATCTTAAACACAACTCGGAGCGGCTCACAACAATTAAACCAATACTATAAGTACAGATAGTCCTTGACTTATGGCCACAATTGAGCCCAGATTTTACATTGCTAAGTGAGAAATTGCATGCATAACTCAATGGCGAGTTGTGTCCTGTTTTACGACTTTTCTTGCCACATTTGTTAAGGGAATCACTACAGTTGCTAAATTAGTAACACGGTTGTTAAGTAATTTCCCCATTGCTTGTTGGAAGGTCGCAAAAGATGACCACATGACCTTGGGACACTGCAATGGTCATAAATCTGAACCAATTGGTCAAGCATATGAATGTATGCTTTTTATTTTCCTTTTTTTTTCTTTTTTCCTTTTCTTTTGCTTGTAAGCCGCCCAGAGTCCTGCGGGATTGGGCGGCCTATAAATTTAGTAAATAATAATAAATATATACTGGTTGCCAACCGCTGAATTTTGATCATGTCACTGTGGAAATGCTGTGATGGTCGCAAGTAAATGCTTATTAGTTGAGGACTATTCATATTATATAAAACAAACTGTCTTTCTATGTGCTAGATATTGAATTCTCCCTTTTGTGTATTTTGGAATAAGGGGACGTGTATCTGTAATTGAATATTTAAGACATTTGTCTTATGATTATCTCTCGATCTATATCTATATCTATATCTATATCTATATCTATATCTATATCTATATCTATATCTATATCTATATCTAATCTATCTATCTATCTATCTATCTATCTATCTATCTATCTATCTATCTATCTAATATCTATCTATCTATCTATCATCCATTTCTCTCTCTCTCTCTCTCTCTCTCTCTCTCTCTCTCTCTCTCTCTCTCTCTCTCTCTCTATCATCTACCTACCTACCTACCTACCTACCTACCTACCTACCTACCTACCTACCTACCTACCTACCTACCATCTATCTATACTATCTATCTATCTATCTATCTATCTATCTATCTATCTATCTATCTATCTATCTATCTATCTATCTATCTATCTATCTATCTATCTATCTATCTATCATCTATCTATCTCTCTCTCTCTCTCTCTCTCTCTCTCTCTCTATCTATCTATCTATCTATCTCTATCTCTAATCTATCTATCTATCTATCTATCTATCTATCTATCTATCTATCTATCTATCTATCTACCTATCTCTTATCTATCTATCTATCTATCTATCTATCTATCTATCTATCTATCTATCTATCTATCTATCCATCTATCTCTATCTCTAATCTATCTATCTATCTATCTATCTATCTATCTATCTATCTATCTATCTATCTATCTATCTATCTATCATCTACCTACCTACCTACCTACCTACCTTCCTATCTACCTACCTACCTACCTACCTATCATCTATATCTATCTATCTATCTATCTATCTATCTATCTATCTATCTATCTATCTATCTATCTATCTATCTATCTATCTTCCATCCATCCATCCATCCATCCATCCATCCATCCATCCATCCATCTAATCTATTATCTGTCTGTCTGTCTGTCTGTCTGTCTGTCTTGCAACTGGCACACTCATAATGTATCATAGTAGTTGTTAATACTTAACCATTTTTCTGCATATGTTTCCTCACGCCAGTAATGTTGTAGGTGAATGCTTCTTGCATGACGGTTTGAGGTAGTGTGGGAGAAAACTGCCCGATGGTTGTGGTGAGCCACTGTGTGCACATAGTTCATTGCATAATAATTTTGGCATATGGCGCAACTTTTAAACTGGGTTTCTTATGCCAGTTCTAACGCTCATTGCAAAAATAGTGAAAGAGAGGAAATGTTGATATAACAGTCTTGAGTTTTTGGATAGTGCTACGTCAAGTCACAGTGTAAATTCAATTCGGATGATTAGTTTTAAGAAATGGCAGCTACAAGCAAATAGTTCCTGAAATAGTTCTAATGTTGTTGTAGATCGCGGATGGAGAACGATGGCCCTTTTTATGACTTGTGGACTTCAACTCCGAGAATTTCTGAGCCATGAATTCTGGGAATTGAAGTCATCAAGGGGACATCATTCCTCACCTCTGTTGTAGATGATGAAGTCTTTATTTATCCCTATTGACAACACATAACTCCCAAGATGTGGCAAAGACTGAAGCATTTTAAAATATAATGCCAGTTATATTATCTGTGTCTCTTTCTGGCTGCTAGCATATGACTTGTTATCACGAACAAATCAGTTGAAGTCATAAATAGCAATAGCAATAGCAGTTAGACTTAGATACCGCTTCATAGGGCTTTCAGCCCTCTCTAAGTGGTTTACAGAGTCAGCATATTGCCCCCAACAACAATCCAGGTCCTCATTTCACCCACTTCGGAAGGATGGAAGGCTGAGTCAACCCTGAGCCGGTGAGATTAGAACCGCTGAACTGCAGATAGCACTCAGCTGAAGTGGCCTGCAGTACTGCACTCTACCCACTGCGCCACCTCGGCTCCTCGTAAATGAAGACATAATATACCATAATGCTTTTTCTCAACAAATGTTTGTTCTCCAGGAACAGGGGTGTGCAGCTAGCACCTCCCCTCCAACAGCAATATTGGACGAAGTGAAAAAAATCTAATACAACTCCCAAACAATTAATATTTTCACATTTTGGGTGTCGGAGACTTCCACTGGGTTCAGGAGACTGAACTGATATTTAGAAACCTTTCGTAGTATGGATCAGAGTGGGTTCCTATCGGTTCGCAGCGGTTTAGCCGAACCGGTAGTAACTTGGTGGTCTGGGTCGCTGGAAATGGCAGTGACCCAGGCCTGCCATGCCCCTGAACTGGTTCTCTCGGCGGTGCTGTAGGCGGCACCGTCTTGTTTTTGCCTTCTGCGCATCCACAGAGCAATTTTTGTTGCACTACACATGGAATTGCAATAACAGTTAGACTTATATACCGCTTCATAGGGCTTTCAGCCCTCTCTAAGCGGTTTACAGAGTCAGCATATCGCCCCCAACAATCCGGGTCCTCATTTTACCCACCTCGGAAGGATGGAAGGCTGAGTCAACCCTGAGCCGGTGAGATTAGAACCACCGAACTGCAGATAGCAGTCAGCTGAAGTGGCCTGCGGTACTGCACCCTAACCACCGCGCCATCTTGGCGCGTTCCTGAGCAAACCAGCAGCAGCCGGAACCCACCCCTGGTTAGGATGGAAACAAAGGACTGAGAAGAATATTTATGTTATTTTGGATTCATAGGATTAGCTTTCAAGTGGATCATTTTTCTCCACAACCTCACTTCGACCCGTTTTCTTGTGATTTAGGAAAAGGTGTTGCCTGCCGTATTATATATAGCAATAGCAATAGCAGTTAGACTTATATACCGCTTCATAGGGCTTTCAGCCCTCTCTAAGCGGTTTACAGAGTCAGCATATCGCCCCCACAGTCTGGGTCCTCATTTCACCCACCTCGGAAGGATGGAAGGCTGAGTCAACCTTGAGCCGGTGAGATTAGAACCGCTGAACTGCAGATAACAGTCAGCTGTAGTGGCCTTCAGTACTGCACCCTAACCACTGCGCCACCTCGGCTGGGCTTTGCATTTCCTCCTAGTCTTCTCTGATTGGCCTCATCAGGGTGAATTATGTCCGACTGCTTGGTAGTTAATTGGACCCTCTTTCCCATTCACTAAGCTGATAAGTCCTTCCTTGTCTGCCTTCATCAAGCATCTTTGTTTGAGAAGTTGCTGAAGGTGAAGCAACACATAGCTTCACCTTCAGGGAGGAAACTGGCGCCCCTTTATGACTTGTGGACTTCAACTCCCAGAAGCCTGGCTGACTCAGGAATTCTGGGAGTTGAAGTCCGCACGTCGTAAAAGGGCCGTCGTCCCCCACCCCTGCAAATCAGAATAACTACTTTCTTATTTTGGTGTCCCAAACGAAGGTAGTTCTGTGGTTTCTATTTAATAGCGGATTTTTCCCCCGTGTGCGACATCCTCCAGCATTTTAACTTTCCCAGGAGACCTTCCGAATTAACCTTCTGTGGATTCCTTTCAAAGCAAACTGTCCAATTACTTAATACACGGGGATATGAAGGAGCAGTCTTTGTATAGCTGATGGGGCTTTCTTGGCAGCTTGTAAATACAGATTTGTGCCGTCATTACAAAACCTCCTCCCCATTTCACCGTTGTGCTCGATTCTACGAAATGCGCTGGAACTCCATAGAGGCTCCCATTTAAAGCGATTTGTTGTTTTGCAGATGCAAAAGAGCGTAGGAATTGAATCCAACGTACCTTGATCCAAATGTAGAAATTTAATGTGGACTAGTGTCTACATGTGCTCTAGTCTTGGAGCACATTTTAGGTTCCCATAAGGAAGAGATACGTGAGTTTCTTTATCCTGCTCCCTGTTGGAAGCTTTTAGCCATGTCACTTTAATTGTACTATTTTTGTTCTTTCTTTCTTTCTTTCTTTCTTTCTTTCTTTCTTTCTTTCTTTCTTTCTTTCCTCCCTTCCTCCCTCCCTTCCTCCCTTCCCTTCCCCTCCCTTCTTTCTTTCTTTCTCTCTCTTTCTCTCTCTCTCTCTTTCTCTCTCTCTCTTTTTCTTTCTCTCTTTCTTTCTCTCTCTCTCTCTCCCTTTCTTTTTCTCTCTCTCCCTTTCTTTCTCTCTCTCTCCCTTTCTTTCTCTCTCTCTCCCTCTCTCTCTCTCTCTCTTTCCTTCCTTCCTTCCTTCCTTCCTTCCTTCCTTCCTTCCTTCCTTTCTTTCTTTCTTTCTTTCTTTCTTTCTTTCTTTCTTTCTTTCTTTCTTTCTTTCTTTCTTTCTTTCCTGAACAGCTCTAAGCCCCAGATTTTCCTGTTCAGCCCTGAAGCCAGTGAGTTTAAGGGCTCTTCAGTGGTAAACATTACAGATTTGCATTATCTTCTCTGTAATTAACCTGTGGAATTCATCACCACAAGGTGTGGCGATGGCCATTAATTTGAATGGGTTTAAAAGAGAATTGGATAAGTTCACAGAGGACAAGTTGTTACCTCTGAGTTGAGGACAGCTTGCTTCAAACCAGTAGCAAGGGAATGGCAAGGAACAGTGGGTATATCTTTTGTTTTCTATTAGTAAGCATCCCGCAGCCATTTGCGTGGTTATTGTGAAATCCAAATTCATGGAGTAAGATGGTTCTGATCCAGTAGACTGATCTTCATGTTGAGTTCACCTGGAGTGTCCAAACAAGCCTCATGATGTGGCATTCCTCTATCATGTTTCCCCCAAAATAAGACAGGGTCTTATTTTCTTTTGACCCCTGAAATAGGCACGTGTGGTCACCTCATGGCTGCTGTTGTGTTACAATATTTTTGGGGGAGGGCTTATTTTGAGCATGCGCTCCAAAGCCATAATTGGGCTTATTATCCGGGGAGGTCTTATTTTCAGGGTAAAAATAGGGTATCTTTATTTTTTAATTTTTTTAAAAAGATTTTTATTAACAAACATGTAAAATACACACACACAAATTAGATGTAAACCACATTTATACAATAAAGTACGAACAGGAACTTCCTGTTTTTTATAATAGCAATCATCAATCGATACCGCTCACCTTATATTATTTCCCCTTCTGTTGTATTTCATTTGGATTTCACCATTCTTAACCCTCTTATTTTACTCATAACTATTATTTTTTGAGTTTTGTTATATTCTTTCATTGATTTTTTGTTTCTTTCCTCCATCCACCTATACCATTTATCCCATATCTGGTAGAATTCTGATTCTTCTTTTCCCTGGATTTCTTTAGTTAGTTTTTCCATTTCGGCACAGTCTATAATCTTTTTTTATTATTTCATCTTCATTTGGGGTTCATTTGTTTTTCCATTTCTGGGCAAAGGCAATCCTTGCCGCTGGTAAGTATATGTAGTATTAAATACTGGATTTCTTTTTTTGTATTTGAAATAAAAGCCGGGTATCTTTAAACAGTAGGGAATAGTAACTTTATGTTATGGCTGATGATGAAAGGGTAAGAAAAGTTGTATTTGCATCAGCATTGGAAATAAAAGAGTTTGTTGTGATTGCAGCACAGCCTTGCTGTGTTTATCACAATTTTGGAATTCCACACGTCTACCAGTTTTCTGCTAGCCTGACCTTCTCTCCATACATTTAAGGTGGAGAGGTCATTCTTCTGGGCAAAGTCAAATTTTACACATAACTCAGCCTCTACAAAATAAAGATAATTATTTGGAGATGCTAAAATAACTGGAGCTTGCCTCTGCTTTTTTGAACGTTCAATTGCACAGGAATGCAAGCACATTCGGTGTACTGAATATTTTTTATGCCTGCTCTTGGAAGCAATGTCTAATTCTAAGCACTTGGGGGAAGAATTGAACAATTTTATCCCTCAGCTGATGAACTTTAGATGCCTGAAGGCAGTTTCAAATAAATTACCAATACGATTCTTGCCAGGAAATTTATCCAGGGTTATTTTATTTTGTCATTATTCCGGCTCCTTAGTGTTAAAAGATTATTTTTGTTTTTAATTATTAGTTGCTTCAAGCTTTTAGCTACTATTCAAGTGAGAGAGGGATTTGGAAAATATATTGATGTATTTTCAGTCTTACCCCTTAGTTAATCCTCATTGAACTATCATAATTGGGACCAGTAAATCTGTTTTTAAATGAGTCGGTTGTTAAGTGAAACCACAAATGTGCTGATCACGCTTCAGCTTTCCTTTGTTTCGACCTGCAAAGTTTGTACATGTGAAGATTGGTCTTAAAATTACTATTTTCATCATCCTCGTAATTGCGAAATATTGCTAAATGGGGGACTGCCTGTATTGGTTGCATTTGACCATTAAAGGGACATTTTTATGGTTCCCAAGCTTGACAAAACTGAAAAATGGCACAGTTACATTTTCCTTATGATATGACAGTATTCTTTATATATATATATATATATATATATATATATATATATATATATATATATATATATATATATATATATATATATATATATATATATATATATATATATACCGTATTTTCACGACCATAAGCCGCACTAAAAATCCTAAATTTTGATCCAAAATCGGCAGTGCGGCTTATAACCCGGTGCGCTTTATATGTGGAAAAAGATCTCCCAGCTGCTTTGCTCCTCGCGACTGCAATAGATGTCCAGAGGCGGCTTTTGGGGCTGGTGGGGATTGGATTTCCGGCTCGGTGGCCCCTGTCGCTTCTGGACGTCTGTTGCGGTTGTGGGGAGCCGAGGAGAGTGTGGGGGGGAGCGCGCGACGGTTCTTGGCGCTCCGGGAGGCGGGAGAGGCGCGCGGTTTGGTTTCTCCTCCCTGGGCGTCGCGGCGGCGGCCCCGGGCGCGCCGATCCCCGTGTTTTTCGCATCGGGGCATGCTCTTGCAGCACGCCCCGATGCGAAAAACACAGAGATCGGGCGACGTCCAGGGAGGAGAAATCAAACCGCGCGCCTCTCCCGCCTCCCGGAGCGCCAAGAACCGTCGCGCGCTCCCCTCCACACTCTCCTCGGCTCCCCACAACGTCCAGAAGCGACAGGGGCCACCGAGCCGGAAATCCAATCCCCACCAGCCCCAAAAGCTGCTTCTGGACATCTGTGGCTCCCGGCGCTCCAGGAAGCACCGAAAGCAGCTGGGAGAGGCGCGCGGCTTGGTTTCTCCTCCCTGGACGCCGCAGCAGCAGCCCCAAACTCACCGATCCCAGTGCCTTTCGCATCGGGGCGCGCTGCAAGAGCATGCCCCGATGCGAAAAACACAGAGATCGGTGAGCCCGGGGCCGCCGCTGCGACGTCCAGGGAGGAGAAACCAAGCCGCGCGCCCCTCCCAGCCGCCCTCGGCGCCCCCCGGAGCGCCAAGAACCCTCGTGCCGCTCCTCGCGATGTCCAGAAGCGTCGGGAAATGTGCGGCTTATAACCCGGTGCGCTTTATATGTGGAAAAAGTTAAAAAAATTAACGTTAATTGATACTGCGGCTTTTAATCCGGTGCGGCTTTTGGTCGTGAAAATACGGTATATATATATATATATATATATGAAAAAGTTAACCTGTTCAGCAAAGCTAATTTAGCTGTACCTTCCCCAAAACAGAATTTGTGGCCGAGATTTTGGCTGGCGTTGAGAATGTATGTCAAGAGTAAGAATAGTCGTAGTTTCCTTCAAGAGGCTTCTTGTACATACTATTTCCCTCCCTGCCCCAAGGAAAAGCATATGGAAAAATGTCAATTAGCACCCCCCACTCCCTGCAGCCCTGCTAAAGGTCAGGGATTGAGTTATGACCCCCAATCCTTTCAACAGAATGGAAGATTATAAAATTCACTCCTTTTTAGAACATGTCTGCAAAAGTCACTGCTCTGTACAACATAGGAAGCTTTATGCTTCTATTGCTTGAACATGTGTAAATACTATCAGTCATTTATGATTATTCTTTCTTTTCTTTTCTTTTTTTAAAAAACTGTATGTTTGACCCGCAGCTCTCGATATAATCTATTTGCTTGAATCTCCTTAAATTTCTGTAGGATTTCAATGGCTTAGGTCCGTGATAGCAATAGCAGTTAGACTTATATGCCGCTTCATAGGGCTTTCAGCCCTCTCTAAGCGGTTTACAGAGTCAGCATATCGCCCCCAACAACAATCCGGGTCCTCATTTCACCCACCTCGGAAGGATGGAAGGCTGAGTCAACCCTGAGCCAGTGAGATTAGAACCACTGAACTGCAGCTAACAGTCAGCTGAAGTGGCCTGCAGGACTGCACTCTAACCACTGCGCCACCTTGGCTCGATGGTGATGGTGAACCTCTGGCACGCAGGCCACAGGTGGCACATAGAGCCCTCTCTGTGGGCATGTGAGCCATCATCCCAGCTCAGCTCCACCGGGCATGTGGATAATTCTGGGAGTTGAGGCCCACACATCTTAAAGTTGCCAAGTTTGCAAAACACTACTGTGAGATGTCCTTCTAGCATCTTCTATAGTATATGAATATTGTTACCGCTACAGTCTATTGTAGGTTGGGTCATGGCACACAAGCCATGGCTTGTTTAAGGATCTCAATTTCCTATCTAGGGGAACTTCCTGATTTACACAATTTCTTAAACATAATTGTTCCCATATTCCCTCTCTTAGTTATCAATTAATATTAGGTATAATGTTTACTTAAAGCCAGCTGTATTGATCTTTGATAGGAATAGGCGTGCCAGTGGTTAGACAATATGGATTTGGGAAGGGAGCCTTTGGAAAATTTTGGATTTAATCTTTGACATGCCTGATGGGGAAAAAAAAGGCCATCTTGAGTTGGTTCCAGATAAAAGCTGATTGTGGAATCAACATGAGTCATGAATTGAACTCAGCAATGGGAGGGATACTTGACATGTTCATTTAGTAATTCTCCTGTATTTTCCCAGTGCTACTGATATTTATTTTCCCCCCTTACCACAAAAACCTGACTACTTTGGGAAAGACCTAGATGCATTTTAGGTATCTCTCCTGTCTTTTTTTTTAAGACATATGGTTTTGCAGGCAGCAGATGAAGTTTTTCTAGCTTACCACCTGCGTGTTGATGTTGTTTAGCAATAGCAATAGCAGTTAGACTTATATACCGCTTCATAGGGCTTTCAGCCCTCTCTAAGCTGTTTACAGAGTCAGCATATTGCCCCCAACAATCCGGGTCCTCATTTTACCCACCTCGGAAGGATGGAAGGCTGAGTCAACCTTGAGCTGGTGAGATTTGAACCGCCGAACTGCAGAACTGCAGTCAGCTGAAGTAGCCTGCAGTGATGCATTTAACCACTGCGCCACCTCGGCTCATATAATCTTTTATTTTTAATCTTTTTTAATCTTCTATTTTTCCGATAGTTCTTGGAAGGAGCACCAAAATCCTTTTCTATCCATTTATTTTTAACCCCATGAATTCATTTAACACGTGACTTATTTTGGTTGCTCTTTTTTTAATTAAACAGTTTAAACCACCCAATACCGAAGGTGTCTGAACAGTTTACAATACAGTGCAATAAAATATTGTTCATTGATTTGAAATATTTAGTTGCCCATTGTCCCTACGATACAAGGCACTTAAACAAAGAACCAGATACGCCAGAAACGTAATAAAGCAATTTAAAATTTCAATCTATCTTATCTCTCTTTCTCACTCTCTGCAAGAGATAAATAAATGGGGGGAGAGGAAGGGTGTCCATTCATGAACAGTTCAGCAAGCTCGAGAGGAGGTTGATATAAGTTCAAGATGATATCCTAATTCACTAAAAATAGTCCTTGTTTAGCTACCACAATAGGGAACTGGCAACTTGGCCATTAAGCAAAATGGAGCTTATAATCTTACTTCAGCATTTTGTTGCTTTACCAGGCCTGTCCAAAAATAAAACTACTTTTTCCACACACCATTATAACAAGGCAGTTGCTAAATGGACTACCACAATAAGGAATAACTGAAAAGAATCCATACGTGGATAGATAGGTCAACGTTGAGCCGAGGTGGCGCAGTGGTTAGGGTGCAGTACTACAGGCCACTTTAGCTGACTGTTATCTGCAGCTCAGCGGTTCTAATCTCACCGGCTCAAGGTTGACTCAGCCTTCCATCCTTCCGAGGTGGGTGAAATGAGGACCCAGACGGTGGGGGGATATGCTGACTCTGTAAACCGCTTAGAGAGGGCTGAAAGCCCTATGAAGCGGTATATAAGTCTAACTGCTATTGCTATTGCTATTGCTGATAACATTCTTCAACAAAGTGTTGCTACTAACTCTCTGATTCAAATGGTAGTGATTTGCCATTTATTTATTTTGAGAGCACATCACAAGTCTAATTTATCTCAGCCCTCCTTTTATGTAAGGGTTGTTTTTGGGGATATTATTGTACCATTTCTCATTTTTAAGAACACCGATTAAAGAAACAGGTGATAGACGAATGGAATCCATTCAGTTTATTTATTTATTAATAAAATTTATATGCCGCCCAATCCCGAAGGACTCCGGGCGGCTTACAAAAAGAAAAGGAAGAAAGAAATAATAAAAAAATGACAGATTTAAAATCACAACACATGCATTCGTTCTAATCGGGGCTGGACCTCAACGATGAGGTCAACAGCCCCAGGCCTGCCGAAATAGCCAGGTTTTAACAGCTTTCCTGAAGGCCATGAGAGTGGGTAAGGTCCGGATTTCTGGGGGTAGCTCATTCCAAAGGGTCGGAGCAGCCACAGAGAAGGCTCTCCTCCGGGGAGCCGCCAGCCGACATTGTCGGGCTGACAGCATCTGAAGGAGGCCCAATCTGTGGGATCTCACTGGCCGCTGGGAGGTATGTGGCAGTAGGCGGTCTCGCAGGTACGCTGGCCCTAAGCCATGTAGGGCTTTAAAGGTAATAACCAACACCTTGAATTGCGTCCGGAGACCAATTGGTAGCCAGTGCAGCTCGCGGAGGACAGGTGTAATGTGGGTGTACCTCGGTACACCCAGTATCGCTCGCGCGGCCGCATTCTGGACTAGCTGCAGTCTCTGAACGCTTTTCAAAGGTAGCCCCATGTAGAGCGCATTGCAATAATCTAGCCTTGAGGTGACAAGGGCATGAGTGACGGTTTGAAGTGCCTCCCGATCCAAATAGGGCCGCAATTGGTGCACCAGGCGAACCTGGGCAAAGGCCCCCCTGGTCACAGCCGACAGATGGTGTTCCAGTGTCAGCTGTGAATCCGGGAGGACCCCCAAATTGCAGGCCCTCTCTGAGGGGTGTAAATTTTCACCCCCCAGGGTTAAGGATGGACTGTCTAGGCTGTCCTTCGGGGGGCAGCATCCAAAGCCACTCAGTCTTATCGGGATTGACTTAAGGAATACATGAACTGGAGTGAGTCTGGCTGTTGGATAAATCAGCATCGTTGAAGAAAGGCACGAGGGGTGCTGAGAGCCTTGATGTGAATGAAATACAGGGAGTCCTCAACTTAACGACCACAATTGAGCACAAACTTTCTGTTGCTAAGCGAGACTGTTAAGTGAATTTTCCTCATTTTATGACCTTTCTTGCCTGTTGTTGAGTGAATCACTGCAACTGTTAAGATAATAACATATGGTCCATTGGTGAATCTGACTTTGTAAGAAGATCGCAAAAGGGGGATCGCATTGGACTGTGACAGTGCAACCGTCATAAATGATGAGTCAGGTTTGCCAAGCATCTGAATTTTGATTACATAACCACGAGGATGCTGCTGCAAGGGATGTGTGAAAAGTGGTCAGGGGTCCCCTTTTTTTCAGGGCTGTCGTAACTTTAAATGGTCACTATTGCAAGTTAAAGACTCCCTGTATTGGCTCACAAAAAGGTTATCGTCCTCCCGAAATAGAGAAATCCCATTGCAATTCCACAAACAGAGCAGGGCCCGGTTGTTTTATTAGGGCAAGGAACTGTAGATGCTCCTCATCACCTGGCAGGTGGTGAGAAAGAGATTTCTGCCCCCTCTCCCTCCAGGAAAAAGCACCACCGTTTGAGGGCAAGGCGGCCCTGGCCTTGGGAAGGATTTGGCAGCAAATAGAACGGTGCTGAAACTCAGCACAATTTCCCTGCAAGCGGGAAGTTTTCACCTTTCTTGGTGACGAGGGGGAAAAAAAAGAGAGAGAGAAAGAAACAAGGAGTGGCTGTGCTTTTGAGAAAGAATTGGGTGTGGTGGGAAGAACAACTCTGAAAGCATTACATTTCCCTTTGGAATTACTTAGAAGGAAATGGAGGCCGTGTGCTGCTGCGCGGCGATAAAACAGAAGTTGCACGTAGCCGTTGCCTCTCGGCTTCGACTTGAAAGTCTGTGTAGGTTCCATCTGAAAGACAGGCTGGATGAAGGCTGCTTCTGCCCCCCCCCACCCCCCACTGCCAAAAGCAGACCTGTCATTTCGGCTGGAATGCTTGTACAGAAATGAGCCTAGCTAGGGCTGTGCAAAGAAATATAGGCGTTCTCCTCCCTGCCCCTCCCCACAGCTGTTTTTTTCTGCATGTTTTCCTGGACGGTGCCAAGTGAACCGTTTCAGATTCAGTAAATCAATAAATCATTCTCGCAATCGGGATCATTTTATATCAATTACTTGTGCCCTTTAAGTCCCCCCACCACAATTATGGAGAGTGCATTAAAGATCCACTCTCCTTCCCAACTCTTTCCTTCCTTCCTTCCTTCCTTCCTTCCTTCCTTCCTTCCTTCCTTCCTTCCTCCCTCCCTCCCTCCCTCCCTCCCCCCCTCCCTCCCTCCCTCCCTTCCTCCCTCCCTCCCTCCCTCCTTCCTTCCTTCCTTCCCTCTCTCTCTCTCTTTCTTTCTCTCTCTCTCTTTCTCTCTCTCCGCCCGGAGTCCTTCGGGAGTGGGCGGCATACAAAACCAATAAACTCACTAAACTCTCTCTCTCTTCTCTCTCTCTCTTTCTTTCTCTCTCTCTCTCTCTCTTTCTTTTCTTTCTTTCTTTCTTTCTCTCTCTTTCTCCCTCTCTCTTTCTCTCTTTCTCTTCTTTCTCTCTCTCTTTCTCTCTTTCTCTCTCTCTCTTTTCTTTCTTTCTTTCTTTCTTTCTTTCTTTCTTTCTTTCTTTCTCTCTCTCTCTCTCTTTCTCTCTCTCCGCCCAGAGTCCTTCGGGAGCGGGCGGCATACAAAACCAATAAACTCACTAAACTCTGTTTCTCTCTCTTCTCTCTCTCTTTCTCTCTCTCTTTCTTTTCTTTCTTTCTTTCTTTCTTTCTTTTCTTTCTTCCTTTCTCTTTCTCTCTTTCTCTCTCTTCTTTCTCTCTCTCTTTCGCTCTTTCTTTTCTTTCTTTCTTTCCTTCCTTCCTTCCTTCCTTCCTTCCTTCCTTCCTTCCTTCCTTCCTTTTCTCGTACATCAATTTTAAGATGGTGTCAGCTGCTGTAAATAAGTTTCCCAAAGCTGCTGGTCTGCTTTAAAAAAAAGAAAAAGAAAACAGGAGCAAAAGTGAGATTCCGGAGAGCCTAGTAGCTTCTCTGGCCTTGGCGATGAAGAAGCCTTTTCTTCGCGTCATCTTGGAAACTGAGCACAGATGGAAATTGTATTCCTCCTCAGCTGGAGGCCCATTTTGCAGCCTCGGCGAATTTCTGCATCCCTATCTGCTCTCAGTAGCAATTCCGATTTGTGATAATAAAGGGGAACTTTTCCACGTTCTACTTTATAACTTAGGTTGGTTATAAATTAAGCAATACAAAGGGGAAAATTTAAAAACCCGTCCTTTAGTATTGCCATGGGAAGATTGTAGAGCAAATGCAGCCTTTAAAGCCGCACTTGATTCTAAACTCTTTAAGCACTGAGTTTAGTTTTTATCTAAACAAAAGTCTTCTATGATTTCAGGCAGCAATCTGTGAATCTCTCTTAGCTCCCCAAGTGAAAAATCATCTGCTCCCTAAGCTCAAATTTTCCACAGCTATTCATCTCTTCTGCTGGGTGATGCGAACTTTATAAGGAGGAGTGTAAATTATTGTCTGGCTATTGGGTTCATATGTAGCAAGCACTTGTGATAATACCAAGTAGATCAGTGTTTGTCAATCAGCATTTTTTTAGATTTGGGAATTTTGCAAATTGAGGTCCGTACAGAGTCAAAAAGAGTCATTCCAGAATTTGTTAGAAGAG
Source organism: Thamnophis sirtalis (assembly GCF_051295495.1). NCBI lineage: Eukaryota > Metazoa > Chordata > Lepidosauria > Squamata > Natricidae > Thamnophis > Thamnophis sirtalis. The sequence goes on from NW_028261382.1 coordinate 172,714,206, forward strand.
GGAGGGTCTTCCCTTATATGTCTTCTTAAAAATTTCTCCCCCCGCACCCACTTTCCAGTTATTGAAGAACTAACCTGGCTTTTGAAAAAAAAAAGTAATAAATCAACCCTTTAAATTTTGGGTTTAATTTCTAAGGTAGCTACTTCCAATTTCCCCTCCTCCCCCTCCCTCCTTTCTCTCTCTCTCTTTTTTTTTTGGAGTCATTATTAAGACCTGGCCTACTCCATGCAATTTCCTTGCAAGGTTTTTGAAGAGGTTTAGCAATAGCAATAGCAGTTAGACTTATATACCGCTTCATAGGGCTTTCAGCCCTCTCTAAGCGGTTTACAGAGTCAGCACATCGCCCCCAACAACAATCCGGGTCCTCATTTTACCCACCTCGGAAGGATGGAAGGCTGAGTCAACCCTGAGCCGGTGAGATTTGAACCGCCGAACTGCAGAACTGCAGTCAGCTGAAGTAGCCTGCAGTGCTGCATTTAACCACTGCGCCACCTCGGCCCAAGGTCACCAACTGGCTTTGTGACTAGAAATCACAGTCTTTCAGTTTCTAACCCTCTGCAGCATTGTACCCAACCGATATCTGCTTTTGTTCTAATGACTAAAAAAAATAATAACTAGATTTTGATCCTTAAAATTGGTTGTGAAACAAAAACCCCATAGAAGCTTGCAATGACAACGTCTTTAAGAATGGGACAAGCTTAACCCAGATTGATAATTAAAGAGCCGAGGTGGAGCAGTGGTTAAATGCAGCACTGCAGGCTACTTCAGCTGACTGCAGTTCTGCAGTTCGGCTGTTCAAATCTCACCGGCTCAGGGTTGACTCAGCCTTCCATCCTTCCGAGGTGGGTAAAATGAGGACCCGGATTGTTGTTGGGGGCAATATGCTGACTCTGTAAACCGCTTAGAGAGGGCCGAAAGCCCTATGAAGCGGTATATAAGTCTAACTGCTATTGCTATTGCTATTAAAGGTGGTCATTACTCTCCTTAGGATCCCACTGTGATCCACACAAGGCACTGGATTTTAAGTAAGGTTGGGTTCTGGATGAAGTTACAGTGCCTTTAATAGCTAGCTGGCGGGAGGGACGGCTGGTTCTCCTGTAACATCCTTCAAATTATTCTGTCAGGCTGTTAAGGCAAGGGAGTCCTTCCTAATTAGGGTTTGGCTCACTCACTGTTCACTGAGTTATATAATCCACTGATCAAACATGTTTCAAACTGCCTTGTTCGGTTATAGGCCTGTTTTATCTTCCTTTTGCAAATATGAGCAGAGCTGTGCGCGTTTTGAAAGTTTCATTACATGGGAAATAACTTTTTTTTACAGGAGTGACACCATAGCGCTCAGAGATGCATTTTGTCTATGACAGGGAGTTTTTCCAGCTTCTGATATTCCTAATGAAAATATAGCTGGTAGGCTGCTTTGCAAGATTTGTAGGGGGGGAAAAAGGTTCACCGACAAATGCGCGCCCGACAAATGCGCACCAACAAAACCGCCGCGACAAAACGGCGACGTTGAAAGCGTGTCCACTAAAGCGTGTCGTCAAATGTGCACCATCGAAAACAACGGTAACAACATTAACAACCCTAATCCTTACCCTAACCCTAACCCTAACCTAAAAACCCTAAGCGCGGTTTTGTGGGCGCGGTTTTGTTGGCGCGCTTTAGTGGGCGCGCTTTCAACGTTGCCGTATTGTCACGGCGGTTTTGTCGGCACGCATTTGTCGGGCGCGCATTTGTCGGGTCACGAAAAAAAACCATTGATAGAAGTAGTTTCCCCGCATACGGTGATTGCTGAACAGGATTTGGTAATTTGGCACAAGGATGTTTGTTCTTCACCCAACAAGTGTCTCAGTTTCCCCTTAAATGGAGCAAGCCACTTGGAAATTAAGGTGTTCTCTTATCTTTTGAAGTCCACAACTTTTAACATCAATTATAAATATATATATGTTGTATTGTATCTTTGAATTATTCTCCCTTAATGATTGCCAAAGGGCATCAATTCTACCAGTGGTGGGTTCCAAATTTTTTTGGAACCTCTTCTGTAGGTGTGGCCTGCTTTCCGGGTCCACTGGTGGAACCTCTTCTAACCGGTTCGGTAGATTTGACGAACCGGTTCTACCGAAAAGGTGCGAACTGTAGGAAACTACCTCTGAATTCTACCAATATATTTAAGCTGCAAATCTGATATTCCATCCTTTTCCCCCCCAAAAAAAACAAAATGCATGGCTAATTATGGATTATGTGGAAATATTATTACTACCTGCCTTCTTTTGGAAGGAGATGCCTATTTAGGGTGAAGAAATTCTAATAGAAATTCGAAAGATATGCTTATTTATTTATTTAGCCACCCAATATCCAAATGGCAGTTTACAACTAAAAAAAAAAAAAACCCCAATCCAACTCACGAAAAGAAAAATACAGCAGAACAGTAGAGCAAAGTACTGAAAAAAAACAACTGAAACAGAGCAAACCAAAATAAAATAAAAATCAATAAGCTAAAATCAAGAGGGATTTTTACAGTAATCGGGTAGCATGGGTAGCTGTGATGTAGTTTCTTCCAAGGATGCTCAAGCCATGTCTGAAAAGGTCTAAGCCCAGGAGGGAGAGAAGACTCAGTTTCTGGCTGTTTTATTCTGCTGTAAAGGATGAGTTTCTGGGATTGTCTTTTCCCATGTGGTCCGTGTGTCGGACTTTGGCAGAAGTGTTCGAAAGGAAACTCGGAAATCACTGAGAAGGACCCCCGAGGTCGCAAATTTCACATGAGACACAAGCGAACGGGTCTGTGTCATTTGAAATGTTAATGCTTTCCTGTATAGAAAAACAAAATATTCTGTATTAATTTTTGATTTACAAGGAGAGAACGTTGTTTCCTAGTGTAAGTTCCTTCTCCTTAGAGGGGGTAAAAGTTGTATCATTCTCCGAGGTGGACTATCTACAATCTCGGCGTGACCCAACAAATGTGCGCATGACAAAAGCGCGCTGACGAAACCGCGGTGAAAAACCCGCGACATCATAAACGCACCCACAACAACGTGCCAACAAAACTGCGCCCACAAAAGCGCGATTTAAGTTATGGTAAGGGTTAGTGTTAGGTTCAGGGTCAGGGTTAGGTTTAGGTTTAGGGTTAGGGTTAGGGTTATTAGGTTGTTATTAGTTGTTGAAGGCGCACTTTTGTCGGCGTGCTGTTGTTGGCACGCTTCTGCGCTCATTCGTCGGTGCGATTTCAACCGCGCGGTTTCGTCGGCGCGCTTTTGTCGAGCGCGCATTTGTCGGTGAACCCAATCTTGGAACTCAGCATCTCCTTTGGCTGTGTCTGGCTCAAAGGATTTGTGTATCAGTCAATACCCATGGCTTTTCCCTTGTGAAATCTGTTGAGGATGTAATTCTTATATTGCTCTTGCTCCTTGTTTGCGTGGCAGGCAGTATCTTCCCAAAACAGACATCTCTGTGCACAGAGCCTATTGCAGCAATATTTACATTCCCTTATGCACAGCAGGAATGCTTAAAAACAAGGAATGTGGCACACCTAGAAGCTCTGAGTTGTTTTTTGGAGAAGATTTAAGAGTTTTGCTACATGGAAACAAGATCTTGGGGAGCAATCAATTCCATGCTCACCCCTCCCTTCAGATGGATCCATAACTATTAAGTGAAGTGTACTTTAGGAAGTGCCAGGACTAAAATGGGAGTTTGACAAACCCGGGGATGCTAAAATTACAGATAACTTAAAAAGGGTTTTTGGTGTGTGTGTGTGTCTTTAAACAATATTTGTTCAATTCCGTCAATACAATGGCTGCCAAACTACATTCATAATTGACTTGCGCTGTTACAGCTTGGCAAATGTATTCCTATGGGGGATGAAGTCTTTTCATAAAGAGTAAGTGATCTTAATTCTATGTAGGGCAACTGGAGTTGCTAAAATGCTGCGCACGGATTCCCTGTGTGCAGCGCAAGAGGGAAATCCCTTGTGACACTCTTAGCTTTTCAACCAGATGCATACGGTTGCGCATCGCACTTCACTGACAGTTAACAATGCTGAACTTTTTCAGAATCCCCAATGTTCCAGGAAACATTGGGATAGACAAAGTCTTGTAGTCTTGTACACACATATTTTCAGTAAATATTGGGAGGGTGTGTGGATGTTGTTAAAGGGACAGTCTTTTTTATTTATTTTGCAAAATTGAACAAGGATTTGTATATAAACCTTCTAAATAAAGTAAGTCTGAAATCCATAAATTAGAACACATTGATGTTAAATTGTTGAGTAAACCCTTTGTAACTGCTTAGTTGATAGTGTCCATTAGGGTTCCACCACAAAACCGCGGTAGACAAAAGCGCAGTCGATGAAAGCGCGTATGTGACATCATCACAGCGCGATGAAAAAGATCGAAAAATGTAAAAATAAAGCGAAAACCTTACCCTAACCCCCCCAAACCTAACCCTAAACCTAACCCTTAACCTAACCCTAAACCTAACCCTAAACCTAACCCTTAACCTAACGAAAAACCTAACGCTAACCCTTAACCTAACGCTAAACGTAACGCTAACGCTCTAAACCTAACCCTAACCCTTAACCTAACCCTAACTCTAAACCTAACCCTTACCTTTATGTGAATCGGCTTGCTGTAATTTGGCAATAAGGAGCCAAGGTGGCGCAGTGGTTAAATGCAGCACTGCAGGCTACTGCTAGATCAGCAGGTCAGCGGTTCAAATCTCACCGGCTCAGGGTTGACTCAGCCTTCCATCCTTCCGAGGTGGGTAAAATGAGGACCCAGATTGTTGGGGGCAATATGCTGACTCTCTGTAAACCGCTTAGAGAGGCCTGAAAGGCCTATGAAGCGGTATATAAGTCTACTGCTATTATTGTAATTTAATTTTTATTTCAATTTTTCGATCTTTTTCGTCGCGCTGTGATGACGTCACATACGCGATTTCGTCGACCGCGCTTTTGTGGAACGCGGTTTTGACGGGTCACTGTCCATTAGTACGAAGGAAAGAATGATCATAGATTTCATCCAGTGAAGAAGTTGCAGTAACCTCTTTGATTCTGGGTAGTTAAACATACATTAGCCAATTTTTCCCTCCCATCCCCCAAGCATAATGATTCTGCACTTCCCCAACCTGATGTTCTCCAGATATGATAGGCAACCGCTTGTAATATCTGCAGCCATGTTGTCCATAAATTGTGGGTTATCTAACTTGCTACAGCTGAAGAACATCATAGTATAGTAGGCTATTATACAAAGAAGAAAGTTACAGTAAGGGGCGGAGTTGTAAAGAAACTAGTGTAAAGGAATACATTTTGAAAATTAATTGAATTAAATGCATTTATTAGATTGGTTGCTGTCACAATTAAATGATGCTTTCCTGCTTAAAAATTGTCTTAATATATCCAGAATCTAACTTAATAAAAATCGGGAAAAAACCTCCTAACATATAGCAGAAAGCACAGAGACCATTAAAACAAGTAAGAAAAAAACCCAACAAATTTTAGATAGTAGCAACCTCAATTCAGTTTTTCTTCTAAACATCTCTTTTTGGAGCAACTTCAGAAATGCTAAATGAAGCGGGAGTTGATTATATTTCGAGGAAGAGATATTTTACCAGGCTAGTGGAACAACTGAGGCATAGCACTTAAGAACTTCTACCTTGCAGAACTTGAGGGACACTAGCAAGTACTTCAAGCACACCTGGCCTCAGGTGTGTTGAAACTGGATTGGGGGGGGGGGAGAAACCAATCTTGCAAAATACTTGAGTGCCAAGCCAAATGGCACTCTTAAAACTCAAAAACAGCACTTTGGATTTTTCTCAGAATACTGTGGGAATACAGCTCAGGGTCTAAAGCACAGGTCGAATGTATTGATGTTAATGGGTACTCGCTAGTAACCAAAGTACTGCATTCCAGTGGCAGACCGTGAGTTCAAGTCCTGCCGTAGCCACGAAAGCCAACTGAGTGACTTTGGATCAGTCACTCTGCACTCAACCCAACCCACCTCACGGAGTTGTTGTGGAGAAAATAGGAGAAGGATGATATGTTGCATATGTACATCACCTTTGAGTTATTTGTAAAAATAATAAAAGTGGGATAATGCATGCATGCATATATACACACACATACATACATACAAAGTTACTTACTTACATGCATACATGCATCAAATATAGATGGATTGAAAGAGGGATTTTTTTTTAAGGAGAGATTGAGCTACAAACTCTTTCAGGACTGTTGGCATTAATCCAAGTGAGGCTGTTCCGCGATTCACAGTTTGGATCCTTGAAGGAGTCAGGAAGTGCAAGAATCCAGCACACACGTTAACAGGGATTTATGATGGAGAATCCTGTTCAGCTTTGTCAAAGTCCACAGGTCAGGAGGAATTTCAGATAACATGGCAAGATGTTGCCGCAATCCCTACATTGGGCTGTGCCCAGGAAGACTCCGTTCATCTGAGTGATGTGATTGGGAAAATATTCTGCTAGCCATACATAGCAGCCAGGCTGGAGATTTCCCTTTTGCTCTCTAGAATTGTTCCTCTAGATTAAAAGCAAATTTAGGCATGGCGTATGATCCTTCTCAAGTTCTAATAGCAATAGCAGTTAGACTTATATACCGCTTCATAGGGCTTTCAGCCCTCTCTAAGCGGTTTACAGAGTCAGCATATTGCCCCCAACAACAATCCGGGTCCTCATTTCACCCACCTCGGAAGGATGGAAGGCTGAGTCAACCCTGAGCCGGTGAGATTTGAACAGCCGAACTGCAGTCAGCTGAAGTAGCCTGCAGTGCTGCATTTAACCACTGCGCCACCTCGGCTCTTGCCTCAAAGTCCTCAAAGATACTGAATGCGCTGCCCCGATTTTTCAGAACTTTCCTTTACTTGAGAGACCGCCTGCTGCCAACTACCTCCCAAAGACCCGTTAGATCTCACAGGGTCGGCCTCCTCCGGGTTCCGTCCACCAGCCAATGCCATCTGGCTACTACCCGGAGGAGGGCCTTCTCTGTAGCAGCTCCAGCCCTTTGGAATGAACTCCCCGCGGAGATCCGGACCCTCACCTCTCTCCAGGCCTTCCGGAAAGCTGTCAAAACCTGGCTGTGCCGGCAGGCCTGGGGGTGATGAGTTCCCCTCCCCTCTCGACTGGTATGGCTGTGTGATTTTTGTGTATTTTAATTATGTGTACTGTGTTTATGTCCCCTTTCCCCTTTGAGTTGTTCGCCGCCCTGAGTCCCTCCTGGAGAAGGACGCCATACAAATAAACCAAATACAATACAATACAATACTTTACAATAAAGAGGAATTTTGGGTTTTAAAAAAAAGTTATAAGATAAATTCAGAGATATATTAGGCACACTAATTCTACATTGCAGAGTAAGTTATTTTGTGACTTGGCTGGCGCTGTTGGATGCCATGCTGGAACGCATAGTCCCACACTTGAGAATTCCAATGTGGAACCATAATAGAACATAGCAACTTTAAATCTAAAACTGAATGTGTTGATTGTTGCTGCTTTCATATACAAACTGATCGGTGGGTTGGGGGGAGAGAGGGGGGGGGCGGACTTTTTGGATCAGCCGTGACGCCAGGTCTCCCATATAACTCAGCATAAAAAAAATATTTTTACAATATTTACATGCAAAGCAGAGTGACTTCTTCTGATGGTAAACAGTTCGCCGTTTCTGGATGATGAATATGGATTTTCAATGTAAAATTACAATCTTTTTTTTTTAATAAAATTTATTTATTTATTTATTTTACAACTCCTCCTTCTTTACATATTGTAGAAAGTGTATCAGCTGGTTACAAAAGGCTTTTGTGCATCTCTTCCACAGTCATCAAAAATAATTCATATTAATTCAAGTATCTTTACTCAAATATTTACTATATTCACATCATCATACCTCCACTTTTATTTGACTATAGTTATTTAAACATCCTTCATCCTTAAATATACCAAGATTCAATACATAACCACATACTGGCATTTCATTTACTTATTTGTAAAAACCTCCATTAACATTAAATCCTCATATCCTGTTTTAGCTAAACATCCATAATATTTAATACCAAAATTTTCTAATCCTCCATGTATATAATTTATTATCATTATCCTTTTGTTAACTATATCCTATATCATAACATCCCCCTATTAGTTAAAACTTAACTGTATTTAATTTTGTTTTTTATTGTAATTATTATTGTTATTAATAATCTTTATATATATATATATAGTCCAAAAATATTTCCAAACTTCCCTTCTCATATCCAATTATTACTTATCATAACAGCTCAGCATTGTATACATTACTATCATTATCAATTTTTAATTAACTATACCTATTACCACTGGATTTAGCTAAGTTTAGCTAATTTTGAATTATACTCTTCCATCTTATCAACCTGTATACAATCTTGAGTAATGCTCTTTAATGATGAAATTGGTGAAATGCAATTTACTATTTTGAATAGGAGCCTTTTTCTTCTTCTTAGGAAGGAGGAGGAAAAACGAATTTTAACTTTAAGGAGGAGGAGGATGAAGATGGGGGCAGGATAGAGGAAGAACATCATAAGATTCAGGATAAATGAGCTTGCATTTTCTTGTTCCCTATTTTTCTCTACAGAAAAGCTTCAAGAAACTGCTCTCTTTATTAAGCAGTGTTTGGTCAGTAGATTTGCTGTTGATTTGCAGCTTTAATTGTTGTTGGTTTCACAGTTAGCCAGATGTTCAGACTGGATTTGGCATTTTTATCCACCTATCCAGTCCTTCTCAAGGACCTCAGCTAGGCAGATGTTGTTCGATGGTGTTAACGAGGCATTGTTGCAGGATGTTCTGCTTCCTTTTGCAATTGAATGATGGTGATTTTGTTAACACCAGTGGTGTTCGATTAGTGCTTCCTGTGTTTTGGGATTGCACTGGTGCCTACTAACTATTTTTGTGGTGTCGTAACAATGTGAAGTCACAGCTGCCAGTTCTTGAGCTGGTGTTGGCCTTCATACACATCCAGTTCTTCCCAAGGACCTAGGATGTTGTAATGTATTGGCGTGCTATACGTGCAGATCTAAGCAGTGTGGAAATTTTCTCACTGAACAGATTTTCCCAGTACTATGCAATGTCGTTTTTATTTTTGCTATGGCACCAAGTGTGCCAATAATCCTTGGGACCACCATGATCCATAATCTTTCAGTTTTCAGTTTTCAGATCTTTATGCTTTGTGAATCATTAGATCTCGATTTCTTTGTGCTCTATTTTATTATCCTGGGTATTGCCAGATCAATTATTCACACTTTCTTCTTTTCATCCACAGTTACTGTATATCTGGTGCGTTGTGATCCAAGGTTTTATGTGTCTGTATTCGTAAATCCCAAACTTGTTCATTTTCTACCGTGCTTCCCCGAAAATAGGACATGTTCTCATAATACAGCCGTGCCACATTTTTTCTGGTGGGCAAAAATATAAGCCCCACCCGCATATAAGCCCCCTGGACAACCCCCCACCTTTGGCCAGGCAAAGCGCCACTCACCAACCTAGCAGTATCTGGAAGGTGCCAAGCCACGGGAACCTGGGAGGAGGCAAAGGTGATCGCGTTGCTTGGCGCCTTTGGGATACCGCTAGGTTGGTGAGCAGCGCTTTGCCCAGCTGAAGAGGAGGGGTTGCCGGGCGGCTGCTCTCTTGCGAGCGGGCTCCCAAAGAGCCGGGCACAGCCTCATGGGCGAATGGCTGTGTTGCGCTGTGGCCACCCGGCAAACTCCCTTTTCAGCCAGGCACAGCGCCATTCACTGACCTAGGGGTATCGCTAAGTCGTGTGAGTGCCTGTACACCACCGCCTGGCTCCCACGGCTTGGTGCCTTCCAAATGCCAGTGAATGGTGCTCTGCACGGCTGGAGAGGGGGGTTGCGTGAGCGGCTGTTCCGCTCTCGCTCACCCACCTCCCAGCCTCACGATGCATGGCCCAGCTCTCATTACGGAGCCAGGGCACCTCCACTGCTACCGCCACCATCCCATCCTGGCTTTTTCTGCGGCTTCCCACCCGAGTCTTGGCTACTCTGGGAGCACGCTCTATGGTTGTACGCTCTGCAGGCAGCTGGCCCACAACCATAGAATGTGCACCGATAGTGGCCACTGCCGAAAGACTCTGGTTGGAAGCCGTGGAAAAAGCCAGGCTGGTATGTTGGTGGCGGCGGAGGTGTCCTGGCTCTGTAATGAGAGCTGGCCCTTTTCTCGTGAGGCTGGGAGGTGGGTGAGTGACAGCGGAATAGCCGCTCATGCAACCCCCCTCTCCAGCCATGCAGAGCGCCATTCACTGGCATTTGGAAGGCGCCAAGCCGCGAGAGCTGGGCGGCAGCGAACAGGCGCTCACGCAGCTTGGCAATACCCCTAGGTCAGTGAATGGCGCTGTGCCCGGCTGAAAAGGGGTTTTGCCGGGTGGCTGCTCGTGACCGTGGCTGCTTCATGGCTGTTGTGTTGCGTTGCTGCCACAGCGCCACACAGCCATTCGCCCATGAGGCTGTGCCCGGTTCTTTGGGAGCCCGCTTGCAAGACAGCAGCCGCCCGGCACCCCCAAAACAATAAACCCTCCCCCCAAAATAAAGCCCAAGCCATATTTTGTAGGTAAAAAGAAAATTAAGACCCTGTCGTATTTTCGGGGAAACACGGTATTACTTTTTCAACTCTCACCAATTTTTCATTGCTGGCACATGATCATTTTCCCAGATGTTCAAGTGAATCAGTTTAGCAACTATGTAATGTTTATAACCAGTTTGTGCAAACGTTTTGCACAAGCTGAATGTGTGATCTACTTTCCCCCCCCCCGCCTTTTTGCACAATCTACAATTTGAATCATTTGATAATTTTTCAGTCTCGCCTGGCAGTGAGATGGGTGACATGTGAATTTAATAAATAAGTATAATTCCAAATATGGCCTTAATTGCATTAGTTCAGTCAGAGTAATCATTTTGCATGCCGGTTGTGCACATTATTTCAGATGATGCTTTGAACATGTGATTATTATTATAGTAAAGATTTAGTTACACTACTACTATAGTTTGAATTGCTGGCTCTAGTGTTGAAGCAAATTGTGTTTCTGAAATAATAATGTGTACAGCATGTGTAAAGCATTAAACTCCATTGGTATATCATCATTTCTTGCTACAAATACATTAAAAGACATTTTGTGTACCTATGCTGTGTGAAATCACTGGCTGTTCTTTTTACATGCCTTGGTATTTTAAGGCCATAGTTAACTCCATGTCCGTGATGGAGTAAAGTATGTAGTAGCCAGGTCTTTTGGAAGAGACTGCTATATTCCATTTACAGATGACATTGGTCTGGCAGAACTAAAAGCAAACGTTTTTAGTTTGATAAATGTCAGCTTAGATATGTTATCTTCTCTTCTATATATATAAAAATGGCCGTGTGTGTGTGTGTGTGTGTGTGTGTGTGTGTGTGTGTATTCCAACATAACTCTGGAACGCCTCGAGCAATTTCAACTTGGTACACAGACTACTTCCCTCTGGAAACAAATACTGTGGGAGTAAGATACCCCTAACACCCCTCGGTGTGTATGTTCTGTTAAGATACAGCCTGTTGTGCCTTAAAACGGCTTCCACTGTACTGCCTTAAAATGGCTTCTACTCTACAGTACTGTGGAGTTGCCATGTTAATGGCTTCACAGTACTCCACAAGGGGGCTCCCTCTGGTAAGGTGGGGGGGGGGAATCTAACATTAGAAAGTGCGGCGACATTCATGGAAGGAGGGTTGGGATAAATAAATGCCCAGGCGGTGCTGGGTTATCAGCTAGTTGTTAATGAATGCATTTGATGCTTTTAAAAAAAATCATGTTAGAGACCACGTCTCTGTTACTTAATTTTTATAAAGTGGTAGACAGGATGGAAAATGGGACTGTATTACCACATTTTGAACTAGAACATGGGGAGACCACATTTTGATGACCTCCCCATATAGGGCACCTTGTGATAATCCTAATTGTGGGGGGGGGGGATCCAGGCAAGACATTTCTGATTCAGGAATAGGGGGCCAGTTGGGGGACATGTTATATTTGTGCAAGGCCGTCCTCGCCATGGCTATGCCAGAGTCTCGGAAGACCCTCAAATTAACTGCCAGTTCCTTCTGAGGGTAACTGCATTCAGAAACAATCAGTGGTGGGATTCAACCGGTTCGCACCTATTCAGGAGAACCGGTTGGTAACTTTCTAAGTAGTTCAGAGAACCGACTGTTGGAAGAAATTTCATTTTGTTTTTTCCCCATTTTACAGGGCTAATCCTGTAAGGAAGGCAGGAAGGAAACATCCTGGTGTTGTTTCTAGCCTAATCTTTATTGCCTTGCTTACAGAAACTGCCTCTCCGGTTAACCCTTATTACCATTGTAACAGCTAAGGTGAAGCGCCCATCGACCTGAGTGACCTTGAGTTGGCCACGCCCACCCAGTCACATGACCACTGAGCCCCACCTACCCAGATGGTCATTAGGGCAGAGAAGCGGTTGGTAAATTATTTGAATCCCACCACTGGAAACAATGGTGGAAAATCCCCACCTTGAAGAGCCTGAAAATCCCCAGGCATTTGGTTCTGTTGTAATTTGAGCCTATGCTTGATTCTCTTCATCCAGGCCTCCAAACATTGGGGGTTAGTAGTTCTGCCTTAGGCACTAGCTATCTGGGCAACTTTGGGCCAGTCGCTCTCCCTTAGCTCTAGGAAGGAAGCAATGGTAAACCACTTCTGAGAAATCTTGGCAAGAAAACTTCCGGGACTAATCTACCTTTTTGTTGTCATGTGCTGAAAGTGTGTGTGTTGTGTGTGTGTGTCCCCGCACCCATAATGCAATGCGTGCGTGACACCCCGTGTGCCCTGCCCCCCTGTGCATGTGCGGGTGACCCCCCACGCTCCCCCTGAACATCCGTGCATGACCCCCCACCTCCACCATGTTTTTAGCCTTCTAGGAATAAAAATGGGCTGCGGGAGGGGCACGCAGTGCACCGCTCCCCCCATCCCTTAAGAGACCGCCTACTGCCAATCACCTCCACACGACCTATTAGATCTCATCGATTAGGCCTCCTCCGAGTTCCATCCGCCGGTCAATGTCGACTGGCAACCACGCAGAGGAGAGCCTTCTCGGTGGTAGCTCCGACCCAATGGAACGATCTCCCCGTGGAGATTCGTACCCTCACCACCCTCCAGACCTTCCGCACAGCCCTCAGAATCTGGCTATCCCGTCAGGCCTGGGGCTAAAGATTGTAACCCGCCCGAATGGTATGAATGTTGCGTTTTAACCATGTATTGTCTTATATGTAAAAGTCTGTTTTCCCCCCTTCCTTTGGATTGTGAGCTGCCCTGAGTCCCCCCAGGGAAAAGGGTGGCATATAAATAAACATCTAATCTAATCTAATCCCCACGCATATCTGTGCATCTCCCACATCCCACCCGCACCCCGTTCATGTGCAGCAGAGCCCCGAAAATCATCTGGCTGGCAGGAGGCGTGCATGCATGTGTGGTGAAGCTGTGCTGGGGTGACAGCTTTCATTCCCCCAGAGAGGGCTCTGCATGCCACAAGTTTCCTAGGCCACCTCTGACTCCACCCCCCCAAAAAAGGCAGGTTGATGTGTCCCACTACGCAACGTAGCCACAAGGTCAGAGAGACCAGCCAGGGAAGCAGCCACACGTCAGACAGAGCATGGCAACCCCCCGCCCCTCCTTCCCATCCTTCGACCCAGCTTCACAAACAGGATCTCCGGTTATCTGTGAGTCAGCATCTCTGAAAGTCCCCAGAGCGTCCCAAATAACACTTTACTCCTCCACTGAATTGAGTAAACGGCTAGTATCTTGAGCTAATTATAAGACTTCTATACAAGAATTCTGATTAAGTTTTGGACTCAAAGCATTGTGCTATTGACATCTGCTTAGATAGGTGGCAGTTGATTTTAAGGCGATCCGGTCCGAAAGAAATCAGCACGCGTTGGTTGAAGGAGTCAGGACTGAGTCACACGCCCTGTTAGTTTTGTAGCAAAAAAATAGTATTCAGGAAAAAATAATAATAAGAGCTTTCAAAGTCAGTCAATTAAGTCTAACGCCACCAGGCCCTTCCCTTTTGTGAGACGATGTGCGGGTTGCATTAGAGAAGGCCTGTACAATAACACTGCTTGGGCAAAACTCCAAAGCTCTCAATATGAACAATATTTACATAAGTTGAACCGGCCTCCTTTTGGTGAGCAAGCAGGAAATCCAAAGACTGCTGAGTGGTCAGCGCAGAAGATAAAAACAGACAAGAATTGGGCTGCTGGGGGACTCCCTTGGATGCAAGCTTAAGCAACAACCGACTGGAACTTTCCCTGCATTCATGGATTCAAAATAGAAAGTAGACGTCGTGCCTGCTCTCAATTTATGCTGACTCAGTGGTGTGGTGGTGTCGGGAACACCGAGAATTGTTGAACCCTCAAACCATCACATGTAGTTGCTTTGCATAGAAACGACACATGTAAGCATTCTGTTCTATAGTATATGGGTCGACTTTGTCTTTTCTTTTTGAAGGATTGGTAATAATATATATATATATATTAAGAGGCATCTCAGCTGATACAGGAGGAGAACCTTGTGGCTTAGTGGTTAACACAACTGCTTAATATGTAATACAGCACAGGTCCGAATCCCAGTAAGGGTATGGCTAGCTGATGAGAGCTAAATAGCTTGAAATAGATCTATACTAGTCTCCCTTTATTTATTTATCAGCACAAATGCAACACAAATGTAACAAAGGCAACAGTAAAAATATTGGGTTTCTGTCTGGATAGTCTCTTGTGACGAGCCGATAGACAGAGAATGGAAGCAGTTAGCTTCCTCCCATATTTGGGCATACCAGGGGTTGTGACACTAAATACATACATACATACATACATACATACATACATACATACATACATACATACATTGTATGTATATATGTATTGGGTCACAACCCCTGGTATGCCCAAATATGGGAGGAAGCATACTGCTTCCTTTCTCTGTCTATCAGCTCAGCCCAAGAGACCATCCAGACAGAAGGCCATTATTTTTACTGTTGTCTTTGTTACATTTGTGTTGCATTTGTGCTGATAAATAAATAAAGGGAGACTAGTATAGATCTATTTCAAGCTATTTACTGGGTTTGATTCCCAGTAAGGGTATGGCTAGCTGATGAGAGCTAAATAGCTTGAAATAGATCTATACTAGTCTCCCTTTATTTATTTATCAGCACAAATGCAACATACATACATACATACATACATACATACATACATACATATTCCATTTATTTTTATTATTTTTACATTTAAAACAATGCAGTACCGCGAAGTCGGAGTGATTATACATTCACATTATATACAGCTAGTCTCAACCATTAACAATTGGCCTACTTAATACATTGTCTATCCTTCTGTCCAATCACAATAGATACAGTTTGTTCCAGTCTTGCCCCCATGTCTTATACCGGTCATAAAATCTGTTCCAGACTTCAAAATATTCTGATTCCCCCTTTATTTTTAAGTTCAAGAGGGAGCCTATCTGCTTCCGCGCCAGGCCAACACTTTTCTGATTATATCCAGCTCCGATGGTGTATTTTCTTTTTTCCAATACTGCGCAAAAGTTATGCGCGCCGCAGTTAGTACATGTATAATTAAATGAAGTATATCTTTCTTAAACCCCTCTGGTGTTTTACCTAGGAAAAAATTAAAATTAAAATTAAAAAATTTTAAAAATAAAAAAAATATATTCTTCCCTTCGCAGTCCAACCCTCCGCATTCATTTAATTTTGTATATTAACTTTCCCATTGAGGACAGCCTTTCTAAATGATTAATGCAGTTTTGACAACCCCGTGGAACCGCTAGGCGAAAGACACCTGATCTCTTATTTATTACATCCTTTTTCTTTAGTTCCCCCCCCCCTCTCTATCTCTCCCTCTTTTTTTGCTCTCTCCCTCCTTCTTATCCCTCATGCTGTTGCTTTATGGGAAAGGGAGGATGGGAAACTCCAGCACATTTGTTACCAATTAAGCGGCAAGTACATTCTCAAAACGTAGTAGGTCTCACGAGTGGTGGGGTGTGTGTTGTGTATGTGTGTGTGTGTTTTGTTTTTGTTATGTTAGTGGGTAACTCTGTAAATGAAAAAGAAAATCATCACCCCTAATCTTATGTGACTCAGCCTGGCACGGACGTTTTTTGTTTCAATAAGCCAGTTAAGCAATTAGGCACCCTGGGGAATGGGTTATTATGAACTAATCATTCCCTGGAGTTCAGGAAGGTATGAAATATAGGCAGCATACGAGAGCTTGACAATCTTCTAAGTGTAGTAATCCCTTAGAACCAAGCCACATTCTTCTGAATTGCCCTACTACTATTTTAAAGCCCTTTTTCTCCCCAAGAAAGGAAATTTAACAAATTTCTTTTAGACCAGGATCTCTAAAACTCCGGAGCGATCTGCAGAATTGTCCCAATTTGACATAAGGAATGTGGAAAGGATCTCTTTGTACGGGAACAGCTGTGTTACTCTGGGATGGCAAACAATCGGAGGGAATCTGGCAGTACATTTTCTAACTAACCCATCCTGTTAAGAGGCATCCGTTTCCAAGAGTTGCAACGTACTTCTTCCATATGTTATCAGATGTCTTCTGATTCATATTTTTTTTTGGGGGGGGGGGGGGGGAATGTAGGTAATCCTTGACTTACAAACAGTTCATTTAGTTGACAGTTCAAACTTACAACAGCACTGAAAAAAATGACTTACGGTTAAGAGCCGAGGTGGCGCAGTGGTTTGGTTTGGTTTGGTTTTATTTATATGCCGCCCTATTCCCAGCGGGACTCAGGGCGGCGAACAACCCAAGGGGGAAAGGGAAACACAAAAGTACAATACAAGCATTTAAAAATAGCCAACAGACACACAGATCGAGAGGGGAAGGGAACTCATCAACTCCAGGCCTGCCGACACAGCCAGGTTTTAACGGCTTTTCGGAAGGCCTGGAGAGAGGTGAGGGTCCGGATCTCCACGGGGAGTTCATTCCAAAGGGCTGGAGCTGCCACAGAGAAGGCCCTCCCCCGGGTGGTAGCCAGATGGCATTGGCTGGTAGACGGAACCCGGAGGAGGCCAACCCTGTGTGATCTAATGGGTCTTTGGGAGGTAATTGGCAGAAGGCGGTCTCTCAAGTACCCAGGTCCAATACCCTGAAGGGCTTTATAAGTGACGACTAGCACCTTGAAGCGTATCTGGAGACCGATCGGTAGCCAGTGCAGCTCGCGGAGGATAGGTGTAACGTGGGTGTACCGAGGTACACCCATGATCGCTCACGTGTCTGCATTCTGAACGAGTTGAAGTCTCCGAATGCTCTTCAAGGGCTGCCCCATGTAGAGCGCATTGCAGTAGTTAGAGTGCAGCATTGCAGGCTACTTCAGCTGACTGCTAGTTCTGCAGTTCGGCTGTTCAAATCTCACCGGCTCAAGGTTGACTTAGCCTTCCATCCTTCCGAGGTGGATAAAATGAGGACCCGGATTGTTGGGGGCAATATGCTGACTCTGTAAACCGCTTAGAGAGGGCTGAAAGCCCTATGAAGTGGTATATAAGTCTAACTGCTATTGCTATTTTTCACTCCAATGGCCACTGCAGCATCCACACTGTCATGTGATTGACATTCATATGCTTGGCAACTGTTTCACATTTATGACGGTTGCAGTGTTCCTGATCACCCTTTTCAACTTTTTGACGAGTGAAATCAATGGGAAAGCCAGATTCGCTTAACGGTGTTACTAATTTAACAACTGCAGCGATTCACTTAACAAATGTGGCAAGACAGGTCGTAAAATGGGGCAAACCCCACTTAACAAATGTCTCATAAATTTCGAGCTCAGTTGTGCGTACAAGTAAAAGGCAGTGATAAATGAGAGGAAAGGTCGTTAAAGGTATTGCCGCTGTCAAATCAATTGAAATACTACAACATTTCTACAAGCGTGGAACTCAAAAGCAATTTTGTACAATTGCAGTTGGCCTAACAAAAGTATTGCCTTTTGCCAGTTTTATTTACTGTTGCTGGTTCTTGGATCTGCCTCGTTTGAGGAATATAGTCTGGAAATCATTTGAGCAACATTATTATTTGCTTAGCTACCTAAAAATGCAGTTGCTGAGGCTAGGAATTCCAGAAGATCATCAAAAGGAGGGTTCTGCTTTCTCTGTTCTCTGCTCTCCCCCACCTCCAATGCCTTTATTTATATTCAGAGATCCTTGAGTAAAGTGTTTCCAAGTAAGCAAAATAGGAATTTGCCTTCCGCCACAAATATGGATCTGTGCTGGAGTTCAAATCATACACTGGGGCAGGCGTTTGCTCGTTGTTTCTAGTTTCTTAATTTAGACATTGATCCTATGAAATTTGACTGCCGGCTTCAGTTTAATATGTTGTGCCACCTGTTTGCAGTGATTAAGGTTCACCAAGTACTTCACCATGTCATAGCGAGCACTTGGAGATGATGGCTTCATCTTTCTCCCACATCTTCTCCTGGTTAGCACCTTGTAAAGCCAGTCTGCACCCCCCCCAAAAAAAAACCATGTTTAAAAATGCCCAGAAAGATTTTTATCACCTCTTGAGTCTACCTATTCTCTTTGGGTTTGGCCCCCTTTTGGCTTCAAATAAAAAAATACAAGCTATAACAAAACAGAGAAGCCTGAATTTTGAATTTTCCAAAGTTCTTTTGCACTATTTTCTAAAAAAATTATCCCTGGGTCTTTCTTGAAAAGCCAGTTTTTAAACAGTTTTTTTTTTCTACAAATAATGATTTAATTTTTAACAGCACTCTCAAAAAAACAGAACACAACCCAATGCATTGGGACTTGTTTTTAAATGAATTGAGGATATTTCTAGGTAATATTTTGCATGCTACCGTCTTTTGCCACATACCTCCCTTAGACCAATAAGATCGCACAGGATGGGCCTTCTCCGGTTGCCTTCAGCGAGACAATGCCGGCTGGCGGCGCCTAGGAGTAGGGCCTTCTCTGTTGCCGCTCCGGCCCTATGGAATGAGCTGCCCCCAGAGATCCGGGCCCTACCCACTCTCATGGCCTTCCGCAAAGCCATTAAAACCTGGCTTTTCCAGCAGGCCTTCTGATTGGGTGTTTGTTGCGTTCCTTTTTAACTTCGTTTGTCCTATTGTTTTTAAGTTCTTTTAATTTCTTTTTATTTCTGTAAGCCGCCCGGAGTCCTTCGGGATTGGGCGGCATAGAAATTTAATAAATTCAATTCAATTCAATGCTGAGAAAAAAAAAATGGCACAAAAGCTCATATAATTAAGAATTTCCCTTTTAATGTTGAACTTTTTTTTTTTAAAGAAAAGAACTGAAAGAATAGTCCCCAACTTCCCCAAATTGCTTATAGTAGAAGAAAGCTACTAGACTTCTCAAGTTTAAGTTTAATGAAATTTATATGCCGCCCAATCCCGAAGGACTCCGGGCGGCTTACAAAAAAGAAAAGAAGAAAGAAAAAGAAAGTAAGAAAAAGATAGTTTAAAATTCACAAAACACATGCATTCATTCTAATCGGGGCTGGGCTTCACAATGAGGTCAACAGCCCCAGGCCTGCCGGAATAGCCAGGTTTTAATAGCTTTTCTGAAGGCCATGAGAGTGGGTAAGGTCTGGATCTCTGGGGGTAGCTGATTCCAAAGAGTCGGAGCAGCCACAGAGAAGGCTCTCCTCCGGGGGCCCGCCAGCCGACACTGTCTGGCTGACGGCATCCGAAGGAGGCCCAATCTGTGGGATCTTACCGGCCGCTGGTCGGTATGTGGCCGTAGGCGGTCTCGCAAAGTCTCAGATATGATGGGAATTACCGACACAACTGAGGTAGCAGGTTAAGGAAGACTGGAACATGCCTTGTTAGACACACTGAGACACACACTAAGATTGTAGGAGTAGATTAACTGAATTGAACAATCAGGCTAGGGAAACAATATGTTGCATTCCTGTTTGTTCAGAATGTTTTGTAATAGGTGCAGGTACCATAAAAGTGCCAGCTTTGTTTATGTCTCTTTCAAAGTAGAAGTCTGTAACTTAGCTCACTTCCTGTGGAGAGAGTCTTCTTTTCTGAGGATGCTTTCTGCCATCTTTTACCTGCCTATGATTGTACAGTGGCAGCTTGGTACTCAACTGCTATGAAACTCATTGAATTTGGTACTCAACGCATTTTGATTCGAAAAAAATTGTCCTGGTACTCATTGTTTGTTTAGTATCAAGCTAGAACTTGTCATTCTCAGTGCCTTGTGACTCACTACATTATTCTATATCGGAAAAAAAATGTTTGGTGCTCATTGTTTTGGTGCTGATCATGCCTCCCAGAACCAATTAACGATGGGTTTCCGAGGTATCAATGTAACAGGAGACCGTGACCCGTCAAAACCGCGCTCGGCTAAACCGCGCCCGATTAAATCGCGTCGCTGACGTCATCAACAGGGCGACAACAGCCAGCGCGGAGAAAGAAGGGCGCTTTAAATAGCGGTTTGAAAGCAAGCCGATTCAACTTAAGGTAAGGGTTAGGTTTAGGGTTAGGTTTAGGGTTAGGTTAAGGGTTAGGGTTAGGGTTAGGGTTAGGGTTAGGTTTAGGGTTACGTTAAGGTTTAGGGTTAGGTTTAGGGTTAGGTTAAGGGTTAGGATTAGGTTTAGAGTTAGGTTAAGGGTTAGGTTTAGGGTTAGGTTAAGGGTTAGGTTTAGGGTTAGATTTAGGATTAGGGTTAGGGTTAGGGTTAGGTTTAGGGTTACGTTAAGGTTTAGGGTTAGGTTTAGGGTTAGGATTAGGTTTAGAGTTAGGTTAAGGGTTAGGTTTAGGGTTAGGTTTAGGGTTAGGTTTAGGGTTAGATTTAGGATTAGGTTTAGGGTTAGGTTTAGGTTTAGGGGTTAATTTTAGGTTTACAGCGTGCTTCTGTCTCCGCGCTGTTGTCGCCCTGTTGATGTCAGCGACGCGGTTTAGTCGGGCGCGGTTTAGTCGAGCGCAGTTTTGTCGGTGAACCACAGGAGACTAATAGAATTAATGAGTAGACTGAACCCATGGTCTTCCGCTTCAAACAGTAAAGGAAGGCTGGAACTATGCCTTCTGTACACTGTGTAGCATGAGTGATCTGTGCTCAGCCTTCAGGCAATCACACTTCCCCAGTTTACTCAGGTTAATCATCCCTAGAATTGTGCTAGCTTTCTGAAATCCTGAGAAATCCAGTGCAACCATGAAGATCTCACAAGCACACTAATCCAGCTCTCCAATTCAGCATGGAATTGTCCCTGGCTTTGAAGCCTAAGGCCTGTGTGCCAAGAACCGAGTCCAAGTATTTCTCACTAAATTAATATTAAGAAAGAGTGCAATAATTTTATGGATCTGGGAACGAGCCTCATTTAAGTCAATGGCTTTTATTGCAAGGGGATGCATTTTGTAGCGATGTGTGGCTAGGCTGCGGCCAACGCCGCAACTGTGTGTGTGCAACGTGTGATGGGCAATCACACATTTGACTCTCTTTCACACTCTTGGGGAACGGAGATGGGACGAGTGTCAATTTCCCATCTTAATGAGTTGTCTTTTTTGCTCTTTCGGAGACCAGAATGTTAGCCTGGCTTACAAGATAGATGATAGATAGATGATAGATAGATAGATAGATAGATAGATAGATAGATAGATAGATAGATAGATAGATAGATGATAGATAGATAGATAGATAGATAGATAGATGATAGATAGATAGATAGATAGATGATAGATAGATAGATAGATAGATAGATAGATAGATAGATAGATAGATAGATAGATAGAGATAGATAGATGATAGATAGATAGATAGATAGATAGATAGATAGATAGATAGATAGATAGATAGATAGATAGAAAGAAAGAGAGAGATGGATGATAGATAGATTAGATAGATGGATGGATGGATGGATGGATGGATAGATGATAGATTAGATAGATAGATAGATAGATAGATAGATAGATAGATAGATAGCAATAGCAATAGCAATAGCAATAGCAATAGCAATAGCAGTTAGACTTATATACCGCTTCATAGGGCTTTCAGCCCTCTCTAAGCGGTTTACAGAGTCAGCATATCGCCCCCAACAACAATCCGGGTCCTCATTTTTACCCACCTCGGAAGGATGGAAGGCTGAGTCAACCCTGAGCCGGTGAGATTTGAACAGCCGAACTGCCGAACTGCAGTCAGCTGAAGTAGCCTGCAGTGCTGCATTTAACCACTGCGCCACCTCGGCTCTAGAAGGCATCTTGATAATTTATTCAGCTAATTAAAAGCAAATAAAGCTGTGCGCATATCTTGCTGGTACCTTCAACTCTTTCCCCAGTGAAACTCATCTTCAGAAGGTGGGAGACGTCTGCAAATAAGAGACAGCAGACTGGGTCACTGTATTTGTTGGAAGTGTGATGTCAGGGAGCCGAAGACAAAACGATGTGGATGATAAGAGTGGCGGGGGGGGGGAGTTGGAAATGCATTTGTTTAGGAGACGCCTAGTCACTGAAGCCGTCCAAGCAAAGAAACACCCCCCCCCCAGGGATAAAACAGCTGAAAATAAGAGGGTCTGTTTTGCTCTTGACTTGAGAGGAGTGGCTTGCCGTAATAAACTGACTGTGTGGCAGCTGTCTGCCAGCTTTGTCCCTTAATCCCGTCAGTAAAAGCAGCCAGGATTGCAAATGGTGCTTTCAAGCAAATTCAGTGGGTTGGGGAGGGAAGGGGCAGAAGAGGAGATGATGACTTTCGTACGATCAGCCGGTTTTATGTCGTGAAAATTCTTTGGTTGTTTTGAAAGTTTCACAGGGTTTTTCCCCCTCAGCCCACCGTTAAAAGGAAAAACACCGAGAATTAAATAGTCTCACATTTTAAATTGCTTTTTTCCCCCAAAAAAAATAAGTCAACATCCGTGTCACTGAAAGATAGATGTGATGGGGAGGATTTTAAAAAGCCATAATCCTAGATTAGCCCACCCCCTTTTTACCCCCCTTAAAGCAAATGTTAATTGGGAATGGCTTGATTTTAAGACATAATGAGGTTTATTAACGAGCTGCTACTCATTTAAACAAGCCAATCTTGTTTCAGAGACATCCCTTTAACTAAGATGTAGCTGGAATACCAACAAATCGTTATTATTGATGCTGCTCTTTCTTGCTTTTCATCCCCAGGTATTTTCTATTTAGAACCTGTAAGGGTGTTGTTTCGTTTCTTTGCATTTGATGCTAGAGATAAAGCCTCCCTCGGGCTTATTTATTTGTTTGATATTTGACTTTATATAGCATGATGTAACTCTGGGCAGTGTACACACAACAAACACTTAACAACCAGTATAACAACCAGAGGGAGCCGAGGTGGCGCAGTGGTTAAATGCAGCACTGCAGGCTACTTCAGCTGACTGCAGTTCTGCAGTTCGGCTGTTCAAATCTCACCGGCTCAGGGTTGACTCAGCCTTCCATCCTTCTGAGGTGGATAAAATGAGGACCCGGATTGTTGTTGGGGACGATATGTTGACTCTGTAAACCACTTAGAGAGGGCTGAAAGCCCTATGAAGAGGTATATAAGTCTAACTGCAGTTCTGCAGTTCGGCGGTTCAAATCTCACCGGCTCAGGGTTGACTCAGCCTTCCATCCTTCCGAGGTGGGTAAAATGAGGACCCGGATTGTTGTTGGGGGCAATATGCTGACTCTCTAAACCACTTAGAGAGGGCTGAAAGCCCTATGAAGCGGTATATAAGTCTAACTGCTATTGCTACAATTTATCCAGTTTTTTAAAAATAAATAAAAACCATCCTAACAAAAAAGACAGGGAAGAATAAAGTCAAACTTATACCAGCCATTTGATGGGCTCCATGCTTTTTGATGGCAAAACCAAGTTCTGAGGACCTTCTGGAGAGCCAATAGGGTTGGGGCCAACTTCACCTTGGAGGAGATGAGACCCCAAAGGGAAGGGGGGACATGGCAGAAAAGGCTTTCCTCCTTGGTCCCGCCAAGTGAAGCTCTTTGGCGGAACCTCATGCAGGGCCTGATGGGATGGGTGGGTGAAATTGGGGCAAAGTGGTCCCTCAAATAACCTAGCCCAGGTAATAGTGATCATACAGTGTAGTCCTTGGTTTAAGTTGGTTTATTGGATTTATATGCCGCCCTTCTCCCAAGGACTCAGGGCGGCGCACAACATTTAAAAAAAACAAAAACACATATTACAAAAGTTAAAAAAAAATTAGATAGAATATCTAAAAAAACAAACCCAATTAAGATTCACAATAACATTTTTTTAAAAATTGATTAAAATTAACAATGATCAATCATTTATTTTGTTTTGTTCAGGCCAGGCTGGCTTGCTGGAAAAGCCAACTTTTTAGGGGCGCGTCGGAAGGACCGGAGGTCGGGGATTATACGAAGCTCCGGGGGCAGCTCATTCCAGAGGGAAGGGGCTCCCACAGAGAAGGCTCTCCCCCTAGGGGGTCGCTAGCTGACACTGTCGGCTGTCCTTGGCTTACAACAGTTTGTTTAGTGACTGTTAGAACGACATAGAAAACAGTGACTTACGGCTGTTTTTCACAGTTCCAACTTTTACAGCATGCCCATGATCAGGTGATCAAAATCCAGAGGCTTGGCAACTGACCTATATTTGTGACACATTGCAGTGTTCCGGGGTCATGTGACCTTTTTTTTGGGGGGGGTGACCTCCTGACAAGGGGAAGACAGATTCACTTAACAACTGGGTTACTAACTCATCAGCTGCAGTGGTTCACTTAATAACTGTGGCAAGAAAGGTCGTAAAATGGGGCAAGACTCACTTAAACATCTCACTTAACAACAGAAATGTTGGGCTTAATTGATGCTGTAAGTCGAGGGCTACCTGTAACATGGAAATCATTTGCTACTTTCGTCTTCTGCAGTTGTTTCCCACATTTCAGTGGTGGGTTTCATTTTCGAACCTACTCTGTGGGTGTGGCCTCCTTTGTGGGAGTGGCTTG
Source organism: Thamnophis sirtalis (assembly GCF_051295495.1). Taxonomy (NCBI): domain Eukaryota; kingdom Metazoa; phylum Chordata; class Lepidosauria; order Squamata; family Natricidae; genus Thamnophis; species Thamnophis sirtalis. Next base: position 172,739,181 of record NW_028261382.1, read on the forward strand.
CCGGCCATGTGACCTGGTGGGAGTGGCTTGCCAGCCATGTGTTCTCTCTCTCTCTCTCTTTCTCTTTCCTTCCTTTTGTCTCTCTGTCCCTTTTTCCTCCTTTTCTTTCATCTCTCACTTTTTCTTTCTTCTTTCTTTCTTCTTTCTTTCTTTCTTTCCTTCCTTCCTTCCTTCCTTCCTTCCTTCCTTCCTTCCTTCCTTCCTTCCTTCCTTTCTTTCTCTTTCTCTGTGTGATTCTGTGTGTGTGTTTGTGTGTCAGTGGTGGGTTTCAAAAAATGTTTGGAACCTCTTCTGTAGGTGTGGCCTGCTTTCCGGGTCCACTGGTGGAACCTCTTCTAACCGGTTCAGTAGATTTGACGAACCGGTTCTACCGAACTGGTGCGAACTGGCAGGAACCCCCACCTCTGCCACATTTCTTAGTTTTTTTTGGAGATCAGTCGGCATTTGCTAATGGGCTACCAACTCTTTGGATCCTATGATGTATTTGTCTTGTTTATTGTGATGAATTTCTAAATTTGTGTGGGGGAAACAAAGCATAGTAGAACTAGAGTGGGAATCCGAGTTATCAACTAAAAGGCAACTGTTGTACTCTTCTTATTAAATGCCAAAACACACATATTTAAAAAAGAGAGGATGAAAATGCCCCAAAGGATGCTGAACTTCATAACTGAAAGTCTTCGAGTTCATGTGCTGTCTCTCCTTTCCACTTAAGGGAAGCTCGACTTTCTCCTTTATCCCACTCTCAGTCCCGTATTTGTTTTCGGAGTGACTCAAAAATTGGATCACTGACTATTGCCGCATGAATAGCTTTGTGGTCAGCCATTGGTCACTTGATTTGTATTTGAATGCTATTTGTAGTTCCTGAGTCGGGGAGATTTTATTTTGTGGGGGGGGGAGTGGGGGAGTGGTGAGGTTTATGCATTGTTAATGAGCTTAAAGAGGCTTTTGATGGAGGAAATCACAAGTTAGAATAGCATGCAGAAAACATTAGGCGCAGCCTTGTTGCTTTTCTCTTTGCCGATCCCTGAAAAGATTTTCAGCCGAAAGATTTGTGGTTGAAGAGATAGACATAGAAAAAAGATGGTTGAAGGTCATAAAAGCAGTGAAAAGCGAGCATTGATTGGTTAACTCATCGCTGTTGGTGCCTGAAACACTCTGCACTTTAAATCCTCCCCTGTCAATTAGTGAGGAAAAATGCCTTAACTTAGTGTGTAAGTGGCTGCGTAAATGTGCTCCTTCCATGTTGCTTCAGTGTATAATTGCGTGACCCGTCAAAAGCGCGTTCCACAAAAGCGCGGTCGACGAAATCGCGTATGTGATGTCATTACAACGCGACGAAAAAGATCGAAAAATTGAAATAAAAATTAAATTACAGCAAGCCGATTCACATAAAGGTAAGGGTTAGGTTAAGGGTTAGGGTTAGGGTTAGAGCGTTAGCGTTACGTTTAGCGTTAGGTTAAGGGTTAGCGTTAGGTTTTTCGTTACGTTAAGGGTTAGGTTTAGTGTTAGGTTTAGGGTTAGGTTAAGGGTTAGGTTTAGGGTTAGGTTAAGGGTTAGGTTTAGGGTTAGGTTTAGGGTTAGGTTAAGGGTTAGGTTTAGGGTTAGGTTTAGGGTTAGGTTTGGGGGGTTAGGGGAAGGTTTTAGCTTTATTTTTACATTTTTCGATCTTTTTCGTCGCGCTGTGATGACGTCACATACGCGCTTTCGTCGACCGCGATTTTGTCGTCCGCGGTTTTGTGGTAGAACCGTATAATTGTGGAGGAAAGCATCTTTGGCTAGCAAGGTCAAAGTCAACCTTCCCCCCCTTGCTTGCCAGGATCCTAAGCCAGGGATGGGAAGGGAGATTCCCTGCCTTTTCTCCTAGTTAACAGGTGCACGGAGCAAATGCCCAGAGAGATTTCTGACATCATTGAATTGCAGCTTCTCCTTCCATCAGGGCATTACGGCTTCTTCAGTTTCCACTGGGACTTAGTAAGAATAGCCAGACGGATCGTTCCTTGGCTGTCCATAGTGTTCCAGATCTTGGCATTTGCATGTGCAATTGATGGTCAAATTGGGACGTGAGAGCTGTCATTACATGCCCTGTGGCAGCCCCAGTTTGCGCACAGTTGGGGTGCAGTGTGTTTAAAACTATATATAAGAATTAGACTTGTGATATCACTGTTACGGTTCTCCTCCATCCTGCTGATTGATTGATTGATTTATTATAGCAATAGCAATAGCAGTAGACTTATATACCGCTTCATAGGCCTTTCAGCCCTCTCTAAGCGGTTTACAGAGAGTCAGCATATTGCCCCCAACAACAATCCGGCTCCTCATTTTACCCACCTCGGAAGGATGGAAGGCTGAGTCAACCCTGAGCCGGTGAGATTTGAACCGCTGAACTGCTGATCTAGCAGTAGCCTGCAGTGCTGCATTTAACCACTGCGCCACCTCGGCTCTTATTATATTTCTATGCCGCCCTTTTCCCCGGAGGGGACTCAGGGCGGCTTACAATCCAAGTCAAAGGGGGGGGGGGTGTACAAATAAGGGAAAGAAAAAGCACGAAACAAAACACTACCACAATTTAAAAGCACACAGCAATCATACCATTCGAGAGGGGACAAAAGCTCATTAGCCCCAGGCCTGTCGGAACAGCCAGGTTTTAAAGGCTTTACGGAAGGCCTGGAGGGTGGTGAGGGTTCGAATCTCCACGGGGAGCTCGTTCCAGAGGGCCGGAGCAGCCACAGAGAAGGCCCTCCTCCGGGTGGTCGCCAATCAGCATTGGCCAGTGGATGGAATTCGGAGGAGGCCTAATCTGTGGGATCTAATCGGTCTATTGGAGGTAATTGTTGTGTTCCCTAATCTGTAGCCTGGCTACTTTCTTTCTATAATTATCTGAATTATTTCCAAGTTGGTTCATCTATTCCCAGAACGATGATATCCTTATTTCGAATCTGTGCGTTCGATACAGAGATTATTTTCAGGCACGGAAACTATCCGTTCCGTCTTCCTTTTCTAATTTTCAAAGTTTGCTAAAATGTTTTTTGGACCTCGATTGCTCCAATGCCACATTGCAAGTATAAACACTGCGGTAAATATATATTTTCCCCCCTTCTATATATCCTAGCTAATGCTAGAAAATGCTATTATGAAGATTTCTACTTAGCTTGTTTTGTGGATAATCTCTCTGTAAGTTCTGTGCTATGTAGATATATAATATGCTCTCTCTCTCTCTCTCCCCCTCCGCCCCTCTCTCTCACACACACAATGTTAACATTCACTATCCTGATAGCTTTTGGTATATATGCTCCTATTATTGTTGAATGATCTCAGGGTGAAAAATTAGCTATTTAAACATTGTAACCTTCAACAGTCCAGTAAAGGAAATTTGGCTAGAGACACCTGTTGATTTGTATCTTTCCTTCATTTTCTTGTTGTTTTTTTTTGGCTTTAGTGTCATTTTTTACTCCTGCTGCTACTCATCATTAGTTGAGTACCTAAAACAGCTGCAATCCTCCCCTTGCTATGCACTTTTTTTTTGGGGGGGGTGGTGTATTGGATTTGGATTTATTTCATTTATATGCCGCCCTTTTCCCCGAAGGGGACTCAGGGCGGCTCACAATTCAATCAGGGAAGGGGGTACAGACAGGGGGATAAAAAAGACAAGACATAACAATACAGACATTTAAAAACACACAACAACCATACCATTCGAGAAGGGGGGCAAAAACTCTTTAGCCCCAGGCCTGTCGGAACAGCCAGGTTTTAAGGGCTATGCGGAAATCCTGGAGGGTGGTGAGGGTACGAATCTCCACGGGGAGCTCGTTCCAGAGGGTCGGAGCAGCCACAGAGAAGGCTCTCCTCCGGGTGGTCGCCAGCCGGAATTGGCCGGCGGATGGAATTCGGAGGAGGCCTAGTCTGTGGGATCTGATCGGTCTATTGGAGGTAATTGGCAGCAGGCGGTCTCTCAAGTACCCAGGTCCAATACCATGAAGGGCTTTATAAGTGACGACTAGCGCCTTGAAGCGTATCCGAAGGCAGCCAGTGCAGCTCGCGGAGGATAGGTGTTACGTGGGTGAACCGAGGTGCACCCACGATCGCTCGCGGGTATTGCAAACTTCCAAGAGGGCCTGATGTTGTAGATTAATTCAGGTGGGTTTGCAGTGAGAAAGAGAAACACTGCAATAGTGATAAAGAATAAACCATTAAGGAAACGGTTCTGGATTAGCATTTTTGACAGCAGAGCTGCCTACTGGGGGAAAAAAATAGCATTATGTAAACAACAACACAAAATAGAAGTGCTTCGGGATAGTAAGCAAATGTTGCTAAGGAGCAATGACAAAAAGTTGCAAATACTTTATGCAGTAATATGGAAGCTGAGTTGAAGATGTTAAGGCTCAAGTCCAGCTCAGATTCATCCTCTCAAAAGGAAAAAAAAAGAGGCTGTATATTGGTTTTTGTTTCAGAAAACCAGGAAGCCTTAGAATTAAATCCTAAAATGGTGTGTTCACTAAAAAGCCTTTGTAAAAAGCACGTAAACATTTGAAAGCAAACTTAATCCAAGGAATTGTTTCTTTTCAAAGTCAAGGGCCTCAAAGTTAAAGAGGATGAGCCTCCATGAACGTTACACCAAAGGAACAATATAATGCGTAAGGAGAGCAAGTTATTTTATATGTCCCCATTAATTGCTTCTAGTCTGGAGTGAAAAGGACCAGGAGAAAGAGAGTGTTTGACTTTGATAAGTTGTTGCCTGAAGTATAGTGGTGTGTGTATTTGAAATTCTAGTGCTGTTCTGACTTGTGCAGTCCATGATCCTGCACAACTATCTCCCTTTGAAAACCTTGATTTCTAGTTTGCCTGGACATGTTCTTAAAAGCAGGATGAAATGGGCCAAACCCTTGTTTTCTGGCATTCTCTTAGCAGATAAAGATAAGTCTTGACAGCTGATTGAACAATACAGGCTGTGAAGCAACATGTTGAGTGAAAGCAGATTCTCCTTTATTGGACTCAAGGGAGGGAAACTGATAACTGTGATAATTGGACCGCCGTTGCATATATAAGGTCTTAATGTTCATTTTTGTATCACTTTGATTATGGGCTCATTGGTAGTAGAACTCCTTGACTTTTAAAGCCCTACATGGTTTAGGACCTGGCTACCTGAGAGACCGCCTCCTGCCATTTACCTCCCAAAGACCGATAAGATCACACAGATTGGGCCTCCTCTGGGTGCCATCGGCCAGTCAATGCCGGCTGGCGACCCCCCCGGGGGAGGGCCTTCTCTGTTGCTGCCCCGGCCCTATGGAATGATCTCCCCGTGGGTTCCACCACAAATCCGCGAAGCCCTTATCCGCGGAGACATAAGCGTGAAGACTAATTCGTGCCGTTCGAAGCGCTAAGGAAAAACGCGACCCTACCGTGATGACATAATCGCGGAGGGCAAATCCGCGCATTCCCAAGCACTCAGTACCCTAAACCTAACCCTAAACCTAACCCTAACCCTAAACCTAACCCTAACCCTAAACCTAACCCTAAACCTAAACCTAACCCTAAAACAAACACCTAAACCTAATCCTAACCCTTACCTTAATTGAAATCGGCTTTCTGCCGCGGCACCGTTTTAAAGCGCCCTTCTGTTGCCACACTGTTGTCGCGGCGGTGATGACGCACGGTGATGACGTGGCGGCTTTAGCGACGCGATTTTATCACCACTATTTTGACGAGCGCGGTTTTGTCGTGCCACGCTCCCCGTGGAGATCCGGACCCTCACTAGTCTTCCGGCATTCCGTAAAGCTACCAAGACCTGGCTGTTCCGGCAGGCCTGGGGCTGTTGATTAGCATCCAGCCCCACTTTAAGTAGTATGTATGTTGTGTAATTTTAAACAATTGTATTTCTATTTTAATTTCTATTTTAATTTTTATATATTCCCTTGTTTGTCTGTAAGCCGCCCAGAGTCCCTAGGGAGTGGGCGGCATGCAAATGTCAATAAACTTCCAAACTTCCAAACTTTTGTTTTGGAAACAATACAGTGATCTCTTCAAATGTATTGGGATACAATTTCTATTCTATGGATGAGGGAATCAATAGTTTTATCATTTTACTTAGAATTTCCATTTTTTTTTAAAAAAAAGGCTAATTTATTTTTTAAATCTCCAGCATTCAGTCAAGTTAATGTCATCAAGAAATGGACACTGTACATCAGAAATGTTCATATATTCAGGAGCTACTTTGAGGGGATGGCTTAACATGGTTCAAAAGGAATAAACCAATACTGTTTTTCTTTAAAATCTTTAAAGAACAGGGATGTGATACTATCTTTTCCCTATCTCATTCAAGTCATGTGCGGAAACTTTTGAAGACACGAAAATTTCTGAATTTCAGAGGTGCAGTGTGGGGTTTAATTTGTTTAGGTTTAGGTTTCATTTTACGGGACTCAGGGTTTCAGCGGGACTCAGGGCGGCGCACAAACCCAAGGGGGAAAGGGAAACACAAAAAACTACAAATACAGACATATAAAAACGACCAACAGCCACACAGATCGAGCGGGGAAGGGAACTCATCAACCCCAGGCCTGCCGACACAGCCAGGTTTTAACGGCTTTTCGGAAGGCCTGGAGAGAGGTGAGGGTACGAATCTCTGCGGGGAGTTTGTTCCAGAGGGTTGGAGCTGCCACAGAGAAGGCCCTCCCCTGGGTAGTAGCCAGATGGCATTGGCTAGTAGACGGAACCCGGAGGAAGCCAGCCCTGTGTGATCTAATGGGTCTTTGGGAGGTAATTGGCAGCAGGCGGTCTCTCAAGTACCCAGGTCCAATACCATGAAGGGCTTTATAAGTGACGACTAGCACCTTGAAGCGTATCCGGAGACCAATCAGTAACCAGTGCAGCTCACGGAGGATAGGTGTAACATGGGTGTACAGAGGTGCACCCACGATCACTCGCGCGGCTGCATTCTGGATGAGCTGAAGTCTCCTAATGCTCTTCAAGGGCTGCCCCATGTAGAGCGCATTGCAGTAGTAAAGCCTCTTATGAGGGGAGGAATGAGAAGAAGAGGGGAAGGGTAAAGGGGAGGAAGGGGAAGGAGAGAAGGGAAAGGAGACGAGGAAGGAAAGAAGGAGAGAAGAAAGAGAAGAAAGGGGGGTAGGAAGGAGGGAGGGAAGGAGGGAGGGAAGCAAGGAGGGAAGGAAGGAGAGAAGGAGAAAAGAAAGGAGGGAAGGAAGGAGGGAAGGAAGGAGGGAAGGAGAGAAGGAGGGAAGGGGAAGGAGGGAGAGAAGAAACGAGGGAAGGAAAGAGTGAGGGAGGGAAGAAGAAGTAGGACCGTTGTAAGATAAGATGGATCTATGGGATGGTAAGAAAGCAATCTTCAAGTATATTGTCAACTGTTGGGAAAAATTGTTATAAATACATATTATTAATAACAGTTATGAGATCATATAATTGTGAATGTATATATGAAATTGATAAAATAAAATTTTTTTTAAAAAAAAGTAAAGCCTCTTATGATCCAAATTACTGGTGAATTTAAATTGTCAGTAACAAATATTTTGCACGTTTTTCTTGTACTCTTCTGGTACAAAAAATGATGCACCAAGTACCAGGCACTAATATTTCACAAGTTATTTATTTTTTTTGGCTTAGATTATCAAGTTTTGTTTTCCATCACGTTGTGTGTCCTGCCCGAAGGGCTGTAAGCTGTTCAGTTTTCTCTAGAAAACTGTAGTGCTTGTATATTATTACATCCTTATATGGGTGTAAGCTTTACAAATTGCTATTGTAGATTTCGAAGTATGAACTCTGGTAACTGATTTTTGTTTTGTTTTGGATAATAGAAAAACAAATCAAAAACATTTATGTGTGGTTCTGAGGCAGGTGTCCGCTTCCGGCGGGATTTATTCTGAGAGGTTTGCCAATACTAAATTAAAACAGGTCAATTTAATTTTCCTACAAGTCTGAAGGAAAATGGCCTGCGTACTAAAATACAGATATCAAGTCAACCGCTGGCAAACAAGTGGCAGACATGTAATACAATTTAAAAAAAAAAAAAACAGCTGTGGAAGACCCTTTATCTTTTTCTTCATTTTCTCTTTTTCTAGGCAGTTTTTGTACTAATCCTTCATTTGTGCTGACATCATCAGGACTCAGATTACATCAGCAACTCAGAATTCACATTTTCAAGGTTAGTTTGGACCAACATGGCTTCTTTCTCATCTCTCCCCTGCCTTTTTTCCTTCTTCTCTTTTTTCTCTTTGGGTTGAAGTCCCTGTATCCCTGTCTGACGTTATCCTTAATCCCGAGAGATCGGCAGAATCAGTGGAAGCAATCCAGGCTGTTGAGTGATTGCTGCTTGGATTCAGGTGGGAAGGGAGAGAGAGACTTGACTTTTACATTGGGAAAGAAAGTCTATTTTTTGCGCTGCCAGGGATCACCAAAAGACGCAAATAGGAGAAGAGAAGGGATTTGGGAGTGTGTGTGAATGGATGGAGAAGCGATTTCCATGGATTAACTTGTAAAGCAACATGATTAAGCAAGATGCATGAAAACACACATAATTGCCAGCTAGTTATATGGCGAGAGATAGCCTCAATACTTCTAGAGCAGTGTTTTTCAACCTTGTCAACTTGAAATCCTGTGGACTTCAACTCCTAGAATTCCCCAGCCAGCTATGCTGGCTGGGGGATTCTGGGAGTTGAAGTCCACAGGACTTCAAGTTGACAAGGTTGAAAAACACTGTTCTAGAGGGCACTAGATGGAAGAATTCAAACCTATATTGGGGGGGGGGTGGTCTATGATAATTCACCGCGACATAAAATATCCCCACGCAAGTTATTATCAAGATGTTGAATCATATGTTCAATATGAAATTGTTTACTTATTCCCTTCTGGAAATACTTAATTTTAGCTGGCAAAAAAGGTTATTCTTTTGTCTAAAGTCTAGAGCCTTAGAAAGCATACGGTGTGAATTTGTCTGACAGTTAATTCATTTCTCTGTGCTTCTTTTTTTTCCAAAGATAATTGCTGGAATAGCAATAGCGTTAGTCCAGCAGTGTCGATTCCACACTTTTCTAACCTGTATCACATCATCACCATTCAACATCCCACATGGCGTGATGTTTAACTAAGTGTACCTTATAATACAGTATGATAAGGAACAGGGACCTGGCAACGGGCTTCCAATCAGTCGCAATATTGAATGAAAATATTGATTGCACTAAGATGTGTCGCCAGATTCTCTGCTTCTTATGACCAAGTGAATTAAACAGGACTTGAAGGAAAGACACACATGAACAGATAAATAAGGATTGCAGCAAAGAACTTGATCACGATACCACAAGTGTTGTAAAAAAAAACGAATGGTCACGCTTTGGTTTCACTTCTCAAGCATTGAGAAAATCCGGATGTCTTTGTAGTATTGTAATGATTTTAGTCACAGATCTTGGCAGGTTCGTACATTGCTAAGTAAGTAAGAAAATTTATAGGAGAACACACACACACACACATTCACACACACAGAGCGATGTCACATGGTTCATTCATTCATTCATTCATTCATTCATTCATTCATTCATTCATTCATTCATTTAATCGATTTATAGGCCGCCCAATCCCGGAGGACTCCGGGCGGCTTAAATTGACTAAATCCACATATTTCTCTTAAGTTAAAATCTGGTTTGTAAAAGTTGGATGAATAGTTTAGTATTTGGGAAAATAAACCAAACAATAGTTTAATATGTGAACCTAGCCAATTAATGCAGTATTAATATTGTTACATAATTATGCCCATGTTAATTACTATTAATAGGCCACTTTGGTCTAGTGATTAATTAACTGAAAACCAAGAAACTGTGAGTTCTAGGTGTGAGAGTCAGCAAGGTGACTTTGGATCAGTCTCTCTCTCTCTCAACCCAACTCATCTTTAATTAGTTACGTTAAACAACCTTTGTGAGATACTTTCCTGCTTTGAGTTCCGTAACAATAATCGAGTTAGAAATATTAACGTTGTTTTCTTTGGACTAATTTGTAAATATTTGGAACTGTTATCACATAAGTAAGGAGAAGGGGCATAATTAAAGGAATAACTGGGTCTTATGTTATGTTGCTTCTTGCTCTGCTCTTTTTATGGGAGGACTTCCCCAATCTGTGCATCCTCCATTGTTGGGTTATAGGCTCCAATCATCTTTGTGTTCTCTGGCAAATATTGATGGGAACGGTGGAATTTTACATAGAATCATACATACTCATCTTGCTATTTTTTAATCCAACATATACTTCATGGGGAAAGCAGTATGAGAGAAATCATAGTTGGGGCTTTTAATGTTTTTTAAAGCATGGAGGAAACATGGTCTTTGGAAATGGGCTCCTATCTATCTATCTATCTATCTATCTATCTATCTATCTATCTATCTATCTATCATCTATCTATCTATCTATCTATCTATCTATCTATCTATCTATCTATCTATCTATCTATCTATCTATCTATCTATCAGATACCTACCTACCTACCTTTCATCCATCCATCCATCCATCCATCCATCCATCCATCCATCCATCCATCTATCTATCTATCTATCTGGTGTTCATTTAGGTAATTACCTTTTTCCTCAGTTTTTTTTTTCAAAATCCCAACAGAGAAAACAAATTTAGCAAGTTTCTTCCTGTTGAGACTGAATGAAAAAGCCTTGGTTTAATTTTGTTTCTTTTTTTTCCTCTTCGTATTGTTGTTATTTAAATCATGTCTCCGAGGACCTTTTTTTCATGGTATTTCGGCTGAGCCACTCTGACATTGCCTCTGAGCTGCTGGCCTTTTTCAAAAGCCCACTAATTTGTTTGCTGTTGGTAGCTTCTAGTAGTCTATTTATAGGTGTTAATGCTTTTGAGTCTTGGAGCTGTTGCCTGCTCTTTTTCTTGGAGAGCCTGAATCCAAATGGAAGCGAAGGGGGCATTCCTGTGAACTTTAACCCGTGATAATGCTCCCCTTTTCTTTAACCCTTCATCTAAAGAGGTCCAATTTTTGACCGTTGCAGCTGGCCAGTTGTTGTGCAGCTTTCATTAAAACTACACCGATGTCCTGGGAACTCGCTCCTTGAGGGCAAAGATCACTTTCCTCGGGGAAACATTTCATGAGAATGTGGCCATAAAAAATTTAAGTTTCTGCTGCATTGTGAGTCTTCTGTTGACATTCTAACTGGCAGAAGATGCCATGGGAGGTGTGGAGGCTTTTAAGAGGCAGCTGAGCTTAGCATTTCTGGGAGCCAGCCCAGGATCTCCGAAAGATATGAAATTGTTCACTTATTCCCTTCTGGAAATACTTAATTTCAGCTGGCAAAAAGGTTATTCTTGTGTCTAAAGTCTAGAGCCTAGAATGCAAACATAAGATACGGCGTGAATTTGTATGACAGTTAATTCATTTCTCTTTTTTTTCCAAAGATAATTGCTGGAATAGCAATAGTGTTAGTCCAGCAATGTCGATTCCACACTTTTCTAACCTGTATCACATCATCACCATTCAACACCCAACATGGCGTGATGTTTAACTAAGTGTACCTTATAATCAGGGGTGGGTTTCTCGCCCCGTTCCAACCGGTTCGGTTGGAACGGGGCCGGCGGCGTCCTCGTGCACGCGCGCGGTGCACGCATGAGTACTAGCGTCTGCGCGATGCTCCAGCTGTTCCTGGAGGATCGCGCAGGCGCTGTATGCGTCCTGCACATGCATGGAAGCACAGAACTCGTCAAAACCGGGTAAGGACCGTGGGCGGACGGGGGGGCCCTTCGCCATTCCCGGAAGTTACTTACTTCCGGGTTCGCCGACCAACCGGTTCGCAGGGACTGCCGCGAACCGATTGAAACCCACCCCTGCTTATAATACAGTATGATAAGGAACAGAGACCTGGCAAAGGGCTTCCAATCAGTTGCAATATTGAATGAAAATATTGATTGCACTAAGATGTGTCGCCAGATTCTCTGCTTCTTATGGCCAAGTGAATTAAACAGGACTTGAAGGAAAGACACACATGAACAGATAAATAAGGATTGCAGCAAAGAACTCGATCACGATACCACAAGTGTTGTAAAAAAAATGAATGGTCACACGCTTTGGTTTCACTTCTCAAGCACTGAGAAAATCCGGATGTCTTTGTAATATTGTAATGATTTTAGTCACAGATCTTGGCAGGTTCGTACATTGCTAAGTAAGTAAGAAAAGTTGTAGGAGAACACACACACACACATATTCACACATGGTTTGTGATGTCACATGGTTTGGTTAGATTCACATATTACTCTTTAAGTTAAGATGTGTAGCCAGATTCTCTGCTTCTTATGACCAAGTGGATTAAACAGGACTTGAAGGAAAGACACACATGAACAGACTCATAAGGATTGCAGCAAAGAACTCGATCGCGATACCACAAGTGTTGTAAAAAAACCGAGGCAGCTGAGCTTAACATTTCAGCGAGACAGGCCGGTGTCTCGAAAAGATGTGCGGAAAATGCTGCATTTTCTTCGTTTCTATATTTTTTATTATTATTATTATTTTCAAATAAGTATACTGAACATAGTGTGACTCTCCTGGCGTTTCATCCGCCATAGAAACCAAAATGCAAGATAAATAACATGTACATTATTTTCACAGTGCTAGTCTTATACAATTATTTTTTGACCAACTTATTCATTCTAATACATATATAATCTCTCATTTCAGGTCTAATTAGCCTAATTTTTTCATTTCCCGACTCCCACCTCGGGTTTCCAGCCATTGATAAAATCCATTCCATATGTCATAATATTCTGTCTCCCCTTTGTTTTTTAATTCTCTTTTTTTTCCAGTTTAAAAAGGTTTTTTATTTTCTTGAAAGCAAACTAAACCGTAGTTTTGCAAAAAGCTTTATTTGTTCTTATGAAAATATCTAAGCAGCTGTTGTAAGGAGTATTCACAGTCCAATTTCCAATGCTTCTGTGCTTTTTTTTTTAAAAAAAATGTATACTTTTACGCCAACTACCCCATGGGATCACACATGTAGCATGACAGTAATTGCAGATTGTAAATTTGGATTCCTTTTTTCCTTGATAACATTGAAATTGAGAAGGTTCACCAGACACGATGGGCTCCTGGCCTATAGTGCTTGATCCTTTCTCGGTATAGTAGGCAGCATATCTGTCTAGCCTTCTTTCTGTCCTTGAGGTGAATCCTTTTCTGTCCACTGCAGTTATTTGTGGTAAGAAATGGGGGAAAATGTTCTGAATCATTCTTCTTCTACTAGATTTTTCCCATCATGGTCTTCCTTTTATGTTATTCTGTCTTGTCTGCATCAGGATTCTTTTAAGCAGAATTCTGCAGAATCTTATAGTATCATGAGACTTCGATGGGGTTCAGTGGTGGGATTCAGCCGGTTCGCACCTATACGGGAGAACCGGTTGGTAACTTTCTAAGCAGTTCAGTTCAACCGATTGTTGGAAGAAAATCTCCTTTTGTTTCTTTCCACTTTACAGGGCTAATCCTGTAAGGAAGGCAGGAAGGAAACATTCCGGTGTTGTTTCTAGCCTCATCTTTATTGCCCTGCTTACAGAAACTGCCTCTCCGGTTAACCCTTATGACATTGTAACAGCTAAGGCGAAGCGCCCATCGACCTGAGTAATGTTGAGTTGGCCATGCCCACACGGTCACATGACCACTAAGCCCCGCCTAACCACCTGGTCATTAGGGCAGAGAACCGGTGGTTAAATTATTTGAATCCCACCACTGATGGGGATTCCACAAGACACTAAGATTTCCTGCCCACTCTTCAAAAATACCCTTTTTTAAAATCCCTAAGGCTTTGCCCCCTGATCAGGAGTTGTGGATTTTTTTTTTAATTAAGAAGTTTCATGGTCTTAAAGAGTTTGATGTTCTAATGACAGTGATGGGGAACTTTTTCAACACCGAGCGCCCAAATTGGAATACACGTACATGCGCCTCCGAGCACCGGAAACCTGGCTGGCTGGCGTGCGCATGCCTGTTTTTTAGACATTTTCTGGTTGTTTTTAGGGACATTTTCAGGCTGTTTTTCAGGCTGTTTTTTGAATCTGGAAAAGGCTGAAAAACGGCCTGAAAACGACCCGGAAAATGGATGTTTTTTGGAGCCGTCTTCTGATGCTCTAGCGCCTGCGAAGCCCCAGCGGGCCAGTATGCATGTTCGTGCCGGAAACCAGAAGAGCAGCTGGCGACGGCACTCGTGCCCACAGAGAGGCATCTGCGTGCCACCTCTGGCGCACATGCCATAGTTTCGCCATCACGGTTCTATGATGTGGAAAAGTCAGTTTGAGACGTCAATGCAGTTGCATATCTGAATTTGTTTGAATTGCGATATGCTGAAAATAAATGGGATAATGATGAATCAAGATGGCTTGATCAGACTTGATATGATAACTTTAATAGCTGCTGCTTTAATTATGCAGAATAATTATACTTCCCAGATTATTATTATTATTTTCTTTGAAAATGTTGGGATAGGTTCTGGATGCTTCCATTGCATGCCCTCTGCCCTCTTTAAAGATAGAAAAATTGCATGAAGCCTTTATTTTTTAAATTATCTACTTCCAAAACGTTATATCATAAAGGAACCCAAGTTGGAGACATTTTGGTTTTTTTTTGTTCTTTTTTCATTCTCCTTATGGCAATAAAAATATTCTAACTTGCCTTTCTTAACAACAATGAAGGTGAAGTCATTTTAACGGTATAAAAATATTAAAATATGGTAAAATAGCATAACCAAAACATTACTGTCCAATATATACATGCTAAAATCTGCCTTCAAATGGTATAGAAAGCTGGCGGTGGGTGGGAAACGTATGTATTTGTGTCAGGCTTAATCTTTATGCTAATAAAATTAGCAATAGTAAATGTCATAAAAGAAATAAAAAATAAAATGTAAAGAATTAATCATAGAACACAACAGTTATTTAGAGCACAATACATTTAAGATCTTAGCTCAGTGACCAAATTAGAGAGATGCAAATCATCCTTGCCAGGTAGATGATAAACCACCATTTACAAACCAGTTCTGGGCTCATGGATTTTTCAAAGCCAAACTGGGTCATGTTGTGGTTTACTGTGTCATCAGTGTGACCTTACTGAGATAGACTGATATGATAATCAATGTTCATCTATAAGTAGTGTTATTTTAATGCCGTTTATATGTCTTGAACCTAAAGACAAATTTTTCTTCTATTATGCGCCGAGGACTACAGCTAATCCTCAATTTAACAGTTTAGTAACCATTCAAAATTAAAACAGTGATGAAAAAAGTTCATCACATGATCACAATTAGGGTACATGGCAACTGGTACGAATTTATGACGTTTGGAGTGTCATGGGGGGGGGGGGTCCACTTAATTACCAGTTGCAACCTTCCCAGCTGGCTTTCAACAAGTAAAACCTAGAGGGAAAACTAGATTTGCTTAATGATTCTGTGATTTGCTTAGCGACCACACGATTCTCTTAAGAACCATGGGAAAAAAAGGCAAAATCAGATGTGATCATGTAGCAATAGCACTTAGACATATATATATATACCGCTTCATAATGCTTTATAGCCCTCTCTAGGCAGTCTGTAGAGTCGGCATATTGCCCCCAACAATCTGGTTCCTCATTTTACCCACCTCAAGGATGGAAGGTTGAATCAATGTTGGTCAGAATCGAACTCCTGACAGTCAGTAGAATTAGCCTGCAATTCCACATTCTAACCACTGCGCCACCACAGCTCATGTCAGGACTCAATGATCGCATTTGCTTAGCAACAAAAGTTCTAGTCCCAATTGTGATAGTAAGTCGAGGATTTTGATTTTGAGCCAGTGATCATACGTCGTAGCCTAAAGAAGCACAATGCAGTACTTGACTTGTGGTTGTTGAAATGGTTTTAAAATTTATAGGCTGATTGATATGGAGAACAAAAAAATCAGCAAGAATGCAAGACGTGTACATATATTACACCTAAGGGAAAGATGGGATAAAACAATTTACAATTTAACAACAACAACAACAATAATAATATACTTGCCTTCCCTTTTTCCTCGTTAGTTTTGTCTCTTAGTTTTTTAGTTTTAGTTTAGTTTTATTTGTCATTTATAGGCCGCCCTTTTCCCTGAGGGGACTCAGGGCGGCTTACAATTCGTGGGAAGGAGTGCAAGACAAAACATAAAATATGTGAATAAATAAAATAAAGCAGTAAAACACAACATTCATTCAACATTCGGGTGGGGCGGATTAGAATCTTATCCCCAGGCCTGACGGGATAGCCAGGTCTTGAGGGCTGTGCGGAAGGTCTGGACGGTGGTGAGGGTACGAATCTCCACGGGGAGATCGTTCCAAAGGGTCGGAGCTACTACTGAGAAGGCTCTCCTCCGCGTAGTCGCCAGTCGCCACTGACTGGCGGATGGAATTCGGAGGAGGCCTAATCTGTGCGATCTGATGGGTCGAAGGGAGGTAATCGGCAGAAGGCGCTCTCTCTCTTTATTCTTGAAGGATGTATCATGCAGTGCACATAGGCTATCATAGTTTTGAATTATATGGTTTGGTAAGACACTATAGGTTTATATGTCTGTCTGTTTCTAATTGCAGAGAACAAACTCCAAATCTTAAGCGGTTGTACAGCAGCAGCACCAAGATTCTCAACTGTTTTGAGGGGTGTGGATTTGCCCTTTCTTGACACAGCAATGGCAGCAGTTATGAGCTTGGGAAAGATTGCTGAGAATGGCAGCATGGCATCCCCAAATGTCAAGTCCCCACCAAAACCTCTTACTCCTAGTCGGATTGGCAGGAGAAACCAGGTAAGGAATAATAATTTATTTTTATTTTTCGGAAGAGCACAATTTCACGTGAATTCCCCTTCCCCACTCTGCCTCCTCCGGGTTAGCTAAATTCTATCAATCTTCCCAACTAATGAGAAATGCATCGTGACCCAACAAATGCGCGCACGAAACAAAACAACAAAAGCGCGCTGACGAAACCGCTGCGACAAAAACCGCCACATCATACACGCGCCCACAACCACGCGCCGACAAAACCGCGCCCACAAAAGCGCGATTTCAGTCAAGGTAAGGGTTAGGTTCAGGGTTCTGTTTAGGGTTAGGTTTAGGGTTATTCGGTTGTTATTACTTGTTCGTTGAAGGCGCGCTTTTGTCGGAGCGCTGTTGTTGGCGCGCTTCTGCGCTCATTCATCGGCGCGATTTCGAACTCGCGGTTTTTGTCACCGCGGTTTGGTCGGCGCACTTTTGTCGAGCGCGTTTTTTGTCGGCGAACCGAAATGTATATATTGTATATTGAAAAGCCAGTCTGTATATGCCTTCTCATTTATTATGGAGCAGCTCTTGAGCCCTAAGCATTTGTGAATGAGCTTTTGAGCAAATTGGAAATCAAAATGAACTCCACTAATCATGATTGGTTGCAAATGATTACCGTACTAGGTTGGAAAATTGCAGTCAAGCCACACATGCTTTTTATACATGTTCTCATTCCTCCTCTGGTGTTTTCTTGCTCCATTCCCCGTGCTGCTTCCTCTGCTGCTTCCTCTATTGTTCACTTTCCAGGGCTGGAAGGGGAAGCCATGTGATTTCTGTTTCCCAGAGCTGTTATAGGCAAGTGACTTGATCATCTTCTTGCTTTTTTGGCAGGTTATTATCAGAAAAAAAAAAGTTTTTTGGGTTTCTTTTATCTTTATCAAAGTTTGTAGGGTTTCTTTTATCTATTTCAGCTTTCATTGGGCTACTTTTTATTGTAAAGAATCATATAATCATAAGGTTGGAAGAAATCGTAGAGGGTGAAACTTTGAATGATGTGCTTAGGTGTTAAGCATCATTCAAAGTTCCTACCAAAGTTCTAACCTATTGGGTAGAACCGGTTCGTCAAATCTACCGAACCGGTTAGAAGAGGTTCCACCAGTGGACCCAGAAAGCAGGCCACACCTACAGAAGAGGTTCCAAAATTTTTTGAAACCCACCACTGGTCCTTGGATACGATTATTCTACACTATCATGCTCCTATTTATAAAACTCAGTGCCTCTGTGAAAGGTGAGGATGACTACTGCGTTTGTGGTGCAATCAGAACATTGCGTGTGTTGAAGTTGTTTTAACGCAAACCCAAGATGCCTTTTTAGAAACAAGTTGACATCCTATTCTTATGCATGCCAGTGCTGTGTGTGAGGTAATTTAAGGTGGTTCTGACAAGTGTCGTCGGCATCTTCACACCCGGTCACATGGGCGGCAAGCCACTCCCATCTGGTCACATGGGCGGCAAGCCACTCCCACAAAGGAGGCCACACCCACAGAGTAGGTTCGAACAATTTTTGAAGCCCACCACTGGTTAAGCGGCTGTGAAAGGACCTGCAAAATCAAGGTTTCTAACGAGCCAGGCTTGGTAATAAGCGAAGTACAGAAATCGAACCATCCTTTCTTATCTCCAATTTTTGTAAGGGTTTCAGATGTCTCGGCACCTTCTTCTGTGAGAACAAGAAACAATTTAGGAGTAAATTGGCCTGCTTAGGAAAAAAAAAATACTGCAATTTTTAAAGAGTCTTTGAAGCATAAAGAACATTTATTGAGAAATCAATGTGACTTGGCAAGGCACATATTTGCCAGTTTCCTAAAGCTGGGGCGTAACCAGCATAGGATCACAAGATGTTTTAGATCCTGCAGCATCAATCTACTTTCTGCAGCGAACTTCAAAGCAGTGTTAAAATGTTGAAGTTATCAGTGGCTTCTTTGGTTTGCCTTAGTTAGCACAAATCTCGCAGATCTAAGAGAAAAAGAGGCAGAGTGTGGAGAAAGAATCAAGAGAGGAATCAGCATAGAGTCGTTACGTTGCCACAAGTTTCCCAAGTCCATTCCCCGTTTGAATTATGTTAACTCTTATCTTTAACTCTTATCTAATTTAGCGCTGACCTTAGTTGACTAGATTCTTGTGTATAAGCTTGAGCATTAAATCTTCTTAATTGGATGGATGACAATCATTTCAGTATGGAACAGGGGTGGGTTTCAGGCGGTTCGTGGCAGTCCCCCGCGAACTGGTTGGTCGGCGAACCCGGAAGTAAGTAACTTCCGGGAACGCCAAAGGATTCACCCGCCCGCCTGCGTTTCTTACCCGGTTTTGACGAGTTCTGCGCTTCCACGCATGCGCAGAACGCATACAGCGCCTGCGCGATCCTCCAGGAGCAGCTGGAGCATCGCACGGGCGCTAGTACGCATGCGTGCACTGCCGCATGCACGAGGACGCCGCCGGTTGGAATGGGGCGAGAAACCCACCCCTGGTATGGAAGATGCAATCCTAGCATAGGCTCTCTTGGCTTTCTCTTCTAGAGTTCCTTCTCACTCTTGATGTGGGTGGTTCTCCTTTCTGTAATCCAAACTTCTCTGCAAATTGGGGAAAAATGTGGAGTTGCCACGGACCGCAGGAACTGCCCTTGGTAGCTGTATTTACACGAATGCCTTCGGAAGCAGGGCATCACTGCTTCAAAGTAATTCATGGGGTTTTTTTCCCCCCCCAGTCGGAGAACGTTACAAGAATGACTTGTACATTTGTTCTTGTACACTTGTACTCAAGACAAGATATTAGGTGAGGCGGAAGTGATGGCCCTCTGCTTGGACCACACTTCTCTGTGCAGGATGCGAGCAGAAATGGTGGTTGCATGGAGGAACTAGTAATACAAGGCTTTTGCAGAGGAAGCAAGAGTTTTCCTGAACATTATACCTGTTCTGACCCAGCCTTCGCAAGCAATGAGAAACCACTTACTCACGAGTAACACAACCCCCTTTTTTTCCTTAAAACAGGGCACAGACAGTCTTTATATTCATGTTGGATAGACAAAACCGAAAATAATTAAGTCACAAATGAAAATCTTTTCCCAGCCAGGAGAGGCTAAGATCTACGACTTCCTTTGCCTGAGAGATGGCTTATTGCCTTCTGTTGCTCTCCCCTCCCCTCCTCTCCCCTCCCCTTGGAGTCCTACGGGATCGGGCGGCATATAAATGTTATTAAACTTTTAAACTTTTTTTTAAACTTTAAACTCTCCCCTCCTCTCCCCTCCTCTCCCCTCCTCTCCCCTCCTCTCCTCTCCCCTCCCTCGGAGTCCTACGGGATCGGGTGGCATATAAATGTTATTAAACTTTTAAACTTTTTTTAAAAACTTTAAACTTTCCTCTCCCCTCCCCTCCTCTCCCCTCCCCTCTCCCCCTTCCCTTTCCTCCTCTCTTCTCCCCTCCTCTCCTCTCCTCTCCCCTCTTCTCCCTTCCTCTCCCCTCCTCTCCCCTCCCCTCCTCTCCCCTCCCCTCTCCCCCTTCCCTTCCCTCCTCTCCCCTCCTCTCCTCCCCTCCCCTCCTCTCCCCTCCTCTCCCCTCCTCTCCTCTCCCCTCCCCTCCTCTCCCCTCCTCTCCCCTCCTCTCCCCTCCTCTCCTCTCCCCTCCTCTCCCCTCCCCTCCTCTCCCCTCCCCTTCCCTCCTCTCCCCTTCCCTTCCCTCCCCTCCCCTCCTCTTCTCTTCTCTTCCCTCCCCTCCCCCTCCTCTCCTCTCCTTTCCTCTCTATGCATATGCGCATCTGGGAAGGGCCACATCTGTTCCTCTCCCCCCCCCCCACTCAGCTCAGGCCCTGAAGACAGCTGCCCCTCCACCTGGTGGCGGACAGTGGCCCTGGCTCTGCATCTACCAATGCTTCCTCATCAGAGCCTTCCAAAGGCTCCGAAGCTGGCCCAGACTCCCCCCCTCCCCCTTGTCTGAGTCCGCTGCTAGTTCTGCTGGCAGCCAACGGGCACAACAGTACCCTAATTTTTACCCAGTCTGCCAAGGTTTGAGGTATGGGGGATACACCTTTTGGGCTGGATTATATTTCCTTCCCTTCGGTCCTTGGAAAAGCAGGAAGAAAGTTGGATGTGTTTGTGTGAACTTTTACTTAGAGCCACTGGCCCTTTAATGACACCAACCTTTTCACCGGGCATTGGATCAAGACAGTAAATGCGACAGGATTAACATAAATACTTGCACTGTGATAAATAAACAAATAAATAATGAGGAGGGGCTATGGGGGAACGTTCCTATCAATCAAAATAGAAATGGACATTTAAGTAGGTTTTGCCTCAGTCGTTATTTTATTTGCTAGTGATCCTGACCCACAAAGCTGCTGTAGATAGGCAGGTATAAACTATCCAACGGCAATTCCAGCTGTATTGAGAGAGCACAACATTTTAAAGATTGTGTAGAAGTTTGAACATAGCATTCTGAGGGTCAAGGAGAGAAGACGGTGTGGGGAATACAGTTCAATAGCACAATCTTGTGCTATTGAACTGTATTGCTGAATTTTATTGGGAGGAAAGGGGAAAGAAATAAAATCTCCATATTCACAGGCAATAGACGGTAACTACACTGGAAAGCTGATGCTTTGTGACCTATTTGTAATGCTTTGGTTGCCAATGGAGATAAAATCCTGGACCAGATGAATTATTTTGAATAAAGTTTGCATAATACTAGGTTATTTCGTGGGTTAATGTGCTTTTTTTTTTTTGTTAAATCTTACCAAGCCGAGGTGGCGCAGTGGTTAGGGTGCAGTACTGCAGGCCCCTTCAGCTGACTGTTATCTGCAGTTCAGCGGTTCTAATCTCACCGGCTCAAGGTTGACTCAGCCTTCCATCCTTCCGAGGTGGGTAAAATGAGGACCCGGATTGTTGTTGGGGGCGATATGCTGACTCTGTAAACTGCTTAGAGAGGGCTGAAAGCCCTATGAAGCAGTATATAAGTCTAACTGCTATTGCTAGCGCTATTACGAGAGGAAACATTTGATTTGAAGTTACATGCTGGGCGTGACAGGTTGAAAATGCTTTTAAATCACTTTGTAACTGGGGAAGTACAATTTTAATTCCTTCATTAGTAAGAGAGGGCAGCACGGAAGTTCAGTGGTTAAGGTGCTGAATTTGTCAGCTAGAAAGCCGGCAGCCTAGGTTCGAGACCCCCTGAGTGCCTCATAATGGGATGAGATCTTTTTTTCAGGGGCCCACCTCCTGCTTAACCTAGCAGCCCACAAACATGTGAATGCGAATAGATAAATAGGTACTACTTTGGTGCGGAAAGTAACAGCGCTCCACGATTTCGGACAGCGCTGGCTCAGTGGTCTTTAAAATGGACATGAGCACGGAACCCTATAAATCGGCAATAACTAGTGGAATAAAATCTGCAGGGACGCCGATTAGTAAGAGAGATTCCATGTTAGGATGAAGGATCTTAATCCAATTCAGAGAACGAGAACATGCCCTTTAAAATCATAATATGCCTATTCCCTCTTTACAGTTGGTTTCATGATGTGAGAGATCAAGAATTCTCCCCCATCAGAAATACTCCAGTCTAGACAAGCAGTGTTGCCACAGTCCAAATTCTTCAGCCAAACTTTAAAAAAAGAACCCAAATACACAAGTTCACACAATATCAAAACTATTACTTTATAAATCGAGTCCAAACAGTTTCTTTCTTTAAGCTAGCCTGTTTCAGGGTATTGACCCTGTTTGGTTTATGTCCACCAGCTGAAACAACAGGGTGGGTGGGTGGGTGGGTTGAAAGCAAAGGAAGCACAGACTTGGCCTAAAATCTGAAGTTTTACCCTAATAATTTCTGATCAAACAATTTATAGCAATAGCAGTAGACTTATATACCGCTTCATAGGGCTTTCAGCCCTCTCTAAGCGGTTTACAGAGAGTCAGCATATTGCCCCCAACAATCTGGGTCCTCATTTTACCCACCTCGGAAGGATGGAAGGCTGAGTCAACCCTGAGCCGGTGAGATTTGAACCGCTGAACTGCTGATCTAGCAGTAGCCTGCAGTGCTGCATTTAACCACTGCGCCACCTCGGCTCTATTGCCCTTGTGCATCTTGCCCTACAATTGCCCTTGTGCATCTTGTTCTTCGCTTCCAAGGCGACTAATAATCGCTCTTCGGTAATTTGCTTGTTCGAAAAGGGCAGATGTTAGAAAACAAGGTTTTCAAACAGTTAATGGCATTGCACAGAGAGATAGATAGGCTTCGCTCAGCAAGGGAGCTATATTTCACGGGAAAGCCTGCTCAAACATATTTCCTCCCCATATGTTTGTTCTGCTGAGACAATATTTAGCATGGCGGAAGAAAGAGATGCACCCAGGGGTGGGTTTCTCCCGGTTCGCACCGGTATGCCAGAACTGGTTCGTGAAATTTAGCGTACCTTTTGGAACCTGTTCCAAAAGGAAGGAAGGAAGGAAGGAAGGGAGATACACACAGGAAAGGAAGAGATACACACAAGGGAGGGAGGGAGGGAGGGAGGGAGGGAGGGAGGGAGGAAGGAAGGAAGGAATGGAGGAAGCGTGAGAGAAAAAGAGAGAGACAAAGATAGAAAGAGAAATAAAAAAGAAATAAAAAGGAAGTGGGAGAGAGAGAAGAAAGAAAGAGGGGGAGAGAGACAAAAGGAAGGAAGGAAAGAAAAAAAGAGTGAGAGAGAGAAAGAAAGAAAGAAAAAGAAAGAGAACTTAGGACCACAATTGAGCCCAAAATTTTGGTTGCTAAGCAAGAGCATTGTTAAGTGAGTTTCACCACATTTTTCAAGTTGGCCACGCCCATCCAGTCACACGCCCACCAAGCCACGCCCACCCAGTCACATGACCACCGAGCCACTCCCACAAAACAGGCCACACCTACAGAATAGGTCCTAAAAATTTTGAAACCCACCACTGGATGCACCTGAAGGTAATTCTGTGAGGCATCTTGAATTTGAAGGCCCTTGAGAAGAACTTCAATACAGGTAGCCTTCGACTTAACAACAGTTCATTTAGTTCAACTGTTCAAAGTTACAAGAGCACGGAAAAAGGTGACTTATGCGTTTTCACACTTAACGGCAATTGCACCATCCCCCATAGTCAGGTGATTTATATCTGGATGCTTGACCACCGATTCAC
Source organism: Thamnophis sirtalis (assembly GCF_051295495.1). Classification (NCBI taxonomy): domain Eukaryota; kingdom Metazoa; phylum Chordata; class Lepidosauria; order Squamata; family Natricidae; genus Thamnophis; species Thamnophis sirtalis. Next base: position 172,763,085 of record NW_028261382.1, read on the forward strand.
ATTTATGGCGGTTGTTGCATTATCCTGGATTCAGGTGAGCCACCTTTTGCAATCTTCTGACAAAGTCAGTGGGGGAAACCAGATTCACTTAACAACCGGATTACTAATTTAACAACTGCAACGATTCACTTAACAACCGTGGCAAGAAAATGGGACAAAACTCACTTAACAGATTTCTCACTTAGAAACAAATTTTAGGCTCAACTGTGGTCGTAAATCGAGGACTATCTTTTATAAGATGTGTTAACAAGTGTTTTAAAAGGAACATATGGGCACACAAAGTTTGTGTTACTTTAGCTATGCATAAGGAAAATACGGGGGTGCTTATTCAACATGTCACAACTTACTTATTTTTTTAAGCGAAAGGCAAAAAGAAGAATTTCAGTAACTGTTTTGTTTATTTGTGGCATACACCCCTATATAAATTGCAACAGCCAGTAGTAGCATAAATGGAATACTAAAGAAAAATCTACAGATAGCAAAAACCTCACATACATTTATATTTTAAAAAACTGTAGGCTCCTGAGTATATAAGAAAAGGTTTAACAGTGAAGTGATACTACAGTTAAACCATTTTTTAAATAAATCTACCTGAAGCATCAGCTGGATATTTTTCTGTTGGAATTTCCAAAATCCAATATAAAATATTGTGACAAAATTTTTATTTTTTCTACGAACTTTTCTGAGCTGAATGGATAGTTTGCTGTCTTAGTTTCGATGAGTTTGCTGTAATAACTGTGAGGAACAATTCAGGAACAGTTAAATGTGCTTGATTTGCACTCCTGTCTTAATGAATGGTTTTCTATGTTCAGATGTCTTTGAACGTAACTTAAAACACACATATATGTGTTTGTGTGTTGTATTTGTGCTGATAAATAAATAAAGGGAGACTAGTATAGATCTATTTCAAGCTATTTAGCTCTCATCAGCTAGCCATACCCTTACTGGGATGAGAACCTGTGCTGTATTACATCTTAGCAGTTGTGTTAACCACTAAGCCACAAGGTTCTCCTCTTTTATCAGCTGAGCCAGGGAAATAGGTATGTATTTAATGTCACAACCCCTGGTATGCCCAAATATGGGAGGAGGCCTACTGCTTCCTTTCTCTGTCTATCGGCTCGTATATATATAGCGTTTCTACAGGAGAGCTGATTATAATGTGCTGGTCTTGTGTTCCTCCTCCATAGCTTTTTATAATCTGGTTGGTCAAATCCCTTCCATAATTTTAGATGTTATGATGGGGCTCTTCTCCACACCCTCGGTTGAAAGGGGCATCCTTTTTCTTTGATTGTAGATTTTTTTCTTAAAAAAAAAGAAGCCTTTTTAATAACATTTCCCCCATGTTAAGACCGCAAGAATTCACTATTCTGAATATGAGGGCGTATCATCGTTAACCTCGCTGTAACATTTTTCTTCGTAAAATGTTTACAATGATAAACTTGGCTTTTAAATCACATTATGAAAACGTGTTTGTTTTTTTGAAAAAAAAATTAGGAAACAAAAGATGAGAAGTCTTCCTACATCTGCCCTCTGTGTGATAAGATCTGCAATACCCAACATCAGTTGACTATGCATATCCGTCAGGTAAGTTGGACGTTTTGCAACATCGTATTTTTAAGCTGGAGGTCTTTATCGATAAATTTATAGTAATATAGACTAGTTTCTCCTTGGCAAAATCCAAAATTATGTTGGCTGCCAGTGTATATCCCGAAGCCGTTCCCTCTTCCAGCTGTGAAGCATTTTTTATTTTAAAAGATAAATAATGTTTCACAGTCTTGGTCCGATTGTTGCTATTGTTTCGTTCTTCCCACTCCGCTTCCTTTTCCCTGTTGATGCCAGATCAGAAATTCCCCCCCCCCCCCAAAAAAAAATTGCTTTAGTTTCAATTAGGGCTGGGCTGAAATTTACATCTTTGGTGTTCAGGAATATGTGCGCATGGCTCTATTTCAAATCTTCCCAAGATTTAGGGGAGTGTTGTGTCACAGCAACCATAGCTGCTTGCTTCATTCCAAAACATCCTAATTCCTTGCGCATTGGATGCTATTCTCGACTTACCATAGTTCGTTTAGCGACGATTCAAAATTACAACGGCACAGGAAAAAAAGTGACTTAGGACTGTTTCCCCACAGTTAATGACCTTTGCAGCATCCCCATGGTCATGTGATCACATTCCAGACATTTGGCAACTGGTTCGTATTAATTGCAATGTCCCATGATCATGTCATCCACATTTTGCGACCTTATGACGAGCAAAATTCGTGGTCGTAAGTTGAGGACTACTTCGATTGCCAAAGCTCCCAGCAGATAGCCGCCCGGAGTCCTCCGGGATTGGGCGGCCTATAAATTTAATAAATGAAATGAAATGAGATAGTCACCACCAAGTTTTAGTTTCACTTTTTTTTCCTCCCTTGTTTTTCCCCCCCTTTTTGAGTTGTGAGCCGCCCTGAGTCCCTTCAGGGAAAAGGGCGGCATACAAATAAATTAAACCTTAAACCTTAAACCTTTTGCAAAACTGAAACTTGGGAAGTTGTTGGTCAAGGAATCCAATTTTTGTAAATAAGGTCTCCTTGCTCACTCCGGAATACTCAGCATTTCCCCCAGCTTTAGATCAGACAATACTACGCTTTGCATAAGTGCACGTGCTATTTTTCTGCATATATATATATATATATATATTTGGAAGGAATATGAAAAGAAGGGAATCAAAAGACACAGATTTAGGTCTCCAGGTGATTTAGTTATAACTATATGGATCGGAAACAAAAATGAGCTAGAAGAAAGCAAAGAAAAATTGAGATGGGACATGGTAGCTAAGGTTAATAATCTTTCCATAACTCCATTAACAAAGAAGATGAGTGAATATTCATTTATCCTAATAGCATGAAGGAGAAGAACGGTACTTTTCAGGAGTTCCTATGATCGAATAGCAAAATAGAGCTCAAATAAACAGATCCCCCAAAAGGCATTGTATTGCCTGGCAGTAAGGAAGGAAGTTTAAATGGAAATATCAATTCTGTGTTTTAAGCTTTACCTAGCTGTAGGAAATGACCTTTTCATTTTGCTGGCCCAACTGGGACAAATGTATGCATGTACACACACATGTATGTACAGGATTTTTTTTAAAAAAAATTGAATTAGTGTTTTTATATGGATCTGATGTAAACTGTGAGTCCCTTTGGGAATAGGGCGGCATACAAGTTTAATAAAACTAAACTAGAAATAGAGGTCTTTTTCTTTGGCAATTCGTGGGGGATGAGTAGGGGACCATCTACAATTTGTGATGGTCATACCAGGGAAACCTGCCCCCCCAAAACAGTGCATTTAAGACCAGTTATATCTCTGATGTACTCTCAAGATCTTAATGGAACGAACCCAGAGAGTTTGAATTGGCCCATAAACCTCATTTTTCAAGGGCTGTTAGAGGCATTCCGCATAAGCATGTGATACAGCTCATTCTATTTCCTTCTGGCCATCATCTCAGCAGCTTTCTGAACGATTCATGGTTAGAACGGGAATTAGTTGTCTTTGCGCAACATTCCAGAGGGGAAGAAAAGCTGTTTTATCGGTTCCACCACAAAACCGCGGTAGACTAAAGCGCGCTCGCCGAAAGCGCGTACGTGACGTCATCACAGCGCGACGAAAACAGCACGATGTGAGCGGTAAACTTAAAATTAACGCGTAAATCTAAACCTAACCCCCCCCCCAAACCTAACCCTAAACCTAACCCTAAGCCTAACCCTTAACCTAACCCTAAACCTAACCCTAAACCTAACCCTTAACCTAACGCTAAACCTAACGCTAACCCTTAACCTAACCCTAACCCTAACCCTAACCCTAACGCTTAACGTAACCCTAAACCTAACCCTAACCCTTAACCTAACCCTAACCCTTACCTTTATGTGAATCGGCTTGCTTTAATTTTATTTTAATTTTAATTTAACTTATTTTTAATTTTTTTTGTCGCGCTGCTGATGACGTCACGTACGCGCTTTAATCGGGCGCGCTTTAGTGGACCGCGGTTTTGTCGTGCCACGGTTTTATCGATGCTTTATATGGTGAACGATTCAAGATGTAAAAAAAAATAGTGCATATATTTCTCCCCAATTTTTGCTTCCCCCTCCCTGCTTTCTGCGATGTATTTTATTTTTAGGCTGAGTGATAAACTGGGATGATTGCATCATGCTAATTTGAGTCTGTTGCATTGAACCTTCTTAGAACGATGATGGTTGCAATTTGACTAGTATGTCCTGAACAAGAAGAACTCAAAAGAAAAATCTGTTGCTTCCTTAGCATAACACTGACACGGGAGGAACAGACCATTCCTGCAGCATCTGTGCAAAGTCTTTGAGCTCTGCCAGCTCCTTGGACCGCCACATGCTAGTACATTCTGGGGAGAGGCCTTATAAATGCTCAGTATGCGATCAATCCTTCACCACCAATGGAAACATGCACAGGTGAGAACCAGGAATGAGATGAACAGTGTGCAAAAAAAACGGTGATCAATATGTATGTTTGGAAGATTGTTTACAGCATGTCCTATTCATTCCCTTCCAGGGCGATAATCCAGTGTGTCTCTTTTTAGCATGTATGATAATCTGACAACAGTTCCTTCCAGTGCAAAAGAGCCGAGGTGGCGCAGTGGTTAGAGTGCAGCACTGCAGGCCACTTCAGCTGACTGTTAGCTGCAGTTCGGCGGTTCAAATCTCACCGGCTCAGGGTTGACTCAGCCTTCCATCCTTCCGAGGTGGGTGAAATGAGGACCCAGACTGTTGTTGGGGGCAATATGCTGACTCTGTAAACCGCTTAGAGAGGGCTGAAAGTCCTATGAAGCGGTATATAAGTCTAACTGCTATTGCTATTGCTATCTCACCGGCTCAGGGTTGACTCAGCCTTCCATCCTTCCGAGGTGGGTGAAATGAGGACCCAGACTGTTGTTGGGGGCAATATGCTGACTCTGTAAACCGCTTAGAGAGGGCTGAAAGTCCTATGAAGCGGTATATAAGTCTAACTGCTATTGCTATTGCTAATCTCACCGGCTCAGGGTTGACTCAGCCTTCCATCCTTCCGAGGTGGGTAAAATGAGGACCCGGATTGTTGTTGGGGGCAATATACTGACTCTGTAAACCGCTTAGAGAGGGTGAAAGCCCTATGAAGCGGTATATAAGTCTAACTGCTATTGCTATTGCATGATCAATTGCTTTAGTATGTCCTCTTGTTGTAACAGCTTATGGGAAGTTGGGACTTAATTAAGTCTTGAACACACAAACTTCCCGAACCAAAACCACCTCCTCTTACAAATGGAGACATTGGAGGCCATTTCTCAGTGTATTTATTTCTTTATTTCTGTCCCAAAATACTGGCCCGGCCTGAGCTTATTAAATAGAACGATATGAATACTGCTGAACATAACAATCCTTGCCAAAGGCTCAGAAGTTCTTGAAAAAACACTCCCACACTGGAGTATTAGTTGCACTGATCAGTTTTATCTATAAAAATTCTACCTAATATCATTAGATAGGTAGAAGAAAACTAATGAAGGGAATTCATTCATTAAGAGCCGAGGTGGCGCAGTGGTTAAATGCAGCACTGCAGGCTACTGCTAGATCAGCAGTTCAGCGGTTCTAATCTCACCGGCTCAGGGTTGACTCAGCCTTCCATCCTTCCGAGGTGGGTAAAATGAGGACCCAGATTGTTGGGGGCAATATGCTGACTCTCTGTAAACCGCTTAGAGAGGGCTGAAAGCCCTATGAAGCGGTATATAAGTCTACTGCTATTGCTATTGCTATTGCTATTCATACATTTCATCCTTTTAACACACGTGGTCCTTGACTTACAACCATTCATTTATGACTGTTTGAAGTTACAGTGGCACTTTAAAAAAAATGGTTTATGACTGTTTTTCACATTTATGACTGTTGCAGTATACCCGAGGTGAGCCGAGGTGGCGCAGTGGTTCAATGCAGCACTGCAGGCTACTTCAGCTGACTGCAGTTCTGCAGTTCGGCTGTTCAAATCTCACCGGCTCAGGGTTGACTCAGCCTTCCATCCTTCTGAGGTGGGTAAAATGAGGACCCGGATTGTTGTTGGGGGCAATATGCTGACTCTGTAAACCGCTTAGAGAGGGCTGAAAGCCCTATGAAGCGGTATATAAGTCTAACTGCTGTTGCTATTGCTGTACCCACAATCACGAGTTCAAAATCCATATGCTTGGCAACTGGCATGTGTCAGTGTCCGGGTCATGTGACCACATTGTGTGACTTGACATGCAAAGTCAATGGGGAAACCAGATTCACTTAACAACCATGTTACTCACTTAACAGCTGCAGTGAAGCACTATGGGAAGAAACGTGGTAAAATGGGCCAAAATTCACTTACTAATTGTCTTCAGAAATTTGGGGCTCAGTTGTGACTGTAAATCAAGGACTATCTGTATAAATTTACGTTTAAGCATATTCATGTTTTCTTTTGGGGGCAACCCAATGGTGAAGGGGGGAGGAAGGTGCCAAGATTTTCAAACCTCTTCTAAATAAATCTACAGTGCTATTGTCAGGTACAATCTCATTCTGATTTGCTGATTCGTTTAATCTAATATGCATTCTGTGAATATATATATACACACAAACATACATATACATACATACATACATAAAACTTCAATTTCTCATTAATCTGTTTCTTCGAGAGCAGGGGGGTCTCCAAACTTGGCAACTTTTAAGACTTCTTCTGGCTGGGGAATTGTGGGAGTTGAAGTTCACAAGTCTTAAAAGTTGCCACGTTTGGAATCCCTGCTCTAGAGCGGTGCTTTTCAATATTGAAGATCTAAGGCCTCCTGACAGGAGAGAATTATGGGTGTTGAAGTCCACTCATTTTAGAGTTGCCAACTTTGAAAAAAAAAATACTGCTGTAGAGGAACATGGTTTGGTGAAGGAATATGCAAAATTACAGACACCGGTATTTCTTTTTCCATACTTTGCTAGCATGTTTTCAAATGCGACTTGCATTTGTACACCTCGTAGTTTCTGGGGACGATTTCCCAAGGTACAGAACCTGACATCTTTCTGCTAAGAAAGTTGGGGTCTTAGGGGGGAGGGGGGAGGGGGGAAATATAGTATGTGTTAGATTTTAAAGTAGCACGATTGCACTTGTATACTGTTGCTCTTTAATTCTAGTGTAAAAATAGGACAAGCTGAATATATTGATAGATAGTAGAAATACACCAAAGGGAGGAGTAGAGGGAAAGAAAGAAAGAGGGGAGAGAGGGTGGGAGAGAGGATTGGAGGGAGGGTGAGAAGGAAGGGAGGGGGGGTATTGGGAGAGAGGAGCGATAGAGGGGGAGGGAAGTAGGGTAGAGGGGGATGTTGGAGGGAAGAATGAAAGTTGGAGGGGGCGGAAGAAAGAGGTGTATGGTAGGTCGAAGTGGTATATTGGGTTTGTATTTTGGGGGGTATTGTTGACAAGAGGGAGGGCTGTGTTATTGTTCAATGTTATATGGCCCCGGTTATGCACAGTATATATGTGACTGTACGAATGAAACGAAAAATGAAAATAAAACATATTTACATCTGCTAAGAAAGCATAAGCAAACATTTTTGCATCAAACTAAGACTCTATCAAATTCAAACACCTCCCCCCCCCCTCAATGCCTCCAGGGGTGATCAGCTTAGTAAGGCAGAAGTATCTTCTGTTTGTCCAGTTACCTGATAATCGTGCTCTTCGCAAGGACATTCTGTTCAGCTTCACAAGACTAATAGCTATTGTTGACACATTTGTCTAGCCTTTTCTAAAGCTGCCTAAGGTCACCCTTTGGGTATTGTGTAGTTATTCAGAAAACAAAGTGCAGGGCTGCAGCTATTCCAACTTAACTTATAAGAGCCGAGGTGGCGCAGTGGTTAAATGCAGCACTGCAGGCTACTGCTAGATCAGCAGTTCAGCGGTTCAAATCTCACCGGCTCAGGGTTGACTCAGCCTTCCATCCTTCCGAGGTGGGTAAAATGAGGACCCAGATTGTTGGGGGCGATATGCTGACTCTCTGTAAACCGCTTAGAGAGGGCTGAAAGGCCTATGAAGCGGTATATAAGTCTACTGCTATTGCTATTAACACATTGGTACTGACCTTAGAAAGCCCTAAATGATTTGGGTTTGGTTTGGTTTATTGGATTTATATGCCCCCCCTTCTCCAAGGACTCAGGGCGGCGTACAACATAAAAAAAAATACACACACACATGTTACAAAAGTTAAAAAAAAAATAGAATATCCAAAAAACAAACCCAATTAAGATTAACAATAACATTTTTTTAAAAAAACCAATTAAAATTAACAATGATCAATAATTTATTTTGTTTTGTTCAGGCCAGGCTGGCTTGCTGGAAAAGCCAACTTTTTAGGGGTGCGTCGGAAGGACCGGAGGTCGGGGATTATACGAAGCTCCGGGGGCAGCTCATTCCAGAGGAAGGCGCTCCCACAGAGAAGGCTCTCCCCCTGGGGGTCGCTAGCCGACACTGTCTGGCCGACGGCACCCTGAGAAGGCCAACTCGGTGGGATCGCACTGGACAGTGGGAGGCTACCGGTGGTCTCACAGGTATCCTGGGCCTAAGCCATGGAGCGCTTTAAAGGTCATAATTAGTACCTTGAATCGCACCCGGAAGACAACCGGCAACCAGTGCAGGCCACCTAAAAGGGGCGCAACATGGGAGCACCTAGGTGCCCCCCATGATAACCCGCGCAGCCGCATTTTGAACCAAATTCTCAGTAGAAGTGCTACATCTACATATATTTGCCTTTGCCTTAAAATAAGCATCCTAAACTCTATCCTATGGCTGGATTGTGACAAGGGTTAGACTGATGAACGCCAGGGATAGAGTCATTTTTCAGATTGGCTGCATAAGCCTAGAATAGCCCTAGAATCTTTCGGGGATCACTACATTCATAATTTAAAATCCCGGGGACCGCTAATATGAATTAGTGACGGGATGGGGTCCTTCAGGCACTTAGTTGGGCACCTGTAAGCGGAGAGAAGCACCCGGGGTCAACCCTAGGTTTAGTGTCTACTGCAACTAGGAATCTCAAATACAGCCAAGAATGAATGTTTGTCTTGTAGCCAGCCCAGGCGCTAGATCGCCCCCCCTGCAAACTCTGTCTTTTGAGGAGCCCATCTGACGTTTTGTGCACCGCTCACTGAAGCGTTTGGAGTCCCAGGGAGGGAGGGAAGGGCTGAAGCTACTAAACAGGTAGCCAAGCGAAGTGCCTGAAGGACCCATCCTGTCAGCGAGCAGGAGGAATTGCTTTGGCGGGCCGTATCCAGCCCAGGGGGGGGCATAGTTTGAGGATCCCTGAATAAGGGCAATTAGATCTCATCCTTTAGGCCTCCTCCGAGTTCCATCCGCTGGCCAATGCCGACTGGCCACCACGCGGAGGAGAGCCTTCTCGGTGGTAGCCCCCACCCAATGGAACGATCTCCCCGTGGAGCTTCGTACCCTCACCACCCTTCAGACCTTCCGCACAGCCCTTAGAATCTGGCTATCCCGTCAGGCCTGGGGCTAAAGATTGTAACCCGCCCGAATGGTATGAATGTTGCATTTTAATCTTGTACTGTTTTATATGTAAAAATCTGTCCCCTCCTTCCTTTTGATTGTGAGCCGCCCTGAGTCCCCCCAGGGAAAATGGCGGCATACAAATAAATAAACTATAAACTATAAACTATGTAAAAAAATGCAAAAAAGATTTTTCTTGCGGACCAGCAGCTGGTGATCACTGTCCTATAATATCCTCTTAAGGCAGTCCATCTAACTCTTCTCTCCAATCGTCCTTGGCAGTTAATTTTCCCTCATTTGATTTGCTTATAAACTTCTTTATTTGCTAGTTTTTAATTCTTTTTCTTGTCGATCAGAAAGGTCGGCAGTTGGGCAGTTCGAATCCCTAGCACCGCGTAACAGAGCGAGTTCCCATTACTTGCCCTAGCTTCTGCCAACCTAGCGGTTCAAAAGCACGTAAAAAAAATGCAAGTAGAAAACCAACTTTAGTAGGAAGGTAACAGTGTTCAATGTGCCTTCGGCGTTTAGTCATACTGGCCACATGATCCCGGAGACATCTGGCTCTTCGGCTTTGAAACGGAGATGAGTTCCGCCCCCTAGAGTCGGGAACAACTAGCACATATATGCAAAGGGAACCTTTTACCTTAATTCTTTTTTTAAAAAAAAATCATTTAAAGGGTGCTGAACTGATTTGCTGCAGCTCCCCTTAGTAAAGGGAGATGGTAAAATCTGCAAAATAATACTTGTTCTCTGATTGCATCTAACAACCCTGTGACAAATTCTAGCTTCACAAAGCATTTCAAGGAATGTCCTCCTCCTTCTGTTTTAGCTCTGTTGAAATTGAACTGCAGGCTTAAGAGATTCAAGGGATGCAGTCCCGTTGACGAGTAACAAGCGGTGTAGCTCAAGAGACAGCATGTATGAAATTTATGTTGGCAACACTTGAGCATGCTTCTCCTTTGCAGGGCGGCAGAATCACGTAACTCAAAATATTTATATTTGATCCGTTGAAGCCAGCCTGGCCAAACAGGTTCTTGAAATGCTTGGCAACGTGCTTGACATATATCAGGCCATTCATGTTGGAACTTAGGTGTCCATTGCACTATGCATATCTTGATCGTATGGGACGAATTGGGCAATTTTCTGCAAGGCAATGTTTCCTGTGTAGGAAAAAATGAGGATTGTGAGTAGTATATAGGTTAAAAGCTGTTTCTAGGTCTCTTAAAAGACGGTCCCATCTCTGTGTGACTGTCTTTTTAGATACCTGCTAAATAAAAGAGGTAGCCTAAAGATGAGAATGCAGTTACCCTTTTAATTTCCTAGCCAGATTGAATATTCAGTGGGGTCCTTTTCACTGTTCTCACTGAGATGTAGAATGAATTTTCTAAATTGACTCTATAGCAATAGCAATAGCAGTTAAGACTTATATACCGCTTCATAGGGCTTTCAGCCCTCTCTAAGCAGTTTACAGAGTCGGCATATCGCCCCCACAGTCTGGGTCCTCATTTCACCCACCTTGGAAGGATGGAAGGCTGAGTCAACCTTGAGCCGGTGAGATTTGAACCGCTGAACTGCAGATAGCAGTCAGCTGAAGTGGCCTGCAGTACTGCACTCTACCCACTGCGCCACCTCTGCTCTAGGTGGGTGGGTAGGTGTTGAGCATTTGGAAAGAATCTGAATTGAATTGATTGAACGGAAATATATTCTGTACATTAGATGTTACTATAACATGCTGGATATATTAATCTATTAATTAGGAGAACTTGGATATTGCAATATGCTTGGCAAGCTATTCCCGAGTGAATTCATTCAGCTGGGTCAACGCTGAAAATTTTTGAAAAAAAACCTTTTACAAATGTTTACCTCCCTCCCCCTACCCTCCCCCCAACCCCCCAACCTCCCCCCCAACCCCCCAACCTCCCCCCCCCCGACTTCCCAGAACCAATACAGGGTATACATCTTTAACAAAGATATTCTAAAATAAACTTTAAAAAAAGTTAGTATCATCTTTCATTTGAGCTTTAACTCCTCATTGCTAGGCTAACTCTAAACACATTATATCGTTCCTTGTTTCTTCAGTCATAAACTATCTGGAATTTCTTAGTCCCATATTTATTTTGAGTATAGTCAATCCATCTTCTCCACTCCAGTTTGTATCTCTCATTGGAATGGTTTGAGATATGCTGATATTTTAGCCATCTCTGCTAGGTTTGTTACTTCTAATGTCCATTCTTGAATAGTAGGCAAATCTTCCTTCTTCCAGTATTGCGCCACCAACAGTCTTGCTGCGGTTATTAAATGCAAAATCAAGTTAGTCTCTATAACAGTACAATCAGTAATTATACCTAACAAGAATAACTGAGGACTACTGTTGATGATACTGATGACATGATACTGTTAACAGCAGATATATGTATCTTGCTCATCTTTTTCAACTGATTCTCTGTCTTAATTTTGAGTATGATATATTCAGGGTCACAAATAAATTAAACCTGTGGGGTTGTTGCATTGCAGTGAGTGTGAATAACCCCAGAATTTAAAATATGTTCTTAGGTTGCTCCCTTTCATTTCAGTGGGACTTCTACAGAGGAATTTTCCTTGTGTGTGTGTTCTGCTCTTGGGTTTCCGTTGAATTACTCAGCATTGCCATCCTGCTCCAAGAATTTAATTTTGGTGATTGCATCAATTCTAGAGAACTGAGCTTGAACAAATTAGCATTTAATAGGGGGGGGGGGTTCTGTGTGCTTCCCATGGGATTCTTGCCACACCGTAGATTCGCTGATGCAAAGCTATTTATCTCTTTTCATATTGCTTTTCATTTCTTATGTCTTAGTAAATGAATGGTCTCTTTGCTTTGGAGTACTTATTTTTAACGAGGAGAAGTAAGCCCAGAAGTGAAAGATCTTGCCGTGGCGTTAAACAGAGAATATTGATTTTTCCACCACGTTCCTGCTTGCTTTGATATTTTTAGAGAATTTTTATTTGATCACCCTGAGACCTTTTAATCTGATCATGGTTTGGCCATGCTGGAAGCTAGAGGGAAACCCGTAACGTCGGGCCGTGCACACTTCAAAAATGATTTGGAAGTCCCGTAGCCTTTTTGAACTTTCCATAAACACAGCATTCCCCTCTATTTATGAAAGCAGCTGGTCTTTCTCCAGGTTACTGAAGAAGCCTGCAAACAAGATGTGCCTTCTCCAATTATAATAGGTCAGCTGCTTATAGCAGCCACATCTTTTTCCAGGCTCGTACAAGCAGCCTGAAAAAGCAAATTGGCTGCCTTGGTGAATAGCAGAGATTTTATTCCGCTGTAAGCTGCGCTCATGTGAAGTTCAACCATTTCTTTTAGGAGATCATCCTCCTAGGTCAAAACATGCAGTGTAGTTTACTAAGTCAGAAATCTGAAAGTGGGGAAGGTGTTAGTCGAAGGAATGCTTCTGCCCATGTTAAGAATTTTGGCCGCTATTCTTTTCCCAGAGTGGGTACAAGCAGATGGATAACGATGATGATATCCTTATGCTGTCCATCATTACGTTGGGTGCATGTAGTTTTATACTCAGAGAAGGTTTTGCTTACAGGCTTATTTCTCAGTTCTGTGCCGGTAGTCCTCGATTGTTCATTTAATGACGGTTCCAAGTTACAACCGCACTGGAAAAAGTGACTTAAGACTGTTTTTCACACTTACAACACGTGAACATCGCCAGGGTCACGTGATCAAAATTTAGACGCTTGACAACTGACTCATATTTGTGACGGTTGCAGTGTCGGGTGGGGGTCACATGATCCCCCCCTTTTGCGATCTTCTGACAAGCAAACTTACCGTATTTTTTGGAGTATAAGATGCACCTTCCCCCCCCCCCAAAAAAGAGGGTGAAAATCTGGGTGCGTCTTATACACTGAATACAGCATTTTTGGCCTCCTGAAACTCCACCCTGTGCTTCCAGCTTTTTCTCAAAATAATGGACATGCAGAGGGTTTGCAAAGTGCTCCTGGAAGCTGAGGAGGGCAAAAATCAGCAAAAAACGGGCCCGTTTTTCACAAAAATGGGGCTGCTTTTACTCTTCCAAGCACCCAGGGGCATTGTACAGGCCTCCCACACCCTCTGCATGCCCTCCCTCTTTTTTTTTTTTTTTGCAAAAACTGCGTCTGTTTTGGGGAAAAATGGGCCGTTTTTTGCTCGTTTGTTGCCCTCCCCAGCCCTCAGGAGCATTCTGCAGGCCTCCCGCACCAGAGGTGGGTTCCTACCAGTTCGCACCTATTCGGTAGAACCGGTTCGTCAAATCTACCGAACCGGTTAGAAGAGGTTCCACCAGTGGACCCGGAAAGCAGGCCACACCTACAGAAGAGCTTCCAAACTCTTTTGAAACCCACCACTGGTCCTTGGATAGGATTATTCTACACTATCATGCTCCTATTTATAAAACTCTGTGCCTCTGTGAAGGGTAAGGATGACGACTGCGTTTGTGGTGCAATCAGAACATTGCGTGTGTTGAAGTTGTTTTAACGCAAACCAAAGATGCCTTTTAAAAAACAAGTTTACCTCATATTCTTATGCAGGCCAGTGCTGTGTGTGAGGTAATTTAAGGTGGTTCTGACAAGTGTCGTCAGCATCTTCATATCCGGTCACATGGGTGGCAAGCCACTCCCATCCGGTCACATGGGTGGCAAGCCACTCCCACAAAGGAGGCCACACCCACAGAGTAGGTTCGAACAACTTTTGAAACCCACCACTGTCCCGCACCCTCTGCATGCCCCGTTTTTGCAAAAAACAGGGCCGTTTTTCACCTCCCAAATTCACCACGCGTCACATGTTACCCAACCCCAGGAGCACTTTGTAGGCCTCTCAAACTCTCTGCATGCCCCCTTTTCACAACCCCCCCCCCCAAAAAAAAACAGGGTATGCAGAGGGTTTGGGAGGCCTGCGAAGTGCTCCTGGGGCTCAGGGAGGGCAAAAACTTTTTAAAAAAAGAATTTACCTCTTCAAAATCTTGGTGTGCCTTATACTTCAGTGCATCTTACAGTCCGAAAAAATATGGTATATAGGGAAGCCAGATTCCCTTAACAGCCGGGTTACTAATTTAACAACTGCAGTGACTCGCTTTAACAATTGTGGCAAGAAAGGTGGCAAAACTCAGCAAATGTCTCTTAACAACATAGGTTTTGGGCTCAATTGTTGTCATAAGTCGAGGACTACCTGTATAGAGAAATTCCTGGGCTTATATAACCTCCTTTTAACAATTCCTAGAATCCATGTCTGATATCTTTCACTTGTTGGTTACCTGAATCTTTTTACCTGGGAAGATTTCTCCTTACTTACTGTTACTTGAGAGACCGCCTGCTGCCAGTTACCTCCCAAAGACCCATTAGATCACACAGGGTTGGCCTCCTCCGGGTTCCGTCTACCAGCCAATGCCACCTGGCTATTACCCGGGGGAGGGCCTTCTCTGTGGCAGCTCCAGCCCTCTGGAACGAACTCCCCGCAGAGATTCGGACCCTCACCTCTCTCCAGGCCTTCCGGAAAGCCGTCAAAACCTGGCTTTGCCGGCAGGCCTGGGGTTGATGAGTTCCCCTCCCCGCTCGACCTGTGTGGCTGTGTGATTCTTGGCTATTTTAACTACTTGTATTGTGTTCTATGTTCCCCTTTTCCCCTTTTGAGTTGTTCGCCGCCCTGAGTCCTTCCCGGAGAAGGGCGGCATACAAATAAAATAAATCCTAATCCTAATCCTTGCCAGGCTGAGAAAATGATCTAACCTGATACAGGGGAATTTTCTTAGAACCTGTGCTTCCTATTCCGTCTGAGAGATGGGAAAAATCTCTTTGCACATAGAAAGCCGTATGTGCTAGGGAGTGGTGTAACACCATGAGATATCACAGCATGCACGGACTGGCCTTTTTGTTATTTCAGCGCAAGCTTTTACTTGCGCTTTTAACAGCTTCAGTTGTGTAAAGTCCTCTTTTTTTTCCCTTTTCTTTTCAAAATTGCTCCATTCTGGCCCGCGCTGCATCCTCCAAGGGGTTTTGATCTTAAATCTGAATATTGATTTATTTGCAAGGGAGTGATGGCATGTGCCTGCTAAAGATAGAAGGCAGAAACGGAAAAGCCAGACACGGAATAAAAATGAAACGGGTTTTTGCATTTGAATGGGTGCGCTGCAGGACATGCGAATAGCCAGGAGGCTGTTGGTGTTCCTTTCAAGCCCTTCTCATCAGAATCCTAAGAATGTCAGTTTACAGTTTTCAAGGTTGTAGAGATAAGCTTGCAGGCTCGGTGCTGATTTCAGAGGAAAAGCTGAGCACACTTGTAAAGAGGCGCAAATATCCTCTGGTCCTTTTTAAATAGACCACCAGGGAAAGAGAAGGAGAGGAGGGAGGAAGGGAGAGAAAGAGAAGGAGAGAGGTTAGGAAGGGGAAGAGAGAGGGTAAGAGTCGGGGAGAGGTAAGGGAAGAAAGAAGAGGAAGGAGAGGAGGAAGGAAGTAGAGAAGGGAGGGAAGAAGGAAGGGAAAGGAGAGAAAGGTGGAAGGGAGAGAAAGAGAAGGAGAGATAGGAGGGGAGGAGGAAGAGTGGAGGAGAGGTAAGGGAAGAAGAAAGAGGTAAGGAGAGGTGGGTGGAAGGGAGAGAATGTGAAGGAGAGGAGGGTGGAAGGGAGAGAAAGAGAAGGAGAGAGGGCAGGAAGGGGAAGAGAGAGGGTAGGAGTAGGGGAGAGGTAAGGGAAGAAGGAAGGGGAAGGAGAGGAGGAAGGAAGTAGAGAAGGGAGGGAAGAAGGAAGGGAAAGGAGAGAAAGGTGGAAGGGAGAGAAAGAGAAGGAGAGATAGGAGGGGAGGAGGAAGAGTGGAGGAGAGGCAAGGGAAGAAGAAAGAGGTAAGGAGAGGTGGGTGGAAGGGAGAGAAAGAGAAGGAGAGAGGGCAGGAAGGGGAAGAGAGAGGTAGGAGTAGGGGAGAGGTAAGGGAAGAAGGAAGGGGAAGGAGAGGAGGAAGGAAGTAGCGAAGGGAGGGAAGAAGGAAGGGAAAGGAGAGAAAGGTGGAAGGGAGAGAAAGAGAAGGAGAGATAGTAGGAAGGGAAGAGGAAGAGTGGAGGAGAGGTAAGGGAAGAAGAAAGAGGTAAGGAGAGGAGGGAGGAAGGGAGAGAAAGAGAAGGAGAGAGGGCAGGAAGGGGAAGAGAGAGGGTCGGAGTAGGGGAGAGGTAAGGGAAGAAAGAAGGGGAAGGAGCGGAGGAAAGAAGGAAGTAGAGAAGGAAGGGAGAGAGAAAAGAAAGGGAAAATAAGGTGGTGTTACAACATGTGCTAGGGATGGTAAACAAAGCAACTCAAACTGTACATTATAACCTTTTAAATGGAATAACGATAGTATAAGAATGGCAAAGAAAAAGAATAACCATGTGAATGAATACCTAGAATTGTATGTAAGAGAATAAGCGACAGTAAGAATATAAAGCACAATATTTGGTTATAAATAGCTAAGTATAAACAAATATAGAATTGTACATAAAAATGGATAACGAATAAGGGGACCATGAATAGCAATAGCAATAGCAGTTAGACTTATATAGCGCTTCATAAGGCTTTCAGCCCTCTCTAAGCGGTTTACAGAGTCAGCATATCGCCGCCAACAACAATCCGGGTCCTCATTTTACCCACCTCGGAAGGATGGAAGGCTGAGTCAACCCTGAGCCGGTGAGATTTGAACAGCCGAACTGCAGAACTGCAGTCAGCTGAAGTAGCCTGCAGTGCTGCATTTAACCACTGCCCCACCTCAATTCAAGATAGAAATGTATAGAAGGGAAAACACTAACTGCAAAGAAACCGATACGGAACTGCTGTATGATATATGGTGGAACTTTTTGTTCCTATGTTGTCTTAAGTCATGTGTTTGTTTTTGTTGATGTGTTTATGTGTTTAAAATAAAAATTTATAATAAAAAATAAATAAATAAATAGACCACCAGGTCCAGCTACTCTAAATAGCAGTAGCAGTTAGACTTATATACCGCTTCACAGGGCTTTCAGCCCTCTCTAAGCGGTTTACAGAGTCAGCATATCGCCCCCAACAACAATCCAGGTCCTCATTTTACCCACCTCAGAAGGATGGAAGGCTGAGTCAACCTTGAGCCGGTGAGATTTGAACAGCCGAACTGCAGAACTGCAGTCAGCTCAAGTAGCCTGCAGTGCTGCATTTAACCACTGCGCCACCTCGGCTAAATTCCTAAATTCCTATTCTAAGGGTAGTATGTTTTGATTAACATTTTATTGACACTTTTTTGGGGGGTGGGGTTCATTTTTCCTTCTCAAAAACTCAACTTCCATCATGGCTTTTCATTTGATCCCATTTAAAGATTTTTTTTTAAAAAAAAGTATTGTTCACCAGTTACCATCAGTACTCTGAACATATTTACAACCGATGATGCAATTTATTTTACTGTTTTGATTGTTTTTATATCCTTTGTCTGCATTTCCTTAGTGATGTGTATATAAGTTCATGGAGGGGAGAGAGGGGATGGCCAATGTTGCAAGCCAACCTGATAGGGGTCATCATATCGGCATTTGAATATTCTGGATATTCTCTAATATAATACCTTGAGTATTACACTACACCAGTGGTAGTCAACCTGGTCCCTACCGCCCACTAGTGGGTGTTCCAGCTTTCATGGTGGGCGGTAGGAGTTTTGTCCGATACTGAAGCACTTTCCTTTTTTAAAATTTAATTGACTTAAAAAAAAAATCATAGCATTATTTAAAAACATTTTCATTAGATTTTCATAAAATCACCATTACTGTGGAACCGGTGGGCGGTTATAAAATTTTACTAGAAGGAGAGAAGAAAGGAGGGAAGGAAGGAGGGAATGTAGGAGAGAAGGAAGGGGGGAAGGAAGGAGGAAAGGAAGGGGGAAAGGAAGGAGAGAAGGAGAAAAGAAAGGAGGGAAGGAAGGAAGGAGAGAAGGAGGGAAGGGGAAGGAGGGAGGGAAGGAAGGGGAGTAGGAGAGAAGAAAGGAGGGAAGGAAGGAGGGAATGTAGGAGGGAAGGAAGGAGGAAAGGAAGGGGGAAAGGAAGGAGAGAAGGAGAAAAGAAAGGAGGGAAGGAAGGAGGGAAGGAGAGAAGGAGGGAAGGGGAAGGAGGGAGGGAAGGAAGGAAGGGGAGTAGGAGAGAAGAAAGGAGGGAAGGAAGGAGGGAATGTAGGAGAGAAGGAAGGAGGAAAGGAAGGGGGAAAGGAAGGAGAGAAGGAGAAAAGAAAGGAGGGAAGGAAGGAGGGAAGGAGAGAAGGAGGGAAGGGGAAGGAGGGAGGGAAGGAAGGGGAGTAGGAGAGAAGAAACGAGGGAAGGAAAGAGGGAGGGAGGGAAGAAGTAGGACCGTTGTAAGATAAGATGGATCTATGGGATGTTAAAAAAGCAACCTTCAAGTATATTGTCAACTGTAGGGAAAAATTGTTATAAATACATATTATTAATAACAGTTATGAGATCATATAATTGTAAATGTATATATGAAATTGATAAAATAAAATTAAAATTTTTTAAAAAAGAAAATTTTACTACTAACAGAGATACAAAAGTGGGCGGTGGGTATAAAAAGGTTGACAACCCCTGTACTACACTGACCCTACATTAGAGAGGTGGGTTACTGCCGGTTCATCCCGGTGCGATCAAACCGGTAGTGGAATTCAGGCCTGGGTTGCAGAACCGGCAGCGACCCAGGCCTGACATGCCCCTGAACCAGTTCCCTTGCTGCCACTTGGGCACTGCCATTTTGAATTTTAGGGATTGCACACGCACCGCTCACTGTAAATGTTCTGCGCATGTGCGCGGAACAATTTACAGTGAACGGTGCACCCACTGCTCGGCGCACGTCTGCCACATGCACATTGCGTGCGGGTTGCGAACTGGCAGTAATCCCTGCTAATATTACCACCAAAACTACATTTAGCATGAAATATACAAATATGTTAACCGTTGTTTATGCTTATTTTGGCACTTCCCTTATTAAATGATCCCAGTTTTCTATAAAGTTAAATTTTCTTAGATTCTGAGCTGTGCTTGAGAGCCTTATATTTTCGTTCTTTTCCCTTTTTCAACACTTTATTCATGTAGCATTTGCAAATGTTTGCGGTTTGCATTTCTCCATCGCTTTTTAAAATCCAGCTTCAAACGCTAGGTACAGGCCTCGTAAAAATCTGATGATTTGCATATGCTTAAAGAACATTGGCCCTGTAAAATATAAACTGAATAGATTAATGAATAGTAGAGATACACCAAAGTGAGGAGTAGAGGGAAAGAAGAGGGAGAAGTAAAGAGGGAGTGAGAGGGGAATGCAAGGAGGGTGAGACGGAGGGAAGGGGAGAAAGGAATGTCTGAGGGGGAAAGGAAGTAGAAGAGGGGAATGTTGAAGGGGAGAAATGAAAGTTGGAGGGGGAGAAGAAAGGGTGTTTGGAGGATTGAAGTGCTATGTTGGTTTCCCATGGTGGAAGATGAGTTGTGTTCATTGTTCTTCCTTTTTTTAAATGCACAGTATATAAGTGATGGTATAAAATGAAAATGAAAATGAAATAAAACAGTTTAAAAAAAAAAAAAGAACATTGGCCCAAGTAAGCATGGTTTGGTTCATAAATTCGATCTTCCTAATTACAGTAGATAATATTCCCTTTGTCTTCCAATTCATCCCTGAAGAGATGAATACTATGGGATCTCAGTGGGATCATTTGCAGGGGGGTTGGGGGAAGGCAAGCACAGGCATATTGCATGCAACTATTTCATCTTTCTGTCATTACATCATTCCTTCCATCATTCCCCATTTTTCATAGTGGTATGGACAGGTGGAGGGATGGATGCCATCTGCATTACCAGTGCCTATTGTTTATTATCATTTTAGAAATGACAATCTGGGAAGGAAAAAAAAACTACTTGCTGCAGGTTGCATATGGCATCGAGCAAATATTTGGGATTTTTAGACAGGTTAGATTACAATCAGTCACAAGTCTCAGTTTATGGTTAGTAATGATAGCCCAGCACTTCTGAAGAGGCTTGGGTTGGGAATAATTAGCAATAGCAATAGCAGTTAGACTTATATACCGCTTCATAGGGCTTTCAGCCCTCTCTAAGCGGTTTACAGAGTCAGCATATTGCCCCCAACAACAATCCAGGTCCTCATTTTACCCACCTCGGAAGGATGGAAGGCTGAGTCAACCCTGAGCCGGTGAGATTTGAACCGCTGAACTGCAGATAACAGATCAGCTGAAGTGGCCTGCAGTACTGCACTCTACCCATTGTTGGCTCTCAACAATGCCCATTTGCTAAAATATTGAATCATTTGACTGTAGAGTGCAATAATTTCAAGGTTTTTTTTCCTCTTGCCTTTATGCGAGTTGGTTAAAGACTTGGCTGAGGCACCCGAAATCAACCAGGAATAAGTGAGCAAACCGCAAGCAAACCAGATATTCTGGTTCTTTAACCGCACACAGAAAAGAACAGTTTGCAACGAGTTAGCCAAGAAGAAACCCTGATGTCCTGCAGTAGAATAATCTGCTCATTATTCCTTCGCTCCCATCCACATATCACGCTAAATAAGCAAGTCGCGTTAAACAGATGTAGTGTCGGTGCAGAACATTTCTGTAAGCAACAAGCGAGCAATTCAAAGCATGCCAAAGATCCTTAGTTCTTGTTGGCCATCTCACCCACTTCCTGCACAGTTATCATTAAATGCTTACAGAGGCTGTTGGGCACAACACTGAGTTTATTCTGCCTCCTGCGAACATGGGAACCAGCTGCCTAACACATGGGCTAGAATGTGGAGGAAACTGCCTGCAATGGGAGAACGATTGGCAGTTTAGTTCCAACTCCATGTGCTATATTTCTTTGTTGTTGTTTTTTTTTTAAACGGTGACAATTTGTTGGTCTTGTTTAAAAGAGAACTGACAAGAAAGGTACATTCTTTTTTTTTTCTTTTTTTGATTTTATTTTATTTTATCAATTTCATATATACATTCACAATTATATGATCTCATAACTGTTATTAATAATATGTATTTATAACAATTTTTCCCTACTGTTAACAATATACTTGAAGATTGCTTTTTTAACATCCCATAGATCCATCTTATCTTACAACGGTCCTACTTCTTCTTCCCTCCCTCAATCTTTCCTTCCCTCGTTTCTTCTCTCCTACTCCCCTTCCTTCCCTCCCTCCTTCCCCTTCCCTCCTTCTCTCCTTCCCTCCTTCCTTCCTTCCTTCCCTCCTTTCTTTTCTCCTTCTCTCCTTCCTTTCCCCCTTTCTTTCCTCCTTCCTTCCCCCCTTCCTTCTCTCCTACATTCCCTCCTTCCTTCCCTCCTTTCTTCTCTCCTTCTCTTCTTCCTTCCCTCCCTCCTTCCCTCCTTTCTTCTCTCCTTCTCTCCTTCCTTCCCTCCTTCCTTCCCTCCTTGCTTCCCTCCCTCCTTCCCTCCTTCCTACCCCGAACCGGCTGAATCCCACCACTGGGTAACATGATTATTAACACAGTTTTAAAATCGCAAGAAATAGTGCTGGTTTTAGCAGATAACCCAGTACAAAAGGAACTCTGTGTGTGTCTGTGTGTGTGTCTGTGTGAAAGATAATTTTTCTCTCCTTTCCCACACAAGGAGCTGGTTTGAAGATGAGCACTTCTTGAGAACGTCAACCGTTTTACCCCGTAATAAATAAGTGTACTAAGTTCTTAGGATTCCAAATACATGTGCAGAAGTTGAAAGAATGATTTGCTGAAAGATTCATGGAGGATAAATTTATCAATGGCTGCTAGTCATAATAGCTATATTACTTTTGACCTTTGAGACAATATGCTTTTCAGCATAATTGCTGCAGGGTCCCCTTGGGAGAATGCTATTGTATTTATGTCCTGCTGGTACACATCATAGGCCTCTGGTGGGCCACGGTGGAAACAGGATACTGGGTTAAATAGGTCTTCGGGCTGATTCAGCAAGGCCTTTCTTATGGTTTGACAGATGTGAAAATAAACTCGCCTATGAACAATAACTTCTAAACTGGTCACACCTTTGGCTTATACGAAACCCTTTAAGATGGCTTCAAAATGAGATTACTTTTACCAAAAGAATTAATTATTTCAAAGCGACAAGTGTTCTTAGTCAGACTTGGTGAAAGAAATAGGGGAACGTCCTGGCATTTCCATCAATGTTTTAAATAAGCTTGTCTCCATTTAGAACTGTTTAGAAAGTTCTACTCGTTACTTGCTTTTCATTACAGTTATTTTTCGTGCTTTCTAAGGAAAGGAGGCACATTATCCTATGCTAAGGGCAGAGAGGGAGAAGCAAGAAATGTTTGCTTTAAGGTTATATGTGCAACAGATGCTGAAAACCTACCTCCTTGTGATGTATTGACAGAATAATAGAGTTGCAAGGGACCTTGGAGGACTTCTAGTCTAACCTCGCTCAAGCCAGAGACCCTATACCATTTCAGACAAATTGTCCAATCTCTTCTTAAAAGCCTCCAGTATTGGAACATCTATAACTTTTGGAGGCAAGCTGTTTCATTGATGGTTCTAACTATCAGGAAACTTCTCCTCAGTTCTAGGGAGGTTTTCTCCTTGATTATTTTCCACCCATTGCTTTTTGTTCTACCCTCAGGTCAAATTTTTGAAACCCACCACTGATAGGAACATACTTCTAATTATAGTGCCTTTTTAAGTATATTACCATGGCCACTTCAGCGGCTAAAATATTTCAGTTGTTCGTGGGTTTTGTATGCTGCTTGTCAAGTCTGAAGAAGCGGAAGTCATCTAAAACTTCATAATTTAAGATTCCAGCATACTTTTGTGGTGCAGAGTATGAGGAGCAGAAAAAAATGCCACGTTTTATGCCGTTTGTACTTTAATTATCTTTTTGTTTCATTTTTTCCTTATTTGAAAAAAGAAAAAAAATATATATCCTGCTTTGTCGAGCCAAGGTGGCGCAGTGGTTAAATGCAGCACTGCAGGCTACTTCAGCTGACTGCAATTCAGCAGTTCGGCTGTTCAAATCTCACCGGCTCAGGGTTGACTCAGCCTTCCATCCTTCCGAGGTGGGTAAAATGAGGACCCGGATTGTTGTTGGGGGCAATATGCTGACTCTGTAAACTGCTTAGAGAGGGCTGAAAGCCCTATGAAGCGGTATATAAGTCTAACTGCTATTGCTATTGTCAAAATTATAAATAAATTTAGTTGTAAGTACAAATCTACACTATATTGCCAAAAGTATTCGCTCACCCATCCAAATAATCAGAATCAGTTGTGAGCGAATACTTTTGGCAGTATAGTGTATATGACCACGGAGATGTCTTTGTACACCGCTGGCTCTTTGGCTTTGAAACGGAGATGAGCATCGCCCCCTAGAGTCGGGAACGACTAGCACATATGTGCGAAGGGAACCTTCTTAAATTTCAATAATATACTCCAGTGAATAGACTTCTCTTCTGTATTTCTAATAGGATTAAATGATATCATCTCCTTATCATCTGAATATTTCTCTTTGCTGTTACTTAGTTAATTGTTGGAGCCTGGGCATTCAGTTAACTAGGTGAAATTCTCCATGAGAAAAATCTCAATGCCGCAGAGATGATTAGTTCTCTTTTGAGATTTATTAGATGTATATATTCTTTTAATACAATCTTGGTCATTTTGGTTGAATGTCCTGTGTACCTAATTTTTTTTCATCCCGTATTTGGTTTGGTTCTAGGTGGAAAGTTCAATTATATCCCTAGCCTTAATTACCCTCCTCCAAGCCCCCCCCCTCTTTTCCTATAGTATCTCCTGCCTCCAACTTCCTTGGTTCTGTTAAGTCCCTTCTTCAATCTCCTTTGGTTCTGGGAAACTGGAGCCACACATTTAGAATTAGGAGTTTTCCCTTTAAAAAAAATGACAAATTGATAATTCTGCTGACATCATTTTCCAATGGATGGTTCCTCCCTCTTGGTTTTATTTAACTTTAAATTGAAATGTATGTCCCTAATAATGATAAGTTTATATACACAAGTATTTTTCAGTTTAAGATTGCCTATGAATTCTGAGCTTGCTTTATGTTTAATAAATTTATATGCTGCCCAATCCCGAAGGACTCCGGGCGGCTTACATAAAAACAATTTAAAAATACTAAAAAATTTAAAACAGCCTGCCGGAATAGCCAGGTCTTAATAGACGTACGGAAGGCTGAGAGAGTGGGGAGGGTCCGGATCTCTGGGGGTAGATCGTTCCATAGGGCCGGGGCAGCTACAGAGAAGGCCCTCCCCTGGGGGGCTGCCAGACGACATTGTCTAGTCAACGGCACCCGGAGAAGGCCCATCCTGTGAGATCTTTATCAGTTGCATTGTTTATTTCTCTATTATTAAATCAGTACCAGTATGTCCCAGGAGAACCAGCCCATCAGTGGTGGGATTCAATGTTTTTTTACTACCGGTTCTATGGACGTGGCTTGGTGGGCGTGGCATAGCTCGGTGGGCGTGGCAGGGGAAGGATACTGTAAAATCTCCATTCCGTCCCCACTCCAGAGGAAGGTTACTGCAAAATCCCCATTCCCTCCCAATCAGCTGGGACTCTGAAGACAGAGAATAGATGGAGATAGGGCCAGTCAGAGGTGGTATTTACCGGTTCTCCAAACCACTCAAAAGTTCCGCTACTGGTTCTCCAGAACTGGTCAAAACCTGCTGAATACCACCTCTGTAACCCATGACTGTACAGAATGGGTTTTATGAAAAATAAGCAAAGCTCACTGTGATTCTTGGATGCGTCTGGATTTGCTTAAAGTGCATTATTGCACTTTACCAAATGTACCCTGAAGGTTGTTGTTGTTGTTGTTGTTGTTGTTTTTTGCTGCCCCCTTGTTAGCATGAATATTTCCATTTACCTCAGTGGAGACCCAGAATTTTAGCATGCTAAAGTATTTACGGAGCCATAATGGAACAAGTTTTCATCAACTCAAGACTGTATGAGACAACGTGCAAACCACCGCCCTCACCAAATGTCTCTCCTCTTCTCTTGCACCTCCGTTTCTGGGACAAATGACTTGACACATCGTTAAAAAATGGGGAAGTTAAAACAGGGGAAAGATGCTTTAGTGAGTCAGTTAACAGCTGTGGGTTTGTGCACTGACTACATCCTGTGTGTTCTGAAATGAGGGCTCACGACAAAACACTTTCAGATCATGAAGGATTAAAGATACTGGTGGCTCTCCCTTAGGAGTGGTATTTGGAAAATGTGGCCTCAGTCTAGCCTGAAAGTACTTTTGTTGTCTTTGGCTTGTCAGATAATGTGCTCTTTTGTATACCTTAAATTGATGTTGAAAAGCTTAGTAACTAGCATATTTAAAAAAAAAAAAAAACAACGCTTATTCTTATGATTTGAGTTTCCTTAAAAAAGAAAATCATTTATCATCATTCATCATTTATTGGATTTCTAGGCCGTCCAATCCCGAAGGACTCCGGGCGGCTTACAGAAATGAAAATATTAAAAAAGAATTTAAAAAACGAGACACAACAAAGTTAAAAAGAAGCACGACATACACCCAATCCGGGGGGGGGGGGGGGGCTGGACCTCAGTCAAGGGGTCAACAATAGCAATAGCAGTTAGACTTATATACCGCTTCATAGGGCTTTCAGCCCTCTCTAAGCGGTTTAGAGAGTCAGCATATTGCCCCCAACAACAATCCGGGTCCTCATTTTACCCACCTCGGAAGGATGGAAGGCTGAGTCAACCCGGAGCCGGTGAGATTTGAACAGCCGAACTGCAGAACTGCAGTCAGCTGAAGTAGCCTGCAGTGCTGCATTTAACCACTGTGCCACCTCGGCTCCTTTACAGCCCCAGGCCTGCCGGAAAAGCCAGGTTTTAATGGCTTTGCGGAAGGCCATGAGAGTGGGCAGGGCCCGGATCTCTGGGGGCAGCTCATTCCATACGGCCGGAGCGGCAACAGAGAAGGCCCTACTCCTTGGCGTCGCCAGCCGGCATTGTCCCGCTGAAGGCACCCGGAGAAGGCCCATCCTGTGCGATCTTATCGGTCTAAGGGAGGTATGTGGCAGAAAACGGTCTCGCGGGTATTGGCGTCTTTGCAAGTATAACTTTGATTAGAACTTCCTTCCAGTTCAGAACTTGTAACGAGCGTCTTCTTTTTTGCCTTCTCACTCTTTTCCCACCCGACTTTAGACATATGAAAATCCACGAGAAGGATGCCACGGGCGCCACGAATACAACCCCTGCCTCCCCACTGAAACGCAGGCGCTTGTCCACTAAACGGAAATTCAGTCACGAGGCCGAGGCTGACAAGGAAGAGCAGAGTCCAGCGAAGAAGGTCCTTTAGCGCAAAAAAAATAAATAAAAAATCCCGCCGGTTGCTTAAAACGAGAGATTATGAATTCAGTTAATCACTTAAAAATGGAAAGAAGGCAAAGTATAACAGATACACAATAGCCAGCTTGTAATTTTAGACACACAGCACACTTTAGAAGTTGTGCATACTTCTTACGAAAGTATTATGCAAAGTATTTTGGATAAAGATATATACTTAACAAAGTAACTAGTCAGGACAAGAAATAAA
Organism: Thamnophis sirtalis; assembly: GCF_051295495.1. Taxonomy (NCBI): domain Eukaryota; kingdom Metazoa; phylum Chordata; class Lepidosauria; order Squamata; family Natricidae; genus Thamnophis; species Thamnophis sirtalis. The sequence goes on from NW_028261382.1 coordinate 172,790,145, forward strand.
AACATTGTAGGTTTTTCTTCAGCTCCTGTAGTTCCCAGCCAACAGAAGAAGATGTGAAGATGTCTATTTATCTGTGCTGATCTCCATTATTTATCTCCAGGACTGATGTTAAATAAATGATCGTGTAACTTTGGATTATCTCCAAAGGTTCATCATAAAATATTAGTGGAAAACCTCCTCTGTCAACACGGCAACTTCAAATAATGTTTTGAATTCTGCATTTTGATTGTACTTTATTATTATTATTTGGAATAATTACATTCCTACACTGGATTTGTTTTGACTGAGTGACAAGTTGATTGATTGTGATGAAATTGTTTTGCCTGATAGCTTTCAGAAATGAAGTAGTTTCCTCCATATGTTCATATTCTGTGTGATGTGGAGTACCTCTTAAAAGGATAAAGGGAGTGTGGAATGAGAGAAATATCCAAACACAGATCAAAAGAGCTAATTAAACTAAAGTTAAACTAGTTAAACTAAAGTTAAACTAGTTAAACTAAAGTTAAACTAGTTAAACTAAAGTTAAACTAGTTAAACTAAAGTTAAACTAGTTAAACTAAAGTTAAACCAGTTAAACTAAAGTTAAACTAGTTAAACTAAAGTTAAACTAGTTAAACTAAAGTTAAACCAGTAAAACTAAAGTTAAACCAGTAAAACTAAAGTTAAACCAGTTAAACTAAAATGCTTTGTAAGGAAATATTCACATTCCTTAATGTTGATGACTTTTTTTTTTTAAAAAAGGATCTCCAAATATAAAAAGAAATTCCTGGTTTATCCTTATAGAGTAAATCCCTTTTTGTAACATTTAGCTAAGGGATACAGCAGTGAATTATTTACCAGCTGAAATGTATTGCTTTCAGAAAGTGTTAACTTGAATTGCAACCTGGGTTTTAACATTTCTCCTTTTTTTTCCTTTTTTTTTACCATGAACAGGTTGTGGAGGAACCACAAAATGGTGAAACCGAAAAAAGGGCTGATGAAATTTATCGATGTCCAGTCTGTTTCAAAGAGTTCTCTTGCAAGTTTGGGCTGGAAACCCACATGGAAGTACATCCAGATACCTCATTGAGGTAAGAAGAGTGCTAAGAGATAGTTTGTGAAACACAAGGTATTTCATGTTGATGTCACGTGCAGCGAATATGAGTCACATTTGAAGTCTAAAGGGGCCTGTTTTCTAATGAAATGGGCTCTGCAGGCATTTTTTGAAAAGCATTATGAGACTTCATTGCTGTTACCATTACTTTTGCTACCTTCATGACAAAACAAAATACATCTTGGGAGGGAAAATTTTACCTTAAGAGATTTCTGGAAGCCCATACATCTTACAGTTGCCAAGGTTAGGAAACAGTGGATGGTGTGATTTTTGTGCAATCAGGTTCCTGCGAATGCACTAATCTGTTCTTATTTCTGTTGCACTCAAATTATAGTGTGGTGCAAGGAACTTAATCTAGCACAGAGTATCAATCAGTAGTTGAGAGACAAGTCTTAAGATGTGTCTCTCAATAAGTCTCTTTGTGGCATTCAGGGACCAAGTTCCCATAAAATTGTAGATCATGCTAAAAATGAGGTTGGGCAGTTTGGAGTTCAAATGTTGTAGGAACTTGGCTGTTCTTTTCGTGACCTGTCAAAACCGCGGTCCACTAAAGCGCGCCCGATTAAAGCGCGTACCTGACGTCATCAGCAGCGCGACAAATACAACCGCGGGAAAAAAAGGGTGCTTTAAAAAGCGCTTTTAAAGCAAGCCGATTCACATAAAGGTAAGGGTTAGGGTTAGGGTTAGGGTTAGGTTAAGGGTTAGGGTTATGTTAAGCGTTAGGGTTAGGTTAAGGGTTAGCGTTAGGTTTAGCATTAGGTTAAGGGTTAGGTATAGGGTTAGGTTTAGGGTTAGGTTAAGGGTTAGGCTTAGGGTTAGGTTTAGGGTTAGGTTTGGGGGGGTTAGGTTTAGATTTACCCTTTAATTTTAAGTTTACCGCTCACAGCGTGCTGTTTTCGTCGCACTGTGATGATGTCACGTACGCGCTTTCGTCGAGCGCGCTTTAGTCTACCGCGGTTTTGTGGTGGAACCGTTCTTTTAGCAGGCCATATGAACCAACTTGTCACACATCATGATTTAGCAGTGTGTGCCTAAGCTGTTAGGTGAACCTGGTAATTGTATTCTGTTACTCTGATTTAGCATGGGATGTGAACTTCATCACTTGTGGCATTGTATAATTCTTTTAAGTTTCCACTTTGCAGGGGTTTTGTTGTTGTTAAGTTGGCCCTTAACGATTAAAAAAAAAAAAAAGAATTCTCACATTTGAAAGTGCCATGCAGTTTAATTTAGTCCGCCAGTGCGCCTAATGCAACTTGCTTCCCAGAGCAGAATGCTTGCTCATATGTGCATGCTGATATATATGTCCTGTCTGTGTACACTAGAAGCACCTTTTCCTGAAAACTAATTACTTTATAACCCTTTTGATAAGGTTAATGAAATGAAATAGATCCAGCAGTATTGGCATAGTAGATCTAATGTTGAAGGGATGGCAAGTTCCTTAGTAATTTATTTTTAATTGCCTCTCCAAATATTTTTGGCAGAATAAGTCCTCGGGAGTCAAGTGCACATAGGATTATTGTGCAAATTGATAAGGTTCCGAAGAATGGGCTGCTAGTCTTGCTTTGAAACTGTGCAAAGATGCTATAAGTCAGTGGTCCCCAACCTTTTTAACGCCACGGACCGGTCAACGTTTGATAATTTTACCTGTGGCACGACAAAACCGCACTCGTCAAAATAGTGGTGATAAAACCGCGTCGCTAAAGCCGCGACATCATCACCGCGCGTCATCACTGCCGCGACAACAGCGCGGCGACGGAAGGGCGCTTTAAAAACAGCGCGGCGGCAGAAAGCCGATTTAAATTAAGGTAAGGGTTAGGATTAGGTTTAGGGATTAGGTTTAGGGTTAGGTTTAGGGTTAGGTTTAGGGTTAGGTTTAGGGTTAGGTTTAGGGTGCTGAGTGCTTCGGAAGGCACGGATTTGCCTTCCGCGATTATGTCATCGCGGTAGGGACGCATTTTTCCTTAGCGCTTCGAACGGCGCAGATTTGCCCTCCGCGCTTATATTGGCGCGGATAAGGGCTTTGTGGTTTTGTGGTGGAACCACTTTTACCACGGCCCGCTGAGGGGGGAGGCATTGATTGTGTATATTTTAGGTTGTTTTGATTTAATAATTTTAATTTGATTGTATTTAAACATGCCTTCAAAATAAAATACAGTTACACCAAAAAATGAATATAAAGTGACTTAACATTCTAACTCACTAGAACGCTAAATCAGTGAGAACCCTGAGTTTGTTTCTTTGCAACGAGACGGTTCCATCTGGGGGTAATAGGAGACAATGACACCCAAAGTGTGTTGCTTATGTCCAGCATATTCCGTTGTTTTGTTTCGGTTGCTGTCACTGCAGAAAACGCCGCTTCACCCAGATAGGATGTCGGAAATGGCAATAGGGATTTAAGTGCTGTGGTGGCAATCTCAAGTTATTCCGCCATGACTTTTCTTGCTAATTTGTGGGTTAGATTTGAGCAAACACAATATACACATACACCAAGCACTGTTAAACCTGAGAAAGTACCGGTGAACAGAGAGAAGCGCGCCCCGATATCACGATATTTTGTGCATGCGCGGTATTGGTGCGGCTTTAGGTGACGTCTCTCAGCTCCCGGTTAACCTCTCGTCCATGGAAAGTCGAACAAACCCGAGAGAAATACACCATAGTAAATAAAATGGAAATAATATAATGTTCCTTGGGCGGCCCGCTACCATTTGATCCACGGACCGCGACCGGTCCATGGCCCGGGGGTTGAGGACCGCTGCTGTAAGTGACCAGGTGGATTCAAACCTATTCTGCTACTGCCAAATTAGCAAGTGAGAATAGGAAGCGGGTGACCAGTCTGATAACTTGGCAGAGCGAGCAATACGCCGCTTTCTTTTGAACGCAAATGTAAATCTCAAAAACGCATGCATTGATTAGGTGAGAGACTCCTCCTTTGAGGAGAGGAGGGCCGCCTCTTTTGATGATGCGACACCTTTAAATTATGCATTTTTGATAATTACGGCTAAGGGCGGCCCTCTCCATGAGTGCTACGTGTGTGTCCATATGCAAAACAATAGGGTCCTTTCGTTGCAATGACAATTGGCTGCAAATGAGGCGCTAACCCTAGAATTTACTCTTGTCCTATTGAAGAGCCGAGGTGGCGCAGTGGTTAGGGTGCAGTACTGCAGGCCACTTCAGCTGACTGCTATCTGCAGTTCAGCAGTTCAAATCTCACCAGCTCAAGGTTGACTCAGCCTTCCATCCTTCCGAGGTGGGTGAAATGAGGACCCAGACTGTGGGGGCGATAGGCTGACTCTGTAAACCGCTTAGAGAGGGCTGAAAGCCCTATCAAGCGGTATATAAGTCTAACTGCTATTGCTATCTCTCTCTCTCTCTCTCTCTCTCTCTCTCCATCCATCCATCCATCCATCCATCCATCCATCCATATCTCCTATCTATCTATCTATCTATCTATCTATCTATCTATCTATCTATCTATCTATCTATCTATCTATCTATCTATCTCTCTATCTCTATCTCTATCTCTATCTCTATCTCTATCTCTATCTCTATCTATCTTATCTATCTATCTATATCTATATCTATATCTATATCTATCTATCTATCTATCTATCTATCTATCTATCTATCTATCTATCTATCTATCTATCTATCTATCTATCTATCTATCTATCTATCGCTGAGGTGGCGCAGTGGTTAGGGTGCAGTACTGCAGACCACTTCAGCTGAGTGCAGTTCTGCAGTTCGGCGGTTCTAATCTCACCGGCTCAAGGTTGACTCAGCCTTCCATCCTTCCGAGGTGGGTGAAATGAGGACCCGGATTATTGTTGGGGGCGATATGCTGACTCTGTAAACCGCTTAGAGAGGGCTGAAAGCCCTATGAAGCGGTATATAAGTCTAACTGCTATTGCTATTGCTAAACAACCTGAAGCTAGCCTCACTGGCTAGTTAGGGCAGGGGGGCATCTCTGACTGATGTCTTCTAGGGACCATCATCATCACCATCACTAGGAGGTGGGCATAAACACTGCCCTTTTCATCCTGGCTTCCCTCCTCCTGCTAGGATTAGTTAAGACTCTAGTTTTCTCTTCAGTCAGGCCAGCCAGCAAGGCTCCAGCTATTTTGGTGCATTTATATAGGAGCGATGATATAATTAGCCGAACTGGGAAATGCCACATGGCCAATAGGGAAAAAACAAGCAGTCTTTCACATGTTGGATTTTTCTCTTCTGAAACTGCTCCATGCCTGGTTTGGTTTTCCTACTGAAGCTATAAATGTTGCTTCCCCTTCAGCATCCAACAGCTTCAGCAGAAGCAAAAGTAAATGACTGAAAATGGCTTTTTGATGAATGAGGATTTAAATCATAGAATCAAGATTAAAGCCACTAAGACCATTCTGTGACTGTCTAGCAACTGTTTTTAGCGCAACCAGCAGAGGGGAACTTCTCATTTTTCTGGTAATTTGTTCCAAACTTCATTTGTCAATGGAAATATTTTTCCCCTTATAGCAAGAGCAATAGCAGTTAGACTTATATACTGCTTCATAGGGCTTTCAGCCCTCTCTAAGCGGTTTACAGAGTCAGCATATTGCCCCCAACAACAATCTGGGTCCTCATTTTACCCACCTTGGAAGGATGGAAGGCTGAGTCAACCCTGAGCCGGTGAGATTTGAACAGCCGAACTGCAGAACTGCAGTCAGCTGAAGTAGCCTGCAGTGCTGCATTTAACCATTGCGCCACCTCGGCTCTTATTATCAGGGCTGGATTGCTCTGTAGTTCTTTGGATTTTGGATTTTCATTTTCGTCCTCCATTGCCTGGTACTTTACCCCTTCTGGATTTCTGGAATTTAATACACAAAAACTTAACCTAACCCTCAGCAAGTTCTGGGGATACCCTAGGTTGCCATCGAAACTCTTCTCCTTAAGTAGGTGTCCCCTGTCTGTGTTTCTGTCAGTCTCAGCCTTCAATCCATCTCTTTCATTCTGCTTCTCAAAGTTGCCTAGGAGAATACAAACCCGCTTGTTGGTAACAACTGAACAAGAATAAAAGTTAGTTTCATTCTTGCGTAGTTGATTGGAGATTTGTATCTGACACTGGTTTCATTCTTATTTTGTCTTTCCTTGACAGCCAGTATACACCATGGTTCTTAGCAGTGGTGGGATTCAAATAATTTAACAACCGGTTCTCTGCCCTAATGACCAGCTGGGTAGGCAGGGCTCGGTGGTCATGTGACTGGGTGGGTGTGGCCAACTCAACGTCACTCACGTCGGTGGGCGCTTCGTCTTAGCTGTTAGAATGTAATAAGGGTTAACCAGAGAGGCAGTTTCTGTAAGCAGGGCAATAAAGATGAGGCTAGAAACAACACCAGAATGTCTCCTTCCTGCCTTCCTTACAGGATTAGCCTTGTAAAGTGGAAACAAAACAAAATAAAATTTCTTCCAACCATCGGTTCTCCGAGTTGCTTAGAAAGTTAACAACCGGTTCTCCCGAATAGGTGCGAACCGGCCGAATCCCACCACTGGTTCTTAAGTTTCTGTCCATCTTCCTCTCTGCTTGTTGTCTTCATACTAGCTCTCTTAAGAACTTAAAACAATGGAACCAGTGTTTTGTGGACTGTTGGGGTATATAGCATTGCACGTAATTCTTGAAATGATTTTTTAAAAAACCAACTGAAGATAAAAGTCTGCAGGATTTCTGTCTTCATTGCTTTGGTGTTTGTGATGTGAGATTGGGAAAACTGGATGATGCAACTTTGCGTGCACCAAAGATGACATCCCTTCATACTAAGTTCTGTAATGTATGGCGTTACATGTCTACTTGAGTTTAAAAGGGAAAAGGGATAAGAATGTGTCGAAGTTTGGTTTAGATGTTATGGTTGGCAGGAAAATGCCTGAGGGGATAGATCATTTTATCCCATTGTGCTTCTTGAAGCTGAAAATTTGATGTGAATAATCAGGGATTTTACAATCAGCTACACTTTTGAATACAATGAGGCAGAGAGACTCACTGGAGAAGAGCCTAATGCTGGGAAAGATGGAGGGCAAAAGAAGAAGGGGACGACAGGGAATGAGGTGGCTGGATGGAGTCACAGAAGCAGTAGGCGTGAGCTTAAATGGGCTCCAGAGGATGGTAGAGGACAGGAAGACCTGGAGGAGCGTTGTTGATCAGAAAGGTCAGCAGTTCAGCGGTTCGAATCCCTAGCGCCGCGTAACAGAGTGAGCTCCCGTGACTTGTCCCAGCTTCTGCCAACCTAGCAGTTTGAAAGCACGTAAAAAAATGCAAGTAGAAAAATAGGGACCGCCTTTGGTGGGAAGGGAACACCTTCGGTGTTTAGTCATGGCGGCCACATGACCACAGAGACGTCTTTGGCTGGATCTTTGGCTTTGAAACAGAGATGAGCACCGCCCCCTAGAGTCGGGAACGACTAGCACATATGTGCAAGGGGAACCTTTACCTTTACTTAAGCCTGTGAAAGGAACAGCGAAGTCTGTGACGTACAGTATATTTTACTTTCTGTTTGTTTCTTTTATTAGCAAATATTGACTTTTCCCCCTCCCATTTATATTTCCTGCCCTGTCTCCTCCCTGTTCTGTCCTCCACAGATTATAAACTTGTATAAACTTCCTTAGTCTCCACTCAGACGTTGCTCCTTCAGTTAAAGCTTTATTTGTCAATCACCTCCTCGACCATTATCAAACCTTTCTCTGGGAGGCTCTGCTTTCACTTCAGCTGAAAACCCGAATGGGAATCTTTAATTGGGACATGCCAGTGTGCTCTTGAGAAGTTTCCACAGCTTCCTGGTTGCAACCTAAACTTGTGCCTGGGACTGTTCTTCTGCCTTCTAGAAGGAGCGGCAAGCCTATTAATGCAGGGTGAGGAATATTATTTCTCTGCAGCAGCTGGCATGATATACTGGGGAAATTAATTGAGTCCTGCCGTAATATAGAACCTCTTTTCTTGCAGATAAAAAGCTCCTGATTGTGTTTACAAGCTGTTGAATAACAGTTGTCTTGTCCCACTATCTGTTGGTCAGATTTTCACCCTTGGCTCTTTTCCCTTCAGTATTTAATGCCAGCTCCTCTAGTGCCAGTAACTGGGGATTAATGCAGCTGTTTGATCCCATTTCTCAGAGACTTCTCAGCAAAGGCCTGGCCTGGGGCTTGTCCTGAAAGGCAAATCAGTGTGGCGAACTGCTAATGTTAACAGGGACATAAACCAGTGCACATTTAATAAAGGTGAACATTGAAATCTTTTCAACAGCGAATAAGTCGTTTGCTTTGAAGGGCTATTGAGTGCTTTTTTTTTTACTTCAAAGCTGTTTTAGAATTCTGTCCATCCCTTCTTAAAGTAGAAGCAAAGGGGCTTTGTGGGATTCAGAAAATAAGTTTTTGTGATGATGCGGAAACTTCTGCCTTGAGTATTGGTTAATGTAAACAGTTATGTACAGTTCAGATTTACAGCTTTTTCTCCTCGTTGCGAAAAGCTGGGTGTCTTTCTTTTTTTTTTTAAACCAAAACAAACAGTTTAGGCCTAAAATACTCAACGTACCACAAAGTACTAACACTGGGCACTCAAGAAAAGGTGAAGCATTTCCCTGTTGCTTTTGATTTCAGTCGATCAGAAAGGACGGAGGTTCAGGGGTTCGAATCCCTAGCGCCGCGTAATGGAGTGAGCTCCCGTTACTTGTCCCAGCTTCTGCGAACCTAGCGATTCGAAAGCATGTAAAAATGCAAAGTAGAAAAATAGGACCTTTGGTGGGAAGATAACAGCGTTCCATGCACCTTCGGCGTTGAGTCATGCTGGCCACATGACCACGGAGACGTCTTCGGACAGCGCTGGCTCTTCGGCTTTAAAACGGAGATGAGCACCACCCCTAGAGTCGGGAACAACTAGCACATATATGCGAGGGGAGCCTTTACCTTTAACATTAGCGAGATCTTTAAATCTGCCCACTTAAAAGTTATTAATTTGGAATTAAAGTGGAAATGATTTGAGGCTTGTGCTGTCCTTTACGGTACTCATTTTTATCATGATCAGATCCTTCTTTTATTTGTGGCTCTTTGGAGTGGGGGGGGGGTGTTAGGGGAATGGATAATAAAAATACCTCTGCATGTGCAACAGAATTGCCTTCCTTTTGACACCAGAAATCGCAAAGAGACTCGGAGCGTTCAAGTCCTTTTTGAATATTCTTTTTATTCAGCAGCTGACCCAAAGGCTTTCAAAGGTAATCTTGTACATTATTGCAAAATCCTGTTGGAACGCCTGGTGCAAGGGAATTTGTGTTTTACATAAATATCAATGTGCTGTTACACCGTGACCCGACAAATGCGCGAACATCAAAAGCGCGCCGACAAAACTGCGGCCCTAAAACCGCGATGACAAAAGCGCGCCAACAAAAGCGCGCCGACAGAAGCGCGATTTAAGTTAAGGTAAGGTTTAGGGTTAGGGTTTCGGCGCGCTGTTGTCGGCGCGCTTCAGCGCTCATTCGTCAGCGCGGTTTTGTCGGCACGGTTTTGCCACCGCGGTTTAGTCAGGCGCGCTTTTGTCATTCGCGCATTTGTGGTGGAACCCTGTTACACAAATCTGACTCCTGTAGGCCAGCTTGATTATTTATTTATTTTCTGCTATTATTGGAAAGGAAGTGTAAGTTAAATTCTGTTTTCAAATAATTGAAAACGTGAGCTTTCTGATGTTAATATCACAGCTTATATCAAACTGTCCCTGAAGAACAGCTGGAGAAAAAAAACGCCTTCCTACTGCAGCAGCTTTAGTTGTCACTCTTGTTAGTCATTCTACTTTAAAATCCCCCTGCCTACTTCAGTGGCTGCTTTATGTAACCATCCTATCTGTATTTAGCTTGGCATTATGTGTGAAGTATTCGCATTAAGATTGCAAGCTTTCTGTTTTCTCTCTTTTTTAATATCACTATGTTCAAGGTGTTATCATATGTGTTCTCCATTGACACAGCGAACTCGTGCATAAAAAGGTACTTCATTAAAATTCAATAAAGTAATAAGAAGTCGCAGATGTTACACTGTAAAGAAATATGAATATAGTGACCAAGATCGTGACCCAACAAATGCGCGATAGACATATGTGCGCCGACAAAGCCGTGATGACAAAACCGCGACGTCAAAATCCTGCCCACAAATTCGTGACGTCAAAATCGCGCCGACAAAAGCGGGATGACAATAAAATCGAAAAATTTTTATGGTTAGGGTTAGGATTTTGTCGTCGCGCTATTGTCGAAAATCAATTAGTGATTTTGACGTCGCGGTTTTGTCGTCGCGGTTTTGTCACGCGCATATGTCTATCGCGCATTTCTCGGTGAACCGACCAAGATGTGTGCATGCTTAGGTCTAAACTAGGATTGGAAATCTTGGCTCTCTAGAATTTGTGCATTTAACTCTATCGTCTGCAGCTAGCATTGATATTTTATCGAGCAGGAAAGAGAATGGTAAAGAAACAGTTTGGACTGATACCAATGGTGTGATTATGTACCTTTCTCATAAGTAATGATGCTCTTTCCCTCTTCTCCAGGTGTGATGTCTGCTGCATTACCTTCCGCACACACCGGGGGTTGTTGCGGCATAACGCAGTTATTCATAAACAACTTCCAAAGGACTCAACTGGAAAGCCTTATATTCAGAACAATCCTTCAATTCCTGCCGGCTTCCATGATTTGGGTTTCACGGACTTTTCTTGTAGGAAATTTCCTCGCATTTCTCAGGTATTTGTTCATTTTTACCTGGCTGTTTGTGTAATACCCATACTTCCTTTTCTAGTTAATTTAGAAGAGAATCAGGGGCAGTGGTGGGTTGCTTATCTCGTTCCAACCGGTTCAGTTGGAACGGGGCCGGCGTCGTCCTCGTGCACGCGTGCAGTTCACGTGTGCGTCGTAGTGCCTGCGCGATGCTCCAGCTCCTCACGGAGAATCGCGCAGGCGCTGTATGTGCCATGCGCCTGCGTGGAAGCGCAGAAGCCTTCAAAGACCGGTAAGGAGGGTGGGCAGGTGGGCCCTTCGCCATTCCCGGAAGTTACTTACTTCCGGGTTCGCCAACCAACCGGTTCGCGGGGACCACCATGAACCGGTTGAAACCCACCCCTGATCGGGGGACTAAATAGTTGGAGCATCAGTCTCTTAGAATCAGTTTCAGTTTCACAAAAACTGGGTGCTGTTGACCTTTCGGATGTTGTGGATACTTCAATGCTCACGTGTCTCCTTGTGATGTCTCCTAGGTTTGGTGTGAAACAAACCTGCGGAGGTGCACCAGTGATTATCATCGCTATGTATGTGATATATGCAACAAGGCATTCCCCATGCTCTCAGCGCTCAAGCTGCACAAAGACACCCATGCAACCGATCAGGGGAGGGAAGTGCGCAACCTGCACTCGGAGGACGCAGACCTAAAAACCTACATGGCATCCTTGGGGCTGCAACATACCAAAGACCTTGAGTCTGTCAAGCAGGAGGAGCTCATGCCAGATGATGATGATGTCCAAGAAACGCAGCGACGAACACTGAAATGTAACCTACCTCAGGAACCCGGAAGCAATAACCAGCTGAACCTATCCCCTCTGGAGGCTGCTTCCGTGGGAGGCCCCTTTTCAGTCCTTCCACCGACAAAAGAAAATATGAAGCTACTCTCACTACAGCCTTTCCCGAAAGGCTTCATAATCCAGCCTGACAACAGCATTGTTGTTAAACCCATTTCTGGTGAATTAGCAGATATCCAGCAGATCCTAAAGATGGCGTCCTCAGCGACGCCACAAATCAGCCTCCCGCCGCTATCTAAGGCATCTCATATCCCCATCCCGTCCATATTCAAACATATGCCTCCACTGAAGCCAAAGCCATTAGTAGCCCCTCGGACCGTTGTAGCAAGTTCAACGCCGCCTCCGTTGGTCAACACTCAGCAAGCCTCGCCAGGATGTATCAGCCCAAGCCTTCCTCCAGTACCACCAAAAATGGTCAGAACCCCGGACCAAGAATCAACTTCAGATTCTTCCATCGCGCACAATAAACCCAGAACAAACTCCAGTCCTTCTCCCCAGGCTAAGGCAGAATCACTGGGTCAGCATGAAATGAAAACCCAGCTGGAGCAAGACAGCATCATAGAGGCCCTTCTGCCTTTGACGATGGGGGCAAAAATAAAGCAAGAAGTGACCGAGCGAGACTTCAAGGCCATCATGAGTGGAACCGCAAACAAGAAAACCCCAGCGATGAGGAAAGTGTTGTATCCGTGCCGTTTTTGTGAGCAGGTGTTCCCGTTCTCCGGAGTCTTAAGAGCTCATATCCGTTCTCACTTAGGTATCTCCCCGTATCAGTGTAACATCTGCGACTACATTGCAGCCGACAAGGCAGCGCTGATCCGGCACCTGAGGACCCACAGTGGGGAGAGGCCATACATCTGCAAGATTTGCCACTACCCTTTCACGGTGAAAGCCAACTGCGAAAGGCACCTGCGCAAGAAACACCTCAAGACAACCCGGAAGGACATCGAGAAGAACATCGAGTACGTGGCCAGCAACGCGGCTGAAATGGTCGATGCTTTCTGCTCCCCAGACACCGTGTGTAAATTCTGCGGGGAGGACCTTAAACATTACCGTGCCCTCCGTGTCCACATGAGGACGCATAGCAGCTGCCAGAAGAAGAAGCCGTTTGAATGTAAGGAGTGCGGCACTGCCTTCTCCGCCAAGCGGAACTGCATTCATCACATCCTCAAGCAGCATTTGCACATCCAGGAGCGGGAGATCGAGAGCTATGTGCTGGCTGTAGACTGCACTCCTCCAGAAAGCCAGCCTGACCCCGTGTTACTGGAAGAAAGCACTTATCTGGATTGCAAATCTGTGTCACCTTTCCTGGAATCGCAGAACGGCTTTTTAAGGGGGGCTCCCTCTCACGCATCGATCAAACTTGAAACTGCAAATAACTTCCCCATTGATTTTGACGAGCCTTTGGATTTCTCGCAAAAGAACAAAACCCTGAATTCTGTACTGGTCAAACAAGAGAACACGTTCGGGTCCTCTCTCTACGAGAACTCCATGGAGCCCATTGATTTGTCAATTCCCAAGCCTCGCAAAAGGGAGAGTGACGAGGGTAGTATGAGTGAGGATAAGAAGCAAGAGCTTCATGATGGCCACGAGGAGACACTCCAAGGCTATCTACCGTCTCCTCCAGCTAACGGCAATCTGGAAAACGCAGCTCTCAGACATTCCCAACCACTGAAGGGACCACTTCATTTGACTGTCCCAATAATTTCTCCAGGCGTCTTGGGGAACTCAGTTTTGCTGAGACCTTTGAGGCCCAAACGGCCGTTTCTCTTGCCAAAACCTCTCGCGACGGAAGAGCTGCCACCCCTTGCTTCCATCGCACAGATCATTTCATCGGTGGCTTCTGCTCCGGCTTTGCTCAAGGCAGAAGTCTCAGACTCTGTCCCCAAGGTGGCCATTGGCAGCTCTACCACCCCTGAAAAGTTAGGAAGCTCCAGTCCTAAAGCAACTCTCCTAGCCGCTGTCCAGACGGATACCAGCACTCCCAGCGACTTAACAAAGAGCACCAGCAGTCCAACGGAGTCCCAGAAATCCTCGACGTCCGGATCGGTGAAGAAAAGAGGCCGAAAGAAAGGCACAAAAAACAAGCCCAAAGCGAGCAGCGGCCTGGACTTGGAATCCAGCGGGGAGTTTGCCAGCATCGAGAAAATGCTGGCAACCACAGACACCAATAAATTTAGCACATTTCTACAATCGACGGCAGACTTTAAAGAAGCGGCTGATAAAAACGGAGCTAGCGAGGAGGAGAGAGAGGCCGTTGAAGACAAACTTCTGCGGGGAAAGCGAAATGCCTACTCAAATTGCATCCAGAAAATCAAGTGCCCCCACTGCCCTCGAATTTTCCCCTGGGCAAGTTCTTTGCAGAGGCACATGCTCACTCATACAGGTAAGAGAGCGCTTAAAAAATGCCCGGCGGGGTGGGTTAGAGAGGGGCGGGATACATTCACGGGAATCTTAAGTTGAGTGACCCGGGAGGGATCTAGAGGGAAAACCATTCATTCATTCATTACACCCAAAAGGGAATTAATAATTAATAATAATTAATAATTAATAAAAGTGTATTAATAAGTTTACCTTCTATTGCGCCATTTTCGGGACATCCTGTTTTGTTTTTTAAAAAAATTGGGAAATGTATGACTGCACACTATATTTGTGCGCCAATAATTTAATTTGGCAAATTTAGGTAGCCGTCCATCAATGACTTTGGATGGCTATCAGTTAAAAGAAATAGAAGCAAAGAGAAGCACAGCTTGGGGATGATAAAAACCCTACCTAACTTCAAACACTATAGAACAACAACACAATAAATAATTGAAGCACACACAATCAACCAGATAACACGCTTCCCCCCCCCTCCCCGCTATTTTCATGGATTAGCAGCAGTTGACCTCATGCTAAAGGGTTGACCCTTGTACTTGTAAGAGCAAATCCTGATTTACAGCCCTGATTTTCTATTTTGAGCATGACAGACGATGATTTGCGGGGTCGAGTGTATTGGGGGGGTGGCAGAACTCATGGCTACAGTGCCAAATTCTACTGTGGCAAGCAACTTAATCTCTTAACCTCTAACTACTGCTCTGAGTGTAAGGATTTATTTTTTTTGTTTGACGAGGCAAAACGAAAAGCTTTGCAGTGTTGGGGAAGTAATTTTGCTATGCCCTAAATTCATTCTGTAGAATTTTTCTTTTTAAACAAAACGTTTGAATGTTTAATAAATTTATAGGCCGCCCAATCCCGGAGGACTCCGGGCGGCTTACAACAGTACAATTAAAATAGCAGTTAAAAACACAGAAAAAAAAACATAGTTAAAAAGGTCACAACATACACCCAGTCTAATCGGGGCTGGAACTCAGACATGAGTTCAACGGTTCCACCACAAAACCGCGGTAGACTAAAGCGCGCTCGACGAAAGCGCGTACGTGACGTCATCACAGCGCGACGAAAACAGCACGCTGTGAGCGGTAAACTTAAAATTAAAGGGTAAATCTAAACCTAACCCCCCCAAACCTAACCCTAAACCTAAGCCTAACCCTAAGCCTAACCCTTAACCTAACCCTATACCTAACCCTTAACCTAACCCTTAACCTAACCCTAACGCTTAACGTAACCCTAACCCTAACCCTTAACCTAACCCTAACCCTAAACCTAACCCTTTATGTGAATCGGCTTGCTTTAAAAGCACTTTTTAAAGCGCCCTTTTTTTCCCGCGGTCGTATTTGTCGCACTGCTGATGACGTCAGGTACGCGCTTTAATCGGGCGTGCTTTAGTGGACCGCGGTTTTGACGGGTCACGGAGTTCAACAGCCCAGGGCCTGCCAGAATAGCCAGGTCTTAAGAGCCTTACGGAAGGCCATGAGAGTGGGTAGGGTCTGGATCTCTGGGTCTCTACCTATGATAGATAGGTGAGGATTGCTGACTTAATTCTCCCTCCTTGTCAACCAGAGTAGCTATAGGGGTTTTGACTCCTATCCACTCCGTGTCTTAGTATCGGGTGTTAGAGATAACGGGAACTATATGCCAAGGTTATCTGGAGGATCCAGGTTGGGAAAAGAGGAAAGGTTGGGTTAAATAGATTGGGAGGAACGAAATAGCAGAAGGGAAGAGCACATCTTCTGTTTTCCTGCTGTCAGATTTGTTTCCCTTATCAGTTTTTCCATTTGTGAGGCTTAAACATTGCTTCCTCCTACACTTCAATACGGTGGAAAAAAAGAAAAAAAATATTGAGCAGCATTTGGAATAACAAGAAGGGAAAGAAGGGCATAGTGCTGCTCCTTTCTGCTCCTCCTGTCTTCAGTGCATTCATTACAAGTTGCTTTTCATGGCTGAGGAATTCTGGGAGTTGAAGTCCAGGGTTCCACCACAAAACCGCGTTCGACTAAAGCGCGCTCGACGAAACCGCGTAGCTGATGTCATCACAGGGCGACAATAGCGCGGAGGCAGAAGCACGCTGCAAACACTAAACCTAAAATTAACCCCTAAACTTAAACCTAACCCCCCTAAACCTAATCCTAATCCTAAACCTAACCCTTAACCTAACCCTAAACCTAATCCTAACCCTTAACCTAACCCTAAACCTAACCCTAAAGCTAACCCTTACCTTAACTTGAATCGGCTTGCTTTCAAAGCGCTATTTAAAGCACCCTTCTTTCTCCGTGCTCGCTGTTGTCGCCCTGTTGATGACGTCAGCAACGTGGTTTAATCGGGCGCGCTTTAGTCGAGCGCGGTTTTGTCGTGCCACGGAAGTCCAGAAGTCATAAAGGGTCATTGTTCCCCTCCAAAGGAATTGCTGACAAAAGTTGCATTAACTTTTAATATCTATGATGTTTGCAGAAAATTACTAAAAAAAACCATCCTGCTCCATATAGAATATCTTAAAATTTGCTCTCACTCAACAACTACACATGCTCTGATTTCGATGCATCCGATTCTTGAATTGAAAGCTGCATTGAGTTAAAAAAAAAGTCTTTCTATTGACTCTCCTTAAGCATATATGAAAGGAAGAACGAGACGTACATCTACTTCAGGGGTGGGTTTCTCACCCCGTTCCAACCGGTTCGGTTGGAACGAGGCCGGCGGCATCCTCGCGCACGCACGCGGCGTCCTCGCGCACCCACGTGGCGCGTGCGTGTATGTGCGTGCCGCGCGCATGCATACTAGCGTCTGCGCGATGCTCCAGCTGCTCCTGGAGGATCGCGCAGGCGCTGTATGCGTTCTGCGCATGTGTAGAAACGCAGAATTCGTAAAAAACGGGTAAGGAGCGGGCGCAGGTGTGCAGGTGCGCGCGGGCGCGGGGGGGGGGGGCTTCGCTGTTCCCGGAAGTTACTTACTTTCGGGTTCGGCGACCAACCGGATCGCAGGGACCGGTGCGAACCGGTCGAAACCCACCCCTGATCTACTTCTTTCTGTCTCTTTCTTTATATGGGTCTCTATTTTAATAAATGGCATCAGAGCTTTTTTGTTTATTTAAACTTAGCTTCCAAATTCTAAGATAGGGATCTCTGTTACATTTGGCTTTGGTAAAAGAAAAAAGAAAAAATCACTCTTGTAGTTAAGAATGTGTGAAAAACACACTAACTAGCTTTGTTTTTTGCAAATCTGTTTGCAGTTAAGTAATGTCGTTAAATTCCCTCGATTCATATATTGCTGGCAAAGGCTGTTTGTTAGCTTTATGAATATCATGCCTTTTCCCACCTATCTCCCCCCCCCCCCACATATTTCTTACCTTGCCATCTTAAATACATTCCCTCATCTTATTAATTCTGAATTCAAACAATTGTTTTCTGTTTTGATATTTTAGAGTGTTCGGTTGAGAGGCAACAGGAACAACTTGTGGATTGACTAGGCTGTTGAAGTTTGCAAATAATAAAGGGCAACAGATTGGCATTGAAGGCAGTGATTAATAGAATCTACAGGAAGGAATTAAACGTATTTGCAAGAATGGCAGGAGTTTAGTGTTGGGTAACAGCAACAGGAGAATAGTCCTAAAATATTTGTTACCAGAAGCAGCACAAAAGGCGAAATTCCAAAATTGGAATCAAGCCAAGATGATTAAGGGTCCTTGACTCAAAGTAGCTGCTTACTCCTGAATAAGATGAACCATGTTCACCAACAGTCCTTTCCTTGAAAAATGTGGCTTCGCCATTCCTGGTGTTTGGGTTTGTTTAGAGGTTGAATAAAAAAGGTACGGTTTAATAGTCATTGTCTTTGGGTTGCCTGCTCCGATGTTAACTTCTGCCAATTTAGCCTTTACCATTGAACTCAGAATAGACCCAGGTCATTTTTAAAAACGTAATTACTGAATAGCAATAGCAATAGCAGACTTATATACCGCTTCATAGGGCTTTCAGCCCTCTCTAAGTGGTTTACAGAGTCAGCATATTGCCCCCAACAACAATCCGGGTCCTCATTTTACCCACCTCGGAAGAATGGAAGGCTGAGTCAACCCTGAGCCGGTGAGATTTGAACAGCCGAACTGTAGAACTGCAGTCAGCTGAAGTAGCCTGCAGTGCTGCATTTAACCACTGCGCCACCTCGGCTCTTAAAAGAGATTATTGTTGATTTAGCTCATTGTTTTAGACTGTATTGTCTAGAACCTGTTGGCTGGCTTAGTCACTTAAAAGAAAAACCCATAGTTCATACTTCCACCTGCATTAAAAGGGCTAAATATTAGTAGACTTTCTCAGAGCATGAAACACCCTCTGGGATGCAATGTAAGGAAGGCGCATAAGAACCGTTTATTGTTCATGGGTGAAGCTATTTGTTGTAACCTTATGAGTATCCATTTAGATTGTGATGAGATATACATTTGATAAATATGGACACTATTGCTCATAGTAGGTGTAGAATGCATAACGGTAGGTGTTGAGCATTTGGAAAGAATCTGAATTGAGTTGATTGAACGGAAATATATTCTGTACATTAGATGTTATTATAACATGCTGAATCTATTAATCTATTAATTAGGAGAACTTGGATATTGCAATGCTTGGCAAGCTATTCCCAAGTGAATTCATTCAGCTGGGTCAACGTTGAAATAACAGGCTTAAAAACAGAATGAATTCTTCTTCTTGGCTTTGCAAATAATCCCTCCTATAGCGCCATATGAATATTTGCTTTGTGTGATTTTGCCTCCTTTTCAGAAGCCCTGCCCCTCAAAAAATAACAACAACAACAACAACAACAACCAAGTATATATTCAATATTCATACCAAAGGCCCAGAACATTCAAAAGAGTGTTTGTCTAATGAAGGGAAGGGGCTGTCTACACTAGAGGTGGTATTCAGAAGGTTCTGATCAGTTCTGGAGAACTGGTAGCGGAAATTTTGAGTTGTTCAGAGAACCGGTAAATACCACTCTGGCTGGCCCCACCCCATCTATTCTCTGCCTCCTGAGTCCCAGCTGATCGAGAGGGAATGGGGATTTTGCAGTATCCTTCCCTTGGAGTGGAGAAGGAATGGAAATTATACAGTATCCTTCCCCTGCCACGCCCACCAAATCATGCCTCCCCACCAAGCCATGCCCA
The DNA here is from genome assembly GCF_051295495.1 of Thamnophis sirtalis. Classification (NCBI taxonomy): domain Eukaryota; kingdom Metazoa; phylum Chordata; class Lepidosauria; order Squamata; family Natricidae; genus Thamnophis; species Thamnophis sirtalis. The sequence continues at coordinate 172,809,309 of NW_028261382.1, forward strand.
CAGAACCGGTAGTAAAAAATGTTGAATCCCACTACTGGTCCACACTACATACCAACCAAATCTTGATAATATGTCCAGTTGATGAATGAATTGGGCACTGCCATATATTTACATCATTCCTTTGGTAACTTCAGTATTAACTGCTACTCACTGAAGTTGGGATTTCATACTATTAGAGCAAAATACATGACTTTCGCTCCATCATTTTAATTTCATTGTTTCCCACCTCTTCTTATTTGTTTCTATTTTTTCTTGTAATGTTGGTGTGATGATGAATAAATCAGAGCAAAGCCCTCCATGTCTACCACACAGCCTGGATTATCCTTAAATATCTGCCATCGTGACTCCACTGTGGTTATGATCACCTATTTCTCGGTGTTGATTCATTGGCTTTGCATAGCAGAATGGGGCAGGGAGGAAGAAAATGACAAATTCAAACTTGGAAAACATTCCTAAAAATCTCACACTGCAACGAGAAGATTCCCACAGTAGCTCTTGCACCAGTATCAAGATTTTGGGGGGGGGTGTTTTTTTTTTCTTAAAGGAAAAAGCTGTTGAGCAGAAAATAAAAAGGGTTTGGTCCTGGTTCACACTTAGCGCTTTCGAATTGTACAAAACCAGCTGCTTTAATTGCCAAGGAAAGATTGTGGGAGTTTAAGGCCACCATGTTTAGAGGCCTTTTGGGTTCAGTGTGTCACAAATTCAGAAAACGCCTAACTTGATTTTCCTGACGTCTCATCCCCCCCAAAAAAACAAAACAAACAATTCTTTATTTCTCTCTCCCATCCCAACTCCCAATCTAGGCCACCATGAACAACAGCAGTTGGTGGTGGTAGCCCTGAGGCTGGGCCTAAACTCAAGGACCAAGCCTCAGTTTCAGCCCTACCACCACTAATGCCACTCAAAATGCCACCTAGTACTGTTCTCCAAGGCGTGATTACGCCCATCACCTAATACTCCTCTGGATGTTCCATGTGCTGCTTATTTTCAAGTGGTGTTCAGGCCTGTGCAGTCTCCCAAAAGCCGCTCTGGGTCACACAAAACCTTCATTCTTGACGCGGCTTTGGGGAAGGAATAGCAATAGCAGTTAGACTTATATACCGCTTCATAGGGCTTTCAGCCCTCTCTAAGCGGTTTACAGAGTCAGCATATCGCTCCCAACAATCCAGGTCCTCATTTCACCCACCTCGGAAGGATGGAAGGCTGAGTCAACCCTGAGCCGGTGAGATTAGAACCACTGAACTGCAGCTAACAGTCAGCTGAAGTGACCTGCAGTACTGCACCCTAACCACTGCGCCACCTTGGCTTACACAGTCCACATCCTATTCTCGTGCCATTTTTGGAGGATTCAAAGGCCGGGTAATAGCACGGCCTCCTCGCACAGCGAAAGGTTCCAGAGGTCGCGCAAAAGTACACCTCATTCTTACGTGGCCTCTACAACCTTCAGAAAATTGCAGAAGAATGGGGCATACTTTTGAGAATAATTGTTGGGTGTAGGTGAATGCTGGCATAAGTTTGTCATAATTGGCCCAATGCATTATTATTTAATTCAGATCCTACCAAGACTTTTAATTGGGCCTGTTGCACAATATGATAACATGATTTATTTATTTTTTAACAGAGAGATTAAATAATGTAGTATTTATTTTCTGAAATTATCTGTTCCCGGAGGCTTATGTGTGTATCTCTCAAAAAAAATGTCCATTAATGTACTGTGAAAATTCCTATTACCCGTGCAGTGATTAGGAAGACTCTTGAGAGATTACAGTGGTTGAAATCCACCTGAAAAACGTATTTTGGCCCTCTCTGGTTCATTCCTGCTTTCTGTTTTGTGATATTCCACTATTCTCTTTTTCCTGCCTCTTGTTCTTTTGGGATTTCAAGACGATTAGCGGCTACCTTTATGCATGGTTGAATGGCATGACTAGTTGTATGTTTTTTTTACTTACGAAGCCCAGCTGGCATTGCAAATTGTATTTTGATGACTTGACTAGGAGAGAATTTTGTTCTGCCCTCTCTAATGTTTGTTTTTATAGCTGTGTGTGAATTGATGGAAGCTGCATGCAACTTTGAGGAATTGTGGCCTTCTTAGGCAGCTTTTAAGCCTTTTACTTGCTGTAGAAATGGCCAGAGCAGTGATGGGATTCAGCCGGTTCGCACCTATTCGGGAGAACCGGTTGGTAACTTTCTAAGCAGTTCGGAGAACCGGTTGTTGGAAGAAATCTCCTTTTGTTTTTTCCCACTTTACAGGGCTAATCCTGTAAGGAAGGCAGGAAGGAGACATTCTGGTGTTGTTTCTAGCCTAATCTTTATTGTCCTGCTTACAGAAACTGCCTCTCTGGTTAACCCTTATTACATTGTAACAGCTAAGGCTGTTATGGCAGAGAACCAGTTGTTAAATTATTTGAATCCCACCACTGGGCCGGAGGTAGTAACAATTCTGATCCTTAACTTTCCCAAAGCATCTTGTTTCTCCATGCCCTATACCCTATCTATTTTTTCTCTATCACATACATTATCTCTTTGGGATTTTACTTTATAACATGAATTAATCATGTGTTTCCATCGCTTTGTCTCTTAATTTTGTCATGAATCTTCCTTTTCTTGAGCTCAGAACTCATTTCCTGCAGGTGGATTGAATAAGGAGGCTTTTTTGATACCATGGAGTGTTCTAATTAGACACATAGCACCATGGGAATTATATTGGGGGCTTAAATAAACGTGTGAAATGAAATTCCCTTTAAGTAACTGATGGAAGCTTTTGGATGAGTTTGAATGCTAAGGGAAAGTTGCAAGCCAATTCTACAGTTGCCCTTCGTTTTATCAAGCCCATGATTTTGTGGATCAGTTCTAAATGGGCCACTGAAACTATGATATGATATATTTCCATCTGGATTTGTGTGGTGTCATATGAACAATTGATTACAGAATATTCCACTGATAGCAAACATCTCAAAATAGTTATTTGTTATTAAGCCAGTGGTGGGTTTCAAAATTTTTTGGAACCTACTCTGTGGGTGTGGCCTCCTTTGTGGGAGTGGCTTGCCGGCCATGTGACCTGGTGGGAGTGGCTTGCTGGCCATGTGTTTTCTCTCTCTCTCTCTCTCCCCCCTTCCTTTGTCTCTCTGTCCCTCTTTTTTTTTTTATCTCTCTCTCACTCTTTTTCTTTCTTTTTTCTTTCTTTCTTTCTTCCTTTCTCTCTCTCTCTCTCTGTCAGTCTGTGTGTGTGTGTGTGTGTGTCGGTGGTGGGTTTCAAAAACTTTTGGAACCTCTTCTGTAGGTGTGGCCTGCTTTCCGGGTCCACTAGTGGAACCTCTTCTAACCGATTCGGTAGATTTGACGAACCGGTTCTACCGAATAGGTGCGAACTGGTAGGAACCCACCTCTGTATTAAGCCCATATGATTTTTCAGGCAGTTATATTGGAGAACTCTCAAGAGTTTTGGGGTTTCAGAGTCAATCCTTAGGTTATTTTATGTATGGCTATACTGGAATCCTGAGCATGCTACTTGGGAAGTAAATTGCTTCAAATTTATTAGGGGCCTTTTAAAAACAAATTTAGAACTTTGACTGAGTCAAAGTTGTTCAGATTAAGTTGAAAGGATAGGAAAAACACAAGGCGCTCCTCTGATACACTTGGAAAAAAAAAGATAAATATGTTTTTTTTCCCCTGCTTCATTTAGGTCAGAAGCCCTTCCCTTGTCAAAAATGTGATGCCTTCTTTTCTACCAAATCTAACTGTGAACGCCACCTCTTACGCAAACATGGAGTTGCCAACTACTGCCTGAGAAGAAACGGGCTTATCCCCCAGTCTAAAGAAAGTGATGATGGATCTCATGATAGCACAGGTAGCCTTTTTAGGTTGTTCCAGAATTTAAAGATAAGTTGTGTTCCTTTTTTGCTTTGCGCCTTTAGAGGAACCAGGGAAGCTTTAGAAGACTTTTCAGGACCTCAGGAATTCAGTTAGATGTCCCGGAGGTGCTTTTATCAGTAGGCAACTGTTTTTTTCTTTGAAGACATTTCACTTCTCATCCAAGAAGTTTCTTCAGCTCTTGAGTGAATGGTGGTGAATGGAAGGATTCCCCACCATCCAGTAAGAAGAGCTGAAGAAGTTTCTTGGATGAAAAGCGAAACATCTTCAAAAAACAACAGAAAGTCCAGTTGCCTCTTGAAAAAAGCCCCTTTGGGACAACCATGATCTGGATGACTGAGAAATTTAATTAGATGTTAACACTTTGACCAACTTAAGTCTGCTGTGGGGGTCCGTCCGTCCGTCCGTCCCCCCATTCAGGAGAGGTGGGAACATTACAAGTCTCACAGACAGGCAAGAGGGTTCTGTGTCAAATCTTGCTCTTTCTAATCTTACCCTAACTTTTGTTTTAGATGAAGTTCTGAGATGAAAAATAATGTTTACCCAGCAGACATCAAGGGACAGAAAAACGTTCAACATTCTTGCTGGGGATTTCAGTGGCTCATCTGTTTAGCATAGGAAATCGCAAGTTTTGAATTCTGTGATGCATTAGGTTGTGTTGTTGCAATGTTTAATTTGGCCTTGAGAGGAATTTGTATCCGGCAAAGAACAAGGAGATAGGGACCAAGATAGTTGTCATTGGTTCTAGATTATCCATGTGATTAGGTAGGTTATCAAAGCAGACATGTTCTTATAGCAGTTTACAAATTTTAAATTGTGATGAGATTTGTTACAGCATATATGCACCATAGCGAGGAATCACTTAGTGTTTTCTAAATGTCTCGGAGCCCATTCATCCAATTTTTATAGAAAGTTAATTAGAATTACAATTTACAATGATGCGAACCCTAAAAAAAGAAAAGAAAAAATAGGTGTGGAAAAGAAAAGAAAAAAGAAAAAAAAACCTTTAAAACCTTGTCATTTCAATGCTGATCAGCAAATGTCCATTAAGCGTTAGATGAAATAACAATTTTCTATTTTAACCTTGATCAAATAAACCAATATTACATTCTTTTATTTTCCTTCTAACAATCTTTATCGCCAAATAATGGCCTAAAACTTGATTTCTTATCATTTTTTTCTTTCTCACAAAATTCTTCAAAGTTTTAACAATCCAGTGAAAGAAAATTATCCATGTCACTCTCTTCATTTGTTATTTGTACACTCTTATTTATTAAAATATCAACCAGTTTCTTTTCTATGTCTCGTATAACATCTTTTTCTATGTCATTATTGTAGCTAGTCATTTTTAAATGCACTTTAAAATCATTCTCAATTATATCAGGTAATATTTCTTCTCCTCCATAGTAGCTTGAATACATAGTCTCCCTATGACGCAGATGTTCTCCACTTCTGAGTACATTGTTCAGAAATTCCCTTCGTTATGTCCAATGTTAAAATATTTTGCTTCATTCTGTATTAGTAAGTTGAGTTTTAATGCTCTTTTCCTTTAATAGTAATCTTTAATTGCTTCTCATTTTCTATGATGTCTAATTTTTTAAAGTTGGATCTTATTGTTTTAAGAATTCAAAACAAAAACATTTTTCCAAAAGAAGAATTCCTTATAATTAATTGAAAAACCTTGTTTCAAAATTACCTTCACCCTTTATAAAGATGGGTTTTGCAACTTTCTAAAATTAAAATTTTAATCACCCCTGTGTTTTTTAAGTCCTTAAACTTACACACACACACACACACACACACACACACACACACACACACACACACACACACATCTATTTAGAATTACAACCCCCGGTATGCCCAAGTATGGGAGGAAGGTCCATCTAGACAGAAACCCAATATTTGTACTTTGCCTTTTACATATGTGTTGTATTTGTGTGTGTGTGAGTGTGTGTGTGTGTGTGTGTGAGAGAGAGAGAGAGAGAGGGAGAGGGAGAGGGAGAGAGAGAGATATCAGGATTCTTGTGAAGGGAAGCAGCTATAGGGTTAGACATTTTGGGATCATTTCTGCTTGTAAGTCAAGGATATCTATCTGGAGTTCAGTGGATGCACATCAGTGGTGGGATTCACTTACCTTTAGGTAAATTTAGGAATCTGTCCCCCATGGATGTTTAATTTTGAGGACTTTTTCTCTCCACAAGGGAATGCATAAGCTAGAGTAAACGGACTGTGTCTCTGCCATAGAGGGGAGGCAACGTCTACCTATCAAGCAGTGGTGGGTTTCAAAACATTTTGGAACCTCTTCTGTAGGTGTGGCCTGCTTTCCGGGTCCACTGGTGGAATCTCTTCTAACCGGTTCGGTAGATTTGATGAACCGGTTCTACCGAATAGGTGCAAACTGGTAGGAACCCACTTCTGCTATCAAGAGTTAAATTTAGGCACATCACTGAAAATTATTTAAGATAAGTTTAAGCAGCATTTGATCCGAATTCTTTCGTTCGTATGAAAGTGATCTTACCAAAGTGTTCCACCTAGTGGAAGCTATTTAAGATTGGAACATAAAGAAAAAAATAGTATAGCATATATACTATATACACTATCTATATATATATATATACACTATCATCTATCTATCTATCTATCTATCTATCTATCTATCTATCTATCTATCTATCATCTATCTGTCTGTCTGTCTGTCTGTCTGTCTGTCTGTCTGTCTATCTATCTATCTATCTATCTATCTATCTATCTATCTATCTATCTATCTATCTATCTATCTATCTATCTATCTATATATATATATATATATATATAGTGTCACAACCCCTGGTATGCCCCAATTATGGGAGGAAGCTAACTGCTTCCATTATCTGTCAATCGGCTCGTCACAAGAGACCATCACGACAGAAACCCAATATTTTTACTGTTGCCTTTGTTACATTTGTGTTGTATTTGTGCTGATAAATAAATAAAGGGAGACTAGTATAGATCTATTTCAAGCTATTTAGCTCTCATCAGCTAGCCATACCCTTACTGGGATTCACAGCACAGGTTCGAATCCCAGTAAGGGTATGGCTAGCTGATGAGAGCTAAATAGCTTGAAATAGATCTATACTAGTCTCCCTTTATTTATTTATCAGCACAAATACAACACACACACACACACACACATTAGTGTTGAGAGAAATTAGAAATGACAGTAGATGAAGGAGGTGCATACTTCAACATTTTAGGCTTGCTATTTGTTTGAGTTGTGCATAAACTACAGTAAGGTGCCACATTTAGATAGTTGCAGATTCAGACAGGCAGTGCTTTGCCAGCGTTGTGAGGCCATGGACAGCTCACAAATTAAAACTCATACCAGAACTAAACTCATAAGTCTCTTTAGATAAAATCCATTCCCCACTTCCTCCACCAGACATTCTTTGTCACCATCCTCAATTAGGGAGGATCAAATGGTTTCGGATGCGGCTATTGTTAGATAATTGGGAATTAGATATACAATTTACTGCAAATCACCCTGAGATCTAATAGTAGATCCCGGATTAATTTCTGCCCTGCAGGTGGCATGCTGTGCTTCTTAGTTTACAAATAAAGTTGTGAGCCAACAAAAGGGAATCAATACAGGGAATCAATAGATAACTTGAGGAATGCATGTATTGAAGACCTGCTCACACCCCCTCCCCACCCCTTCTCCCCTCCCCAGCACAGCAGCTCAAGAGTTTGCTTCGTTAGCAGTTAGACTTCTATACCGCTTCATAGGGCTTTCAGCCCTCTCTAAGCGGTTTACAGAGTCAGCATATCGCCCCCAACAACAATCCGGGTCCTCATTTGACCCACCTCGGAAGGATGGAAGGCTGAGTCAACCTTGAGCCGGTGAGATTAGAACCGCCGAACTGCAGATAACAGTCAGCTGAAGTGGCCTGCAGTACTGCACTCTACCCACTGCGCCACCTCGGCTCTTAGCTATTGACGTAGGTCTTATCTTATGGTTTCTGATGATGATCGTTTGCATTATTTGCACATCTTAAATAGTGCAGTCAGGAGCATTAGCTCTTCACAATCTTGAGTCAGATTTAATAAGATAGTGGCCTTTCAGGTGGTCCTGCTTGCTGTTGATTTCTCCCTATTTGGTGACAGAATGAAACGTTACAGCTTATAACTTAAGCCTTTGAAAGCTGGTATGTATGCCTTATATAACAGGCGGTTATGCAAATCATAAATCGCGCAGGCCTGTATGTTGTGCTTGAGACTCTCCACTCGGTTCAAAACCTGGCCTTCACGGTTTTAAACAATGAATTGCTGGTTCCACCCCGCCCAAGAGCAGTTTACCTGTAGGAAGAACAGGGTTTAAACTTGGTCTCCCCAGCCCGACGGAATTTCTACAATGCCACCTATTCTTTTTACTAATAGCAGTACTTCATGTGATTCTCTGTGCTTACTGAAGGGAGGACAACACAATGGGCATGTAATTTATAAGGTCTCTGTGCAAGATCAGGGAGGGGTTTTGCTCAAGTCATCTAAAAAAAGAAAAGAAAAAAAAGATAAAACGGGCTAAAGTGCACATGATTATGAAGGGAGGAGTATTAGGGAGTCTGGCTGCAGATTTATGAGGTCAGCAGTCCATGGCAACCTGCGAAATGCTTAGAACATACAAAAGATAATTGGATTAGGAAGATACCTTAAAGTCTGGTGACTGTATATATAAACACTCAACTTCCCCTCTAGGTTTGGTGCATAATGTTTAATCGTGCCACACAATTGTGGGTGTAGGTTACAGCTCCCAGGTAATGGTTCATTTCCCACATGCAAATTTGGTACAATATGTATGTTTTGGTTCTGCTAACTCAAGCAATCATGGATGTGGGATTTTTTCCCATGGAAAGATAAGTAAAATATGACTCTGGAAGTAGTTGGGCAGCGGAGAATGTGGCAGATGTGCTATCGTTTTGTTTGGTCTTACATTATTCAGTTGTCGGGGGCCAAGAATGGATTTCTTGGATTTGTCTTTTTAACCAGAAACCCCAAATCTATGAACTGGAATCAGTAGTGCAAAGCAGGGGTGTGTGTGGCTCTGGGATCCCTTAAATAATAAACCTTGGTGCCAAAATTTCATATCTGGTTAGCCAAACTTTATTTGTTTCAACATTCTAATTAAGGTAGAAGTTATTGCTCTTAATGATACCTAGTTGAACATAGTTGTAGATTACTGAAAAGCACTCAGATCTGCTCAGATAGACCTCAATCTATTTTCTTGTCTACCAGTCTGGCTAAAACTCTGTAAAATCAAAACATCTGTAATCTCAAAACGTCTGAAATGAGGGAGGAATTAAGGAAATGTGGAAAACGTTATTCAAAAATTGAGAAATAATAGAATCCATATCTGAAATGTAATATTAAAATCACACTTTAATGGGGAGATAAATGGGAGTAACTTCTTAGAAAAACAAATCTAGTTTTTAAACTCTCATTTATTAACTAAAGGCTTTTCGAGTTTTTTGTTGGATTGGCCTGCGAGATGTATACAATGCTTTCGTTTTAAGGGGGGGGGAAATGGTGTCACTCTTTCTATTGAAAAGAACTGAGGGATTCAGTTAATCATCATCACTGGTTGGTTTCTAAATTACAAAGCTTTTTTTAGGGACTCAACTGCCCTTTATTTTGCAAGATGGATTCTTGGCTATTGATACCATTTTATTAAGTGTAACGTTTTCATCAGTGGAGCGCAGTGCCATATAGAGAGCCAGTTTGATGTGGTGGTGAAGGCAACAGCTTTGAAACCAAGAGACTGTAAGTTCTAGTCCTGCCTTAGATGTGAAATCCAGCTGGTTGACTTGAAATCGCGCACTCCCTTTCAACCCAGCCCTATCTCAAAGAGGAGTTGTTGTGTGGAAATTAGGAAGAGGAAAGATTATCGTGTATGTTTTCTGCCTTGGGTTACTTATAAAGACATAAAAGAGGGATAGAACTACATACATACATACATACATACATACATACATACATACATACATACATACATGTAAAGGTTCCCCTCACACATATGGGCTAGTCGTTCCCGATTCTAGGGGGCGGTGCTCAACTCCGTTTCAAAGCCGAAGAGCCAGCGCTGTCCGAAGACGTCTCCGTGGTCATGTGGCCGGCATGACTCAATGCCGAAGGCACACGGAACGCTGTTACCTTCCCACCAAAGTTATTTCTTATTTTTCTACTTGCATTTTTACACGCTTTTCAACTGCTAGGTTGGCAGTAGCTGGGACAAGTAGCGGGAGCTCACTCCGTTACACAGCACTAGGGAGTTGAACCGCCGAACGGCTGGCCTTTTTTGGTTGACAAGCTCTTAGCCACTGAGCCACCACCTCCCAAATACATACAAATCCTACATACGTATTTAGGGAGTATTTTCACTCCCAAGAAATAGTGTGAAAAGCTATTTTTCAGTCTGGAGAAGAAATATATATTGATCCCGCTGAACTGCCAAAGAGCATTTGCACAATTATGGTGCTTCTTCTGCAGATAGTCCTTAAGGGGGGACATTTGGAGATGCTGGGAAATGGGTTTTAAGCAAGTTGTAGGACCCTCATCCCTACCCCATTCCCATTGCAGAGACAAAACATGCTTAAATGCCTGCCCACGGGTTACTTGAATAAAAGGTTTCAAACATAGCTTCTTTCCTCCATCAATCAACTACAGTTTTATTGCTGATACTTCGTTAAGGACACATGAATTTTCAGATCAGGCATTGCGTTGTAGAATTTTATCTGTAGCCAATGATGCTGTTTTATTTCAGTAGCCTAGTTCAGTGTTTTTCAACATTTTTTGTGCAAAGGCACACTTTTTTCATGAAAAAAATCACGAGGCACACCACCATTAGAAAATGTTAAAAAAATTTAACTCTGTGCCTATATTGACTATATATAAAGTAATTTTCCCACGGCACACCTTACACTATGTCACGGCACACTAGTGTGCCGCGGCACAGTGGTTGAAAAACACTGGCCTAGTTCCACCCCCCGCCTGTTTTGAAATTAGAAATGCCTGCATTTTATTTTTCATGTGTTTAAAACTATATGAATAGCCTCTTGGATTTCTGCCCTGTTTTTGTCTGGTCTTTCAAGGTTTTCTTGTTGTCGTTCACAAATGCAGACTCGATGAATCAGCCCCAAAAGAATCTGAAACACTTATTTTATCAGCATTCCAACATCCCTTTAATTTCTAAGCCACTATTGAGCTTTCAAAAAAAAAAAAACCCTCAGGGGTTTAGACTTTTTTATCTAGAGACTGTTCGTTCTTGTAACGTATAGAAGGCATTCTACGAGGCATAATGGCTGTCAACACCAAATCTAATCAGGGTTACGTAGCCTATTATGCAGCAACATTCGCTAAAGTTTGTGCGGTCGGGAGGCAAGAATCGGTGAAGGAAAAAATCCACAGCTAGCTAGAACTTTATTAGAAACAACCCAAAAGTTGCAAAAACAGTGTGCTCGCTTTGTACATCAAAGTAGGTATTCTTTTGTTCCATTCATCATTCCTCTAGTCCAGTGTTTCTCAACCTTGGCAACTTGAAGATGTCTGGACTTCAACTCCCAGAATTCCCCAGCCAGCATTCGCTGGCTGGGGAATTCTGGGAGTTGAAGTCCAGACATCTTCAAGTTGCCAAGGTTGAGAAACACTGGACTAGTCTATATCCAGGGGGATGAAGTGTGCTGAAGATGAAAAGAAAATGGTTAAATTGGTTAGGTTTCTATCCCATCTTTCCTTCACAAAATCAGGGTGGCACAAATATCAATTTCAATTTATTGAAATTTGTATGCCGCCCGCTCCCTCGGGACTGGGCGGCTTACGGGCATAATAAAAGAAACATTTAAAGTTAAAAATAAAAGTACAATATTAAAATTCCACAACATCCATTCTGTCAAGAGTGGGGCTGGATATCGATCAACAGCCCCAGGCCTGCCAGAACAGCCAGGTCTTGGTGGCTTTATGGAAGGCCGGGAGAGTGGTGAGGGTCCGGATCTCTACGGGTAGATCGTTCCATAGGGCCGGCGCAGCCACAGAGAAGGCCCTCGCCCGGCGATCTTGTTGGTCGTTGGGAGGTAAGTGGCAGGAGGCGGTCTCTCAGGTAGCCAGGTCCTAAACCATGTAGCGCGTCCAGAGACCAATGGGGAGCCAGTACAGCTCGCGGAGGATAGGTGTAACATGGGTGTATCTAGGTACACCCAATATCGCTCGCGCGGCTGCATTCTGGACCAACTGCAGTCTTCGAACACTCTTCAGGGGCAGCCCCATGTAGAGAGCACTTCCTCTTTCAGTTTTTCTCAACAACCCCGCGAAGAAGGTCGGTTTGAGAGAGCGTGACTAGACATAGGTCACCCAGTGCGTTTGCAAGGACTTCAGCCTGCCTTTTCCCAACCCTGGTCTAACTACTTAAACCACCATACCGGTAGTCCTCGGCTTACGACCACAATTGAACCCAAAATTTCTGTGGCTAAGCGAGACAATTGAATGAGTTTTGCCCCATTTTATGGCTTTCTTGCCACCGTTGTTGAGTGGATCACTGCTGTTGTTAAGTTAGTAACATGGTTGTTACGTGAATCTTTGGTTGTCGGAAGGTCGCAAAAGGGGATCAAGTGATCCCGGGAGGCTGCAACCGTCATAAATATGAATCAGTTGCAAAGCTTCTGAAATGTTGTTCGTGTGACCACAGGGATGCTGATATGTCATAAGTGTGGAAAAACGGTTATAAGTTTCACTTTTTTCAGTGCTGCTGTAACCGAATGGTCACTAAAAATGAACTGTTGTAGGTCGAGGACTAACTGTACCGTACTGGCTGTGCATTTTTGACTAAGAAGCTTTGCCTCCCCCTCCCCTTCGTTTCCCCAAAAGTGAAATATTTGGGTGACTTTGTTTAGACAAACTAAATATATCATCCCTGGGATTTTGGAACAGATATAATGATGTTGCTATGTGTCTCTCTCTGGTAGTACCAGAAGGAATATAGGATTAGCTTGTAAGGATAGGGAAGGAACATCAATTCTAAAAATAGTCTCCCTGATGTCATTTATTATCATTTATTATATTTATATGCCGCCCTTTCCCCCCCCGAAGGGGACTCAGAAGACAGATGTAGTTCAGAAGACAGAGGAATGCTAAAAGGGTTCCCGCATCATGGTTTCCATGGGCTGAAATTCGATTCAGAAGCCTCTAGTGAAAGCCACTGATTAATTCAAGGACCTTCAGTCAGATGTTGATGAATATGCCCCATAAATTGTCCAGCTGTTCAATCAAAACTTTGCAGAATACTGTTTGTTGGGCATGCTTCCTTCCATTAGATTAAAGGAAGTAGCAATAGCAGTTAGACTTATATACTGCTTCATAGGGCTTTCAGCCCTCTCTAAGCGGTTTACAGAGTCAGCATATCGCCCCCAACAACAATCCGGGTCCTCATTTTACCCACCTCGGAAGGATGGAAGGCTGAGTCAACCCTGAGCCGGTGAGATTTGAACTGCAGAACTGCAGTCAGCTGAAGTAGCCTGCAGTGCTGCATTTAACCACTGCGCCACCTCGGCTCAGGGTTAGTTCATGAACTCAAGTAGTTCATGAGCATGACAAAAAGTTCATCAAAATTTCAGTACTTTGCTAAAAGTATATTCAGATATTCAGCTTTTTTCTCCTTGGTATGCACAGATAAATCAACAACAATTTTAACTATTTGGAACCAGGATTTCTTTCAGCCCGATCCCATTAATTAAATAGCTTGCTCCATTGTTTTCACATTTCTATTGTGCCGCTGAGGAAAAACACATTTGGATGTATTAATCTTCCCAGAATGTCATAGCATCTGAGGTTATTGCACACGAATTGATGACATTTCCGCACAGGGCTCAAGCATTCATACACCAGGTTACTGTTCGTGCATTTTTGAATTAAGCTGAGATTTTTGGCATCACACAATTGTCCACAACAGTATTGAATTTGGAATCTAAGACTATTGTCATTATGTATTGCTGAATGTCCTACATGCAGGACACCAGAGAACAGATAAGTTTAAGGTTTAAGGTTTAAGTAGTTTATTTATATGCCGCCCTTTTTCCTGGGGGGACTCAGGGCGGCTCACAATTCGGAAGGAAGGGAGGACAAACAGATTAAACACATAAGACAGTACATCATTAAAAGCACAACATTCATACAATTCGGGTGGGTTGCGGTTTTTAGCCCCAGGCCTGTCGGGACAGCCAGGTTTTAAGGGCTATGCGGAAGGTCTGGAGGGTGGTGAGGGTACGAATCTCCACGGGGAGATCGTTCCATAGGGTCGGAGCTGCCACCGAGAAGGCTCTCCTCCGCGTGGTTGCCAGTCGACATTGACCGGCAGATGGAACTCGGAGGAGGCCTAATCTATGGGATCTAATTGGTCGAGTGTAGGTAATTGGCAGTAGGCGGTCTCTCAAGTACCCAGACCCACTACCATGAAGGGCTTTGTAGGTGACAAGTAGCACCTTGAAGCGTACCCGGAGATCGACAGGTATCCAGTGCAGCTCGCGGAGGATAGGTGTTATGTGGGTGAAACGATAAACATAGTTGACGATGGCATTACAGAAAGTTGATGTTGACGGGGCTTCCTTGAGGGTTGAAAAAGTCAATATTTCTCTGTTCTCTCTTGCAGATAGTCAGTCTGATCAAGAAAATGCAAGCGCGGGAAATGAAGCACTCGACTTGACCTCCGGGGAGAGAGAGCACCTGGAGGAAACAACCGAGTCTTTAGAAGAACCCGAGTTGCTCCGTCCCAAGGAAGAGGAGAAGATGGATTTATTATCCCAAGGCGAGGAGGAGGCTGCACAAGGGAAATTAAGTGAGGGGGAAGACGAGCCGGAAGAAGATTCAGTCAGCAACAGAAGCTTGGACCTCAATTTTGCTAGCAAGTTCATGGAATTCAAGCTGGCTGAGAACGATCAAAACCCAGGCAACGGGGCTCAGTCTGAAAACAAACACACCTGTGACACATGTGGGAAATCCTTCAAATTTGCTGGTACTCTTAGCCGGCACAAAAAAGCCCATGCGCACGACGAGAGGAAAGAGGAGAAGAGCAGCGAGGATGAAAGTAAACATTTTCAAAGTGGAGACCAAGCCCACGTCCCTCCCGCGCAAGACGACCCGCCTCTTGAGCAGGAAGAGCCTGGGAAGGACATTAAGGGCGCGGAGTCCCCCACAGATGGTGAGGCAACAGGGAGGGAGAACGAGGAGAGCGAAAGCATCTCCGAGGGAGAGAGCACGGAAAGGAAATCTTCCGAAAAGAGCGATGAAGACCGGAAGCCAAAGTCTGGTGCGGGAGCCAAGAGTGAATCGAAGGCAGACAAGAGGAAGAAAGTCTGCACTGTGTGCAACAAGAGATTTTGGTCTCTACAAGATTTGACGCGGCATATGAGATCCCACACAGGTACAGTGGGGGCCACTGAGGGTTTAGTTTTAGTTTTTGTTTTAGTTTTCCCTTTATTTGTATGCCGCCCTTTTCCCTGGGGGGACTCAGGGTGGCTCACAGTTCAAAAAGGGGGAGGGGGGAAGACAAACAATATTCCAACATGGAGACAATACAACATATTAAAAAGAGAGCACAACAGTCACACAATTCGGGTGGGGTTAGAATCTTAACCCCAGGCCAGCCGGGACAGCCAGATCTTTAAAGCGGCGCGGAAGGACTGGAGGGTGGTGAGGGTTCGAATCTCCACGGGGAGTTCGTTCCAGAGGGTCGGAGCAGCCACCGAGAAGGCTCTCCTCCGGGTAGTTGCCAGTCTGCACTGGCTGGAAGATGGAATTCGGAGGAGGCCTAATCGATGCGATCGTATCGGTCTAGTGGAGGTAATTGGCAGTAGGCGGTCTCTCAAGTGGAGAGGCTGTTCACTTGAGAGGGTTATTCGCAGTAATGTAATTATTCCGTGATAGAATATATTCAGCGGTTCCAGATAGAATCCATTAGGATGTTTAGTTAAACTGCACTGTTGTTGTTGTTGTTATTATTATTATTTATTAAATTTATATGCCGCCCAATCCCGAAGGACTCCGGGCGGCTTACAAAGGAGGAAAGAAAAAAGAAAGGAAAATAAGAAGGGATAGTTTAAAATTCACAACACGCATTCGTTCTCATCGGGGGTGGACCTTAACAATAAGGTCAACACCCCCAGGCCTGCCGGAACAGCCAGGTTTTAACAGCTTTCCTGAAGGCCATGACAGTGGGTAAGGTCCGGACCTCTGGGGGTAGCTGATTCCAAAGGGTCGGAGCAGCCACAGAGAAGGCTCTCCTCCGGGGGCCCGCCAGCCGACACTGTTAAAAAAAAACCTGGCTGTTCAGAGGCTGCTGAACAAGTTGGGGGCTGTCAGATTCTGCATGAGGTTAAATTAAAAAAATATATTTTTATTTTCAAAACAAACATACAAATCCTCCTCCTTTACATACTGTAGAAAGTGTATCAGTTTGTTACAAAAGGCTTTTGTGCATCTCTTCCACCGTCATCAAATACAATTCATATTAATTCTAATACCTTAACTCGGATATTTATTATATTACCATCATCGTACCTCCACTTTTATTTGACTATGATTATTTAAACGTCCCTCATCATAAAATATACCAAGATTTAATACAGAACCACATACTGGCATTTCATTTACTTATTTATAAAATCCTGTTACTTTAACTGTTTGATTTGCCTTGCGCTCTAAGTAATAGGTAGAACTAACTTCAGGTTTCTGGCCTGGGCAGTTTGAAATATTTGGAGCAACTTAAAGAAGGAAGATGGCAACATTCCAAAACTCTTATTTTAGCACGAAATCATGTTGAGCCCACTTTTGCAAACTAAGGTTAGGACCCTGCATACATTCATAGTACCGTGAAGAGTAAGACATATAAGTTAAGATGCATATTCTACTATAGGTGGTTTACCTCAACATTTAATTTGCAGCCTGTTTGATTTCCCCTCAGAACTTCAGTGTTTATTAGCAAGCGGTGTCTGTGTTTGAAGAGATTTGCAGTTTTGTACAAAGCCACGCGGTGTGAGATTCCATGTCAAAATGATGGCAGCTCAGTTGGAATTGAAGGCCGCAAAATATTTCCAAAATTATTGGGAAATGATTCAATCATGGTTAGAACAAATGGTGGGAGACCAAATCTTGTTTAAACCCGAAATCTTTCTCCTAGGTATAATACCAGAGGGGTATAAGAAAGATACACTTTATTTAATTATTCATGTACTAACTGCAGCGCGCATAACTTATGCACAATATTGGAAAAAAGAAAATACACCATCAGAGCTAGATATAATCAGAAAAGTGTTGGCCTGGCGTGGAAGCAGATAGGCTCACCCTTGAATTTAAAAATAAAGGGGAATCAGAATAATTTGAAGTCTGGAACAGATTTTATGACTGGTATAAGACAAGGTGACAAGACTGGAACAAACTGTATATATTGTGATTGGACAGAAGGATTGATAATGTATTAAGTAGGCTAATTGTCAATAGTTGTGACTAGCTGTATATAATGTGAATGTATGGTCACTCCGATCTCGCGGTACTACATTGTTTTAAATGCAAAAATAATAAAAATATATTGGAAAAGAATATGGGAGAGAAAAGCTTCTGGCCTGACCAAATCCCAAGTACAGGTAGTCTTCAACTTACGACCACAATTGAGCCCCGAATTAATGTAGCTAAAGGAAACATCTGTTAAGTGACTTTTGCCCCGTTTTATGACCTTTCTTGGCAAATGCCAATGTGAATCACTGCGGTTGTTAAGTTAGTAACACGGCGGTTAAATGAACCGGGTTTCCCCATGGACTTTGCTTGTCAGAAGAGCGCAAAAGGTGATGACATGACTCCGGGACACTACAACCATCACAAGTACGAACCGGTTGGAAAGTATCAGAATTTTGATCAAATGACCCTAGGGATGCTGCAAGGGTCATAAATGCAGAAAACGGCCATAAGTCACTTTTTTTTCAGTGCCGTTGTAACTTTGAATGCTCACTAAATGACTGTTGTTAAGTCGAGAACTGCCTGTATTTACTTCCTCTGGGTTAGTTAGCAATAGCAATAGCAGTTAGACTTATATACCGCTTCATAGGGCTTTCAGCCCTCTCTAAGCGGTTTACAGAGTCAGCATATCACCCCCAACAACAATACGGGTCCTCATTTGACCCACCTCGGAAGGATGGAAGGCTGAGTCAACCCTGAGCCGGTGAGATTTGAACAGCCGAACTGCAGAACTGCAGTCAGCTGAAGTAGCCTGCAGTGTGGCATTTAACCACTGCGCCACCTCGGCTCTCGGTTAATATACAGCACATCCACCTGATTTGTCACCCATATCCAAAATAACAGGGAAGGAATAGGGTTGAGTTTCAAAAAAATTTGGAACCTCTTCTGTACGTGTGGCCTGCTTTCCGGGTCCACTGGTGGAACCTCTTCTAACCAGTTCAGTAGATTTGACGAACCAGTTCTACCGAACCAGTGCGAACCGGTAGGAACCCACCTCTGGAGCAGAGAGAAAATATTGCCATCTTTGCTTTGCTTCAAGCGTCTTCAGATTTCTCAGTTGTTGGGTTGAATATACTGGTGCTTTTGAAGGCTTGCATGAGTGGTCATGCCCAGTCTTGGCTCTTTGCTGAAGGCAGCAGGAAGCCAAGATAAGCCACCCTTGCAGGTGCTGTAGCTTAGCTGCCTGGAAATGTGTCATTGGCAATCTTGGCGCAGAGGGGCCTTGTTTAAAGCTCTGTTAGGTAAGATTAAGCCTATGAGCCATGATGGGTTTTCCTTCTCTGTTTTAAGGAAGGCAAAATAGCTGGTCCTTTAATCTTCTCAACTACCAGTGATCCAGGCTAGACGTGGAGGTGATGATTGGTCCAAGAGATAGTGATTATCCAAGGTCACTTACTAAATTTCCTAGGCTTCAGTCTGACAGTCATTCAGGGAGTTCCCCAGTTTAGCAATCTAATCACATTGGCTCTGAATTAAGCAAGAGCTCTTGCAATAGATAGCTGTGGGTTTTCTGAAAGACGGACAGCCTGCATTTCAGGTTTTTTTCTATCCATTCTACTCAGAATTAAACTTAGCGAAATAAGTTATTTTTTCAGTCATTAGTCACTCATTGATCTGTCTGGAGCGGCGAAGGTTTTGTAAGATGATTTAAAAACGGGGTTCGTCTCTCCCACGTTGTAATGATTTGGCACATTGCTTAAAAATGAAGGATAAACTGCATGAGATATGATAGCTGCCCATCTTTTAAGCCAGTGGTTCCCAAACTTGGCAACATTAAGACTTGTGGACTTCAACTCCCAGAATTCTCCAGCTAGCTCTACTGGCTGGAGAACTCTGGGAGTTGAAGTCCACAAGTCTTAAAGTTGCCAAGTTTGGGAACCACTGTTTTAAGCTAACATAGATTCTGTAGAAAGTTTTTAAGTCAAATCTAGTGAAATTCAGGTAGCTATGATAAGGCATTTTTCTTTGCAGCCTCAAGAGACGCGTAAAAAGATAAAACTTAAGGTGAATCTAGGGAAAAATGAAAACCAGTCATAACAACTCATATAATATAATTGTCAGGTTAGAGTTAGTTGAGTAAAATATGGCCATTTAAGTTTGCCTCAGGGGAACTGGATTAAAACCGTGACCTGACAAATGTGCGCACGACAAAACCGCGGCGAGAACACCGCGATGTCATAAACGCGCCCACAACAATGTGCCGACAAAACCGCGCCCACAAAAGCGCGATTTAAGTTAGGGTTAGGGTTATTAGGTTGTTATTAGTTGTTTGTTGAAGGCACACTCTTGTCGGCGTGCTGTTGTCGACGCGCTTCTGCACGCATTCGTCGGCGCGATTTTGACCTCGTGGTTTTCTCGCCACGGTTTCGTCGGCGCGCATTTGTTGGTGAACCAATTAAAACCACGATATTGCCCCAGTGTTCATAGTAGACATTTCTCCTTTGCCCCTTGTTAATTCTGTACACGTTAAAGAGGATCTGTCACTGGTCATCTCAAGAAAGAAAGAAAGGATCCTCTCGGGGATGAAGGAATATCTGACCTTTGATTTTTCTCTCTTTTTCCCTTGATATCCCAGGGGAGCGGCCATACAAATGTCAAACCTGCGAACGGACCTTTACTTTGAAACACAGCCTGGTTCGCCATCAGCGCATCCATCAGAAGGTAAAAAGTGCCAAGAACCACGAGAAGGACAGTGATCGAGAGGACACCCGTTCGCGAGGGGAAGAAGACAGTGAGAACGAGTCTCTCCCCAGCAGCACGAACCCCATCTCGGAAAACGAGGGCGATGCCCTTGTGGGGCCCGGAAGCCATTCTCCGGTGACCAGGAGCCGCAGAGAAAACATGGCCAATGCCACCAAGGATTACTCTTGTAAGGAAGATAAGCCAGCTGGGAAAGCCTCAAGTTTAGGCCTTGCCGAGCCAAGCAAGAAGGCGCCGAAATCGACAGCGAAAGAGCAGGAGTCTCGAGGAAAGGCCGACCGGGAGAACTCCGACTTCATTCAGGACTTGTTGGAGATCCAGAACAAGAAATCCTCCATAAGTCATATCCTTGCCTCTGCAGAGAATGCGCCTCAGCTCTTGGAAGTTGAATGACAGCTATGGCTTCAGCGGCGCCCCAGCGCCCCTGATCCAGGACACGGGGTTAAAGTTGACAAGAGCAAGCCTTCCTTTGCTGCCGCGTCAACTTGCTGTGGTGACCCAAGAGTTGGGTGATGGGTGGGTGGGATCGGGGAGGACGTATGGCCGTCTGGATCCAGTGCCATAAACCCTTCAGTATAAATAATGCAAAAGACTTAACAATTATATATACTGGTCTGAGTGCCTTACTACTTTATTAGGTTGTCTTTTTTGGTATCGTAGATATTTTTTAAAAGCAAATTAGATGATTTTTTTTTTAAAAGAAGAAATATTTTAATTATTTGGAGAGGACCTTTTTCATTTAAGCATTAATGTTACCTTTTTTTTTAAAATTCGGGTGTGTTGAGTTTCGTTCCTGTATATCTGTGATAGCCGCTTTTGTGTATTCTCTGAGCTGGAAACAAGGTGGAATCAGTGATGCAAAAGAAAGCCCTAAAAAACTGCAGCCAATAACTGGAAGAAAACACTTTTTTAAAAAAAAAATCCCAAGCAGAAGAAGTAGATATAAAAGGTTTAACTTGTTTTCGGTTTGTCTTTTCAGACTTTTTTTTTTTTAATCACGAGGGAGAGTTAAAAGCAGTTCAACGTATTAATATAAATTAAGATTTTCGAGCTTGGTTCAAGCTAAAAGCAGGAAGCCACAATTACTGTTATCTTCATTATTTCTTCTATTTCTCCTCCTCCTCCTCCTCACACGATCATTCTAACTACTGTCATTTTGTATAAGGCCCTTCCTTACCATTATGGACTTAAAAGAGTATACCGAAAGGGTGGCATAGTGACTTAAAAAAAAAAAACCTATGGAAATATGCGCCCACTGTTTATGTTTATATATGTATGTGTGTGTATACATAGACATATATATGCATACAGTTTATGTGTGTGTGTGTGTATATATATATATATATGTTTGATTTGTGTTTCAATATATTATTGTTTTAATATTTTATAAAAGTTGTTAGTTTGCTAATCTCTGCATTCTGCAGAAACCAATGGACAATATTTGTCCACGGAAATCTACAACACAGCTTGGATTGCCTGCTTAGATATTTCTGCCTAATCCCTCACTGACGTTTCTTCTTTTGGGTTTGACGCTCTTTTAATATATATATATATTCATAGAAACCTCTTCCGCATCAAGTGGAAAACAGTGAAAGGCCCCGTTCACGATTCAATCTTGGTGGACATAGCATACATTTACATGGAGGGACTAGAAAGAGTGAATACTAAAGCTTTCCCCAATTCCTCTGTGTTCATACTGATGATACGTAGGCAAGAAGGGTTCCACCACAAAACCGTGGAGGACAAAATCGCGCTCGACGAAAGCGCGCATTTGACGTCATCACAGCGCGACGAAAACATCGCGCTGTGATCGAAAAATGTAAAAATAAAGCGAAAACCTTACCCTAACCCCCCCAAACCTAACCCTAAACCTAACCCTTAACCTAACCCTTAACCTAACGCTAAACGTAACCCTAAAGCTCTAAACCTAACCCTAGCCCTTAACCTAACCCTAAACCTAACCCTTACCTTTATGTGAATCGGCTTGCTTTAATTTTAATTTTATTTCAATTTTTAATTTTTTTCGTCGCGCTGTGATGACGTCAAATGCGCGCTTTCGTCGAGCACGATTTTGTCCTCCGCGGTTTTGACGGGTCACGGGCAAGAAGTGTATGTCTGATCAATGAATTCAGGAAAACAAGAGTCCTTCCTGGAATTGAAAGTTTATGCCACAGAGGATTGTTCCTCTTTCCTCCCCACACACACTCACCCAATTGAATGCATGTAGCGTATTTAAGTTGCTACTGTGGGTCCACTTCTGTTTTCCCATCCAATCATACCTATGCCTTCAATTTCGTGGGAACGATTGTGTCAAATGAACCTCAGCGGATAAGGGGGTTCGGTGTAAGTTAATAAAAGAGAGAGGAGTCAGATGTGTTAATGGCGTGAAGATAAAATGAGTTGGAAGGCGGCTATCCAGATTTCATGCGAAAGGCACTGCAAATGTGGTGGCATAGTTTGGAATTTGCAGTAGATTTGCGGTTTAATTAAAAAAATAATAATAACTAAGGTGATTTAGTCTTCCAGAAACAATAGAGTAAAGAACCCTACCCCTTAAGTGATCTTATTACCTTAATGTGCTTTAAAGCGAGGAAATGGTCTCTACTGGCAATAAAATTTCCAGATGGACAAAAATACTTATTCCCCAAGATTTCTAGAGGTTTTCCCAAATGTTTAAACTCGGTTCTAAATTGGGAATGGAGTATACATTCCTGTTGCTGGCAACAGGAGATAAGTCAAGTCCTCCAACTTTAAGACTGATCCATTGACCCAGTTAAGCTGGTGCGTTAGATTGTAATGTTTGTTTTCTACTACTTTGATATGTGGGCCCATTTGTCTTGAGAGGGGGGGGAAATAATTAATTTCAGTGGGATTGCCCTCTCCGTGTATGTGTGGCTTGTGTGTATGTGTGCAAATATGGCTGCATTGCTACATTCCTGTATTTCCATTTTAAAACTAACAAACACAGAATTGGATGTGAACAAGAGAGCGGACAATTTCACTTGTAGTTCTGTTGCTCCTAACGCGTGACCCAGAGGATGCTATGTGGCTCGTTCTGTGTCCAGTGTGAAAAAAAGCTTGTCTTTTTGGGGTGACTATCCTAATTCTGTACCCTCATCTTAAAGATGGAGGAAATCTACAATTATTTTCCAGTTGTACATGGTTGTGAACCCAGTTCTCAAAGCAATTTCTTTTCTCGCCAAGAGCCGAGGTGGCGCAGTGGTTAAATGCAGCACCGCAGGCTACTTCAGCTGACTGCAGTTCTGCAGTTCGGCTGTTCAAATCTCACCGGCTCAAGGTTGACTCAGCCTTCCATCCTTCCAAGGTGGGTAAAATGAGGACCCGGGTTGTTGTTGGGGGCAATATGCTGACTCTGTAAACCGCTTAGAGAGGGCTGAAAGCCCTATGAAGCGGTATATAAGTCTAACTGCTATTGCTATTGCTATTCTCTTCAAGGAGCCTTTGGCAAGGGACGATATGTCTGTGTGTGACTGATTCTCTTTTTATAAGAAGCCCTGCATTCATGGGAGTCTGCTGAAATTTGCCTGGGGTCCACATATTCTGATTCAGACTGAGTTGTGGGTCAGGAATGACCCGTTTACTTAGGTGTGGGGCATATACCTACACATATATGCAATAGGGCAAAGGCATAGTATTTCTGGGATTTTTTTTTCTGTTGCTCTTTCACATTGAACCTCTTTTGTTCATATTATTTTTTTCCTTGCCCTCTAACTTAAAATTATTAATACAGGGTGGAAAAAAATAGTGGAGTTCCAAATTGACTGGCATAAAAACACCCAGCATTCTTAATCAGTGGCTGTTGTTAACTTGGGACATTAATTTAACAAGTTGTGGAAAACCAAATTTGATCCACCTTGCTCTCAAGTGATGATACTCTGTGCAAATAGCACTGAAAGCAAATTAGAAACAAGTTGATGTTACCTAGAAATAAAGTTAATATATCCTTAATTCTGGGTAAAAATTGGGAGCACTATACCAATCTATTTCATGTTGGTTATTTTTTTTATTTTTTTTGGAGATTTAATTCAGACTGCAGAGGAAGAGCGAGGAGATCATTTTTGGGGGCGATAGCATTTCATACAGAATATGAAGCACAGATTTCACTGTTGTAGAAGGTGTATAAAACAGTCTTGAAACCTCTGGATTATTATAAATAAATACCAGTTTTTTTTCTTTCTTTCCGAATATAAAATCATTTGCTAAAAGATCCTTTCCATTAAAGTCAATTTCAGCATCCCTTAATATAAATTGCTATTATATTATTATTATTGTTATTATAATTATTATAATTATTATAATTGTTATTTGGGAATATTTTGTTATTAATTTGAGGGGGTATTTTTTTTGTTTTTGTTTTGCAGCTCCCCACACTAAACTGCGCAATATTGTGGGGGGAGAAGCCATTAGCTAAATCAGGAATTGTCAGAACTGCCCCCCAAGACTGAATGGGTCATTCTGCAGACCTGTTTAATCTCGTGGCCTTTGTTTGGGGAGGGGGGGGTGCAAATCTGACAGATCTGAACAAAACTTTATGCTGCAGAAATAATGTAGCACGTAATATCCCAGCACCCTGCCGGGACATCTGCTAGCAATAATCACTATTGATTTAAAGCTTTATTTAGTCTTTATGTATATCGTAGTATATTATAAAATCTTGCCACATTTTACTGGTGTTTTTTTTTTTTATTAGTTGCATTTGATGGAAGAAAAAAAAATAATGTGTTCCCTTTTGTTGTTCCCTCTCCTCACATTCACAATCCCCCCCACCCCCTTTATATTAAAACTGTGAACTTTATAATGTGTTTAAACTATGGGTGAATCTTAGGTTTAGTTTGCATGTTGAACTAGTTCATTTTTCTCTGCATCTTCGTGATTTTTCTTCTCTCCTTCCCCCCCCCCTTTCCTCTCTCAGGGCTTTTTGGTTTTTTTTTAATCTGAAAATCTCTTGTTGGACTTGTAAAGGAGCTAATGGTGAGAATTCAATCACTACAATAAGCACTTGACTGTGAAAGTATAAAAAGAACCAAGAATTTAAAAAAAAAAAAATAGACCTGATATGTGCAGCGGTAACTGATGTAGAGCTAGCTCTCTTGATGGTTTAATTCCAGCTTCCCCACGATTTTTTTTTTTAGTTATTGTTTTCTTTCTACAACCTGGTCCTCAATTTTCCCATCAACGCTATAGTCGCTGTTGGAATACCTCCAAGTCCCAGGATGAACCTGCGTGTTGCTGCCTGCTGTGTTGGTCGGGTGGTTGAATTGTGAAATAATTGAGAGTCGAGCCGACGCTGCCTTAAATCCTCTGGTTTCTCAAAGCCATTAAAGTCGGTGAAAAGATCCAGAAAAGGAAGTCAGGGCAATGAGCTTGCATGAAGTGATAAATCCCCTTACCTCTGTGTCCTTCAGCCCAAGGTGACACTATCATGGTTTTTTTTGAGGAGGTGACTTATCCGTTGAGGATTCTCCCTTACGGGTAATGCAAGTTTGGTTAGTATTGATGGGATGGGGAAGGGTGAGTCTCTCTCTCTCTCTCTTCACCATTCTCTCTCTTCACTTAAGACAGATGTTTTAATTCAAAAAGTTTCAGCCCGCGCAAGGAGATAATTAGTGTGTACAATTTATATATAGAAATATAGATATATATATATATATTTTCGAAAGGGAACGTTTAAAAACTGCTGCTACAAGTTGTGTACAAGACTGATTTATGCCACATGAACAGAGAATCACACTTAACTTCTTTTGGGTACTTCTATTCTTCTCATTCAGTTGTATGTTACTTCCAGATTCAAAGTGATGAAAATAATGCTGTTCTGTATCAAACGATCTACGCAATAAAAGGTTATATTTAAAAAAAGAAAACCGTACTTTTGGGAGTTGCAAAACAATGGATCCTTTTGTGCATTTGGGAATCCTAATACGCTTTTGTGTATTTTCAGGGGATTATTTTTCAAAAGCAAAAAAAAAAAAACCCTCAGAATATTGTAGATTGTAGATTGTAGAAGTTTATTTATATGCCGCCCTTTTCCCTGGGGGGACTCAGGGCGGCTCACAACCCAAGGGGGGGGGAGACAAATTTTGAACATATAAGACAATACATAATTAAAAAACACAACATTCATACCATTCGGGCGGGTTACAGTCTTAGCCCCAGGCCTGACGGGATAGCCAGATTCTGAGGGCTGTGCGGAAGGTCTGGAGGGTGGTGAGGGTACGAATCTCCACGGGGAGATCGTTCCATAGGGTCAGAGCTGCCACCGAGAAGGCTCTCCTCCGCGTAGTTGCCAGTCGGCATTGACCGGCAGATGGAACTCGGAGGAGGCCTAATCAATGAGATCTAATATTATACTTGCTCTTTCTCCTAATGAGTTACTTTGTCCCCCTCCAAAGATTTGTATTTAATAATAAGCTAAATCGTTTTTCTGCCTTCATATTTGCCCACGCTTAGTGCAAATAATTACCTTGGTAGTGCAAACGCATAAAGGGGGAAGGTCTTTTAATTCTTTTTAAAAATATATATTTTTATTCTTTTTAAACAAAACAACACATACAAAACAAAGCAAGAGAAGAAAAAAGAATAACTTTCATCCATTTCATCAAGCATGTCTTTCGGTTACAAGTTTTTATGCATCACACTTTGGATTTTATTGGGTTTGTATGCCGCCCTATTCCTGAGGGACTCAGGGTGGCTCACAATAAAAAAAGGGGAAGGGATACAATAAAACAAAATAAACAACAATTTAAAATTATACAACAGCCGTAACCTCGAATGGGGCTGGATGGCTCAACAGCCCCAGGCCTTCCGGAACAGCAGGTCTTAACTGCTTTGCGGAAGGCCAGGAGTGTAGTAAGGGTCCGGATCTTCACGGGGAGATTGTTCCAGAGGGCCGGAGCAGTCACAGAGAAGGCTCTCCTCCGGGTAGTCGCCAGTCGGCATTGGCTGGCAGATGGAATTCGGAGGAGGCCTAGTCTGTGGGATCTAATAGGTCTTTGGGAGGTAATTGGCAGCAGGCGGTCTCTCAAGTACCCAGGTCCGATACCATATAGGGCTTTAAAAGTAACGACTAGCACCTTGAAGTGTGTCCGGAGACCAATAGGCAGCCAGTGCAGCTCGCGGAGGATAGGTGTAACGTGGGTGTACCGAGGTGCACCCACGATCGCTCGCGCGGCTGCATTCTGGACAATTCTTAAGCTCGGGATTAACATCCCTGGTTTACATTAAACATAACTGAATATTTTGCTGCCGTTGAGCATTATGTGTTCAAATTACCATTAATATTCTTTCATTTGCAACAATCCTTATTTCCTTGAATTCATAATTATCTATCAAATAACAATGAGTCTTTAAAGTATTATAGTGTCACCTATCTCTAAGGAGAAAGAGCGAAGGATAGAACAAAGAATCCCCATTAATTTATAATATACATTCATATTTTCAATTGACCATAATGTCACCAATAATCCAGAATTCCAAAAATAGTTTCCAATTATTAATCCATATAGTGGTTAAGTATTCATGTATATATCAATTGTTCCTTACATCATCATTGATCCTTTTAATATACAAAGATCTTTCTAATATAAAATGGTCACTACCTACAATTATACCAAAGTATTCAAGTCATCCCATTCTTATACATTACAATCATAATTGTCCTTTATATATCATGTGAGTGGTACTCTATATCACAATAACACTTCGTAAATGGGGACATGATCTAACGCAGTGTTTCTCAACCTTGGCAACTTGAAGATGTCTGGACTTCAAGTCCCAGAATTCCCCAGCCAGCATTCGCTGGCTGGGGAATTCTAGGACTTGAAGTCCAGACATCTTCAAGTTGCCAAGGTTGAGAAACACTGATCTAACGTAACATCTGCATCTCTCTTAAGTGGGGGAGTGGATTGTACATTATCGATATTGTAGCTGTGTTTCGCCACTGGGTGGCACAGTTGTAAGAGCATGGAACTCTGGAGAGATATTATTAAGTATCATCTCAAGAGTGATTACTTTTCTTTTAAGATCTAATGACTTGAGTAACTACTTGCAGGATTCTCTTAAGCCAGATTCATTTCAACATCCGAGAGACAAACGGGCAGATTTCCTACTCAAAATGATTTGACACAAACACAGGCAGGAACATTTTATTAGGCATATGTTTCTAATCACTCCTGTGATTTTGGGAGCTGCCCCTGGGCTTCAACGTCGAAGGAAAAGGAATATTTGAAAGCTCCAGCGTTGGGGAGATAAACAAGAAGACAAGAAAAAGAAAAAAGACAGGACATCTAGTACATGTATACATTAAACTGGATGGAAAAAAAGCAGGCTGTGGAGAAAATTCGGCATTTGAAGTCTTGGAATCTTAATTTGATAATGATGATAAATGCATCATTGTTCCTAAGAGAGGTAATTCTAGAAGGAAATGGGATTTTCAAGGGGAAAAAAAATCAATTGTGAATCAATGTTTTCTTATTTCAAAAAACTGCACCCACACCCTGCCATGAAAAATTGTATAGCATATTTTTCATGTTTCCAAACTCACGATTGAGCACGAATTAAGCAAAGCAGTGGGTATCACGGTAATTCTTAGGACCGGGATGGCAAAGAGCCGAGGTGGCACAGTGGTTAGGGTGCAGTACTGCAGGCCACTTCAGCTGACTGTTCAGCGGTTCAAATCTCACCGGCTCAAAATTAACTCAGCCATCTATCCTTCCGAGGTGGGTAAAATGAGGACCCAGACTGTGGGGGCGATATGCTGACTCTGTAAACCGCTTAGAGAAGGCTGAAAGCCCTATGAAATGGTATATAAGTCTAACTGCTATTGCTAATTCTGGGAATTGTCATCCTTGAACATCTAGAATGCACTCGGGTGGAGAAATATGTTGTGTGGAAATAAGACAAAAACTTGCCTTTAATTTTTAATTTTGGCACATGTGAAGACCAGCTGGCCAGCATGGGAGCCTCAGAAACTCAACCAGCTGGCCAATGCGCATGAGTGTGCCGGCCACCTGGTCTTTGGGTTCCCGGCATGTGCATGCGTGCTGGCCAGCTGGTCTTTGCGCGTACCGTAGTGCTGGAAACTCAAAGACCAGGTGGCTGGCGTATGCATTTGCACCAGCCACATGGTCTTCTGGTTTCCGGCATGCGCATGTACACCAACTAACTAGTCTTTGGGTTTCCGGGGCTCCAGCACGCATGGAGATCAGCCAGCCAGCATGCATGCATGTGCCAGAAACTAGAAGAGCAGCTGGTGATGGCGCATGTGCCCGCAGAGAGGGCTCTGCGTGCCACTTCTGGGTGATGTCTCTGCTTTTTAGTATGCTGTCTAGATTTGCCATAGCTTTCCTCCCCAGGAGCAAGTGTCTTTTAATTTCTTGGCTTACATTTTTAGAGTATATCAATTCTCCAAACTTTCTCCTCCCCAATTATTTGAGTGTTTCCACTTGCAGTATGTGTATATATATATATAGTATATGTTTGCCTACATGAAGTATGAGTGTATCATCTCTAAATATCTTTGTGTAGGCAGATTTTAAGCTAGACTAATTGTATCGTAACTTCCCTTTTAAGCATATGACTCGTCTTTGAAACTTATCCAGTTTCAGTTCTCACTGTCTTCCAGATTTTGTATCAAGAATTAATGTGACTGTCCCAGGGTCAGGCCATAGACTGTTTGCATTTCAACAGCTGCCAACCTGTTGCATGTGTGGCTTGAAGAATTGGCTAGCTCAGGTCCCCAGCCTTATAGCAATAGCAATAGCAGTTAGACTTATATACCGCTTCATAGTATTGCACCCTAACCACTGCGCCACCTCGGCTCTTCCACCAAGGAAGCTCATGCAGATGGCTAATACATTCATAGTATTGCTGTGGTTTGATATCTCCCCCCCCCTCAATGGGAGGAGCAGCTTTTGGGTCACATGTGCTTGCCTTGTTGCTCCAGAGCGAGGATTACAGGTAGGCACTAAGCCAGTAAAAAGAATTTTTAAAAAAATATATATATTTCTATTTTCAAAAAAAAACATACATATCCTCCTTCTTTACATACTGTAGAAAGTGTATCAGTTGGTTACAAAAGGCTTTCGTGCATCTCTTACACCATCATCAAATATAATTCGTATTAACTCTAATATCTTAACTCGGATATTTATTATATTACCATCATCGTACCACCACTTTTATTTGACTATGATTATTTAAACGTCCTTCATCATAAAATATACCAAGATTTAATACATAACCACATACTGGCATTTCATGTACTTATTTATAAAATCCTCCATTAACATTAAATCCTTATATCCTATTCTAGCTAAACATCCATAATATTTAATACCAAATTTTTCTAATCCTCCTTTCCAAATCCCTGTTTACTATTTACATCCAATTCCCTTATATTATGCCCATACATGTATATAATTTATTATTATTATCCTTTCTTTATTTAACTATATCCTATATCATAACATTTCCCCCACATATAATTAAAACTTAGCTGTGTCTAATTTTGTTCTTTTTTATTGTTATTGTTATTAATAACCTTTATATATAGTCCAAAAGTATTTCTAGCCTTACCTTCACGGGTAACATTAAATATTCATATCCAATTATTACTTAGAGCCGAGGTGGCGCAGTGGTTAAATGCAGCACTGCAGGCTACTTCAGCTGACTGCAGTTCTGCAGTTCGGCTGTTCAAATCTCACCAGCTCAGGGTTGACTCAGCCTTCCTTCCTTCCGAGGTGGGTAAAATGAGGACCCGGATTGTTGTTGGGGGCAATATGCTGACTCTGTAAACCGCTTAGAGAGGGCTGAAAGCCCTATGAAGCGGTATATAAGTCTAACTGCTATAGCTATTATCATAACAGCTCAACATTGTATACATTACTATCATTATCAATTTTTATTTTAACTATACCTCTTGTCACTAAATTTAACTAAGTTTAGCTAGTTTTAAGAACTTTTAAGAAGTTTGAAGAGTTGATGCAGAAAGGAAATCACCAGCTCCAATTCCCTTTGCCAGGCCCTTACATATGAATACTAAAAGCTCACAAGAAGAAGCCAATCCTGCTGTGATCCTCATGGGAAGCTAGCTATTTATGTTCCTAGACAGCTGAACACGGACAAGAAATTCTGGGCTTCTTTACGCTTACTTATTTTTGTACTTCTGAGGTTTGTATCCCAGTTTTCTTTTCAGGAACCAAAAGAAGTATATATATAGCATTACCCTTTATTTATTTATTTTATGCTCAAAACAGGGTCATCCTGTCCGCTCCCCAGTCACGTGAGGGATTGAATCTTGGGTCTCAGTTCAACAATCAATATGCCACTGTGACTATTTCCTTTACCTGTTGTAGATTTAACATGTGCAAAGAAAGAAAGAAAGAACTGCAAAAATAATAACAATAATAAAAAAAATAACAGAGCTGTCCTCAGTAGATGTTATTTAGCCTTTTGCCCACAAAAACACAGCAGGGAGACCACTGAAATGAGTTTCATATTGAAAGAATCTAGAAACAAATAAAGTTATAACTAGAAGCCAAGCATGGGTTTGTTAAATACAGATCATGCCAAACCAATCTTATTTTATTCTTTGACCAAGTGACTGAGCTAGTAGACCAGCGAAATGCTGTGGACATAGTATACTATGTGGTGGATTTCAAAAATTGTTCGAACCTACTCTGTGGGCGTGGCCTCCATTGTGGGAATAAATGTAGACAAAAGTGCTTGTGATACTATATTTTACTATATTTAGAGCTGATACATATACATTTTATATCTCCCTGGTTTTGATGTTCTCTCATTTTCTTGCTCTTAATAAGTTAGTAGCAGATCTTCCAATACGTCCTGTTTGAATAATAATTTGAACCCAATTTTTTGCCTACTTGGACATTCTAAAAGTGGTTTTCAATCTTTTTTCCCCCCCAATAATGCCTCAGTTCAGTAAACCAGTTTTTCTACCCCACCTTATTTTCTTCCCCACAGAGTATAAATTCCGATTGAACCCTTTATATAGGTAAATCATATCTCCTTGTGCAGTATAAATAAAATAGAAACGTTCACATAAATAAAGTAGAAGGCTTCGCATAAATAAGTGAAAAAAAGCAAATTACCAGGAATAAAAATATCAGGAAAATCAAGCTGTTTTATTACACAAAAGCCCACCAGAAGACAAATAAAAATACATCATTATCCAGAACGTCTCACTTTATGACAACACAGGCAATAACTGTGTGCACAGATACAGTATTTTAATAATATCTCATCACTTTCACAGTCTGTACCATCTTAAGCAAATTCTTTACAAGTCCTGATTTATCAACTGAGTATGTATAGTTGTAAGGAAAGAGCCCGGGAGTTCTGGAAAAGTGCGTCTATGTAACCTTGATATCAGATGTGATCATGTATTTCTCTACCTCCCTTAATTAACTACCCTCTTGAATTACAGTCTCACCACTTCACAATGCCTAGGCAAAAATGCAGGAAAAGAATAAAGGGAAAAATAATTTTGAGGAGGAGGGGAGGAGATGGGAATTACACACCAGGAAACTGCGTGACATAAGAAGGTCTCCTTTAGGATATCCATTTATATAAAAAGAGGAAAATCATGTTTGGAGAAGATAAGACACCGAGGTGTATGAAATAGACGTACGCTAATTTTAAAAAAAGGGATTGTAGCGTATCAACAATTAATGTATTTTTAAAATAATGTATTTCATTATAGCAGGGAGACCTGGACCCGTGGCAGTTTAGTGGCCCAAGCCTTTATTCCTTATATGCTATTAGCTGAAACAATCAGAGATAGCGATAGAGAGATAGACAGAGATGGTATTCAGCTGGGTCCACTGGTGGAACCTCTTCTAAACGGTTCAGTAGATTTGACGAACCGGTTCTACCGAATAGGTGCGAACTGGTAGGAACCCACCTCTGGGTTGTAAGGACCATTGGTAATGCTGGTAAGAAAGCTTACTCTGTCATAAAATGTCTCCCATGGTGGACCGGGCCAATACAGACTATTGTAACTGCAGAAAACATTTCCATCACATCAGAAAGAAACCAGGGCCTGTCATGATGGAAAGTCCCCAGTGATGCCATCAACTGAGCAGTAGGGAGCTCAGCTTGCTTCCTGTAGGAATCCAAAGCCACGTCTGGAAATACTCATTTGAACACTGTTGTGGAGATAAGAACTCTTTTACCTCACACTAAAAGTTTGGGCCTTAGAAAGGATCTGGCACAACGTCTAATTTTACTGGGGAAAACTGGCAGGCACTGCAGTTTTGTCAGATGGAAATAGCAATGGGGGAAAAGGAAAAATGGAACCAGATGTTTCCCCTTACAATTGCTTCATATTTAGGTTGGGGTGGAAGGAAGTGAAATGGGCTATTAAAATGTTACAACTTTTAATTTGCAAAATTCTGAATGCCACTGTAGAAACCAGAGTTATTATGCACTATGAAACTTTTTTCAAAAATATGTGGTTGTAATATTTTATACGGAGGGGGAGGGAGAGAGAGTTAGAGATAGATAGATAGCAGAGGTGGGTTCCTACCAGTTCGCACCTATTTGGTAGAACCGGTTCATCAAATCTACCGAACCGGTTAGAAGAGGTTCCACCAGTGGACCCGGAAAGCAGGCCACACCTACAGAAGAGGTTCCAAATTCTTTTGAAACCCACCACTGGTCCTTGGATATGATTATTCTACACTATCATGCTCATATTTATAAAACTCAGTGCCTGTGTGAAAGGTAAGGATGACTACTGCGTTTGTGGTGCAATCAGAACATTGCGTGTGTTGAAGTTGTTTGAACGCAAACCAAAGATGCCTTTTAAAAAACAAGTTTACATCCTATTCTTATGCATGCCAGTGCTGTGTGTGAGGTGCTTTAAGGTGGTTCTGACAAGTGTCATCGACATCTTCATATCCGGTCACATGGGTGGCAAGCCACTCCCATCCGGTCACATGGGCAGCAAGCCACTCCCACAAAGGAGGCCACACCCACAGAGTAGGTTTGAACAATTTTTGAAACCCACCACTGATGATAGATAGATAGATAGATAGATAGATAGATAGATAGATAGATAGATGATAGATAGATAGATAGATAGATAGATAGATAGATAGATAGATAGATAGATAGATAGAGATAGATAGATGATAGATGATAGATAGATAGATAGATGGATGGATGGATGGATGGATGGATGGATGGATGGATGGATGGATAGATGGATAGATAGATAGATAGATAGATAGATAGATAGATAGATAGATAGATAGATAGATAGATAGATAGATAGATAGATAGAGATAGATAGATGATAGATGATAGATAGATAGATGGATGGATGGATGGATGGATGGATGGATGGATGGATGGATGGATGGATAGATGGATAGATAGATAGATAGATAGATAGATAGATAGATAGATAGATAGATAGATAGATAGATAGATAGATAGATAGATAGATAGATAGATAGATAGAGCGAGCGAGCGAGCTCTCTTGTAGGTTAAACTTCATCCACTATATCATTTTTAAAGGATAGACTTTATCTATAACTTCCATGGAAATTAAATCAGTGAAGAAGATGGATGGCCGCTAGTCAACTTGGAATTTAGGTTTGAAAAGATGTAAGATTCTGCAGTAAGAAAACCACTAGAAAGCTTTTCATTTTGAAAAGAGCTGCCCGAAAAAGATTTTCTGTTTCACATACTGACATACCACTCACCCTAAGAGTCTCCCGGGGCCAATTAGCTCTACATCCTTTCGCGGAGACAAAGGAATGTCATCCTTGATGCAGTTTAAAATGTGTCCTGTGAAAACAATCCATAACTTAGTGATGAGATGAAGCTAAGCTTCCTTCTGCAAAATGACAGGTGCGTGACCATCCGTCTCTGAACTCTTCGAATAAAAGCCTTGCTGACATTCCACCATGAATGTACCAGTGGTGGGTTTCAAATTTTTTTAGAACCTCTTCTGTAGGTGTGGCCTGCTTTGTGGGAGTGGCTTGCCAGCCATGTGACTGGATGGGCGTGGCCAACTTGTAAAATGTGGTGAAGCTCACTTAACAACGCTCTTGCTTAGCAACCAAAATGTTGGCTCAGAAACTCTGGCATTTGAAGCACGCAAGTCTTAAAGCTGTCAAGTTACAAGACCCTTGCACCCCTAACCCTTTAGAAAAAAACCCCAGGGGTGTTCAAACTTGACAGCTTTAAGACTTGTGGACTTCAACTCCCAGAATTCCTCCTCTCCCACTTCATCTTGATGATGTGCGGACGGGCGGGGGGGAGGGAGCTGGAACCGGTTCTAAACAGCACTGTAGATTTGTGGAACCCCTTCTATAGAAGAGGTTAGAACTGGCAGGAACCCACCCCTGAAACGTACCCTCCCAGGGAAGAAAGATTAGGTAGAGGAAGCAAATTTGTGTGGACAACCTTGGAATGCATGGAAAGGGGTAAGAAATGAGGAATTTCTGGATTTGTTTCTTCTTTAGTTGAATGGCAGGTAACGGGTGAAATCAACTTACCTTGGCTACCAGTTTGCAAATGTGAGTCCTTGCACACGCCACCTCTGTCCATTTGCAGAACCTTCCACGCATATGATATACAGAGCGTCAAACACAGGACATGATGATGTCTGGATGTCTGGATGTCTGGATGGGTGGGTCTGATGATGTCTGGATGTCTGGATGGGTGTCTGGATGTCTGGATGGGTGGGTGGAGCCTCGTGCTGCCACGGCAGAGGTGGGTTCCTACCAGTTCGCACCTATTCAGTAGAACCGGTTCGTCAAAGCAGGCCACACCTACAGAAGAGGTTCCAAATTTTTTTGAAACCCACCACTGTGCCACGGCTACTGGTTTGCACGAACCAGATAGATCTAGTTGAATTGCACCACTGGCAGGTAGGCGTGTACATACAGGAATTGTAAGATCACCGTGTATTTCAGAATATTTCTAAAATCTAGTTGTGATTATGCTTACTTATTCAGCGGGACTTAGTTATAGGCATAAGACAGCAGGATTACGGTTCTAATGTATCAAGTCAGGATCTGGAGGACCTGTCTTAATTCAAGGTTTGGTCATGTTTCAGTGAGTCTTTCTATAGATTGGCAGGAAATCTACGCTAGTCTATGATAGCCTTAAAGCTGGACTTCTGATTATTAAAAAGTGTTTTTTAAAAAACTCACAAATATTTCTTTTAATTAGATTTCCAGATCTTCATGTGCCAATAAAGCAGATTATCTTGGTATGTAGCAAATAATCCATCAGTCTAGTAGCCATGGATTTATAAGAGCCATGGTGGCGCAGTGGTCAGCGTGCAGTACTGCAGGCTACTTCTGCTGACTGCCAGCTGCCTGGAATTTGGCAGTTCGAATCTCACCAGACTCAAGGTTGACTCAGCCTTCCATCCTTCTGAGGTGGGCAAAATGAGGATCCAGATTGTTGGAGGAAAGATGCTGACTGTTAAGTAAGCTCCCCATTGGGAGAGCGAGTACATTCAGCGAAGCGTTGTGAGAGTGTTGTTGGAGAACACACAAACCAGCACACAGAGACACTGTAGTTTAAATAGGCTTTTACTTTCGTGGAAATAGAGGTATCAGAGTCCATCAAACAGTCCAAGTTATACACGGATAAGACAGTCAATCATCAACGTCTTTCAGTTAAGGGATAATCCAAATAACATAGTCCAGTATCATATAATCAGTTCGGTACTCAAAGTTTGCTAGCAGTTGCAAAACTTACAATAGCTCACGGCACTTTCTAACAGCCAGCTTCCAAAACACTCAGATCAGATCAGCCCAGCATCTAACAAACATAGAGCTAACAGTCGTTCTGGCTCCCTCTTATGGCCGATTGAGGAAAACAGCAACCAATCACATTTTACAGTATGATTTAAAGAAACAGGTACAACATTATTACATGCGTTATATATTGCCAACCCAACCGTTAGAATTATATTCCTAACACTGACTCTGTAAACCACTTAGAGAGGGCTGTAAAACACTGCGAAGTGGTATATAAGTCCAAGTGCTATTGCTATAAGGAGGTGGCAGAATTTTCAGGGCAGTCTGAAGTAATAGTCAACCACATCAAAATGGTGGGTCAATTACTGCCCTACTACTTTTTAATTCCTGTGTGTGTAAAAAGGGGCAGGGACTTGATCCTTCCAGTAGCATTTGCCATCTTGAAGCCAGTGAAAGTAGTAGTTGATGGGGAGGTGTTGTTGGACTATATCAATCAGAGTACCAAATCTGTTCTGACCCCCCTTCTCCGTCCAGGAACGAAAGCCGAAACCAATGTAAATGAGAATGTTTCTTTTAATCAGTCCAGACACTCGTTGGCTGCAAGCCACATAAACAAAGAGATAAGCACTCTGGCAGCAAGTCATACAAAGCTTGGCAGCAATGCAAACAAACTCTGGCAGCAATCCAGCCTGCCAAGTTTATTTCTTGTTAGTCCTTAACGTTGACTTCTGCAGAAGGGCGGGGCACAAGCAGTCTCTTTTATAATGAGGAGAGGATCTTCATGACCAGCAGCTGAGCGTAATCACCTCCGGTAACTATGCAGTTGTTCTTGCCGCCGAGTAGCCCTTCGATGGCGTGCATCCCGGAACAACTCACAGGTGTTTTCTGGATCACTCACTCTTGTCTCCTCCCCTCTGATCCAAGGCTCAGGCACCACTTGGTGGCCAACCAGTCTCTCTGCGCCCTGCTCAGAGTCGGAACCCTGTCCAGGGTCCTCCAAGTCCTCCAGGGCCGACCCATAGGGCCCCTCGCTGTCGGAGTCTGGTGGCAGCTCCAACGGCTCCTGCTGGGCCACAACACAAATCTATGTGGATTATTAGGTTTCTGATGAGGTGGATTATTAGGTTTCAAGGAGAGGTGGATAAGTTGTGTGCTGCTTTAAAACTTCTCTGTGCTAGAAGCATTGCCTTAGGAAACACAGAAATATGTTTCTAATAGAATTTCTTCCCTAATAATTCTTTGGAAATAACTGCAGAATAAATCACGAAATGAACATGTCACTACTGAATAGGAATGATATTTCTACTCAGTCTTCCACATTTTTTTTTTTGTTGTTGTTATATTTTAGGGTACAGAATATGAAAGCTGTTCTCACATATTAGAATACAAGAGTTTTGGTAATAGTAATCTGATTAGGGGTGATGAAAATAATGGTTGAGAAAAGGATCAAGGGAGCAAACCAGAGGTGGGCTCCTACCAGTTTGCACCAGTTCGGTAGAACCGGTTTGTCAAATCTACTGAACCGGTTAGAAGAGGTTCCACCAGAAAACAGGCCACACCTACAGAAGAGGTTCCAAAAATTTTTGAAACCCACCATACACAGAGAGAGAGAGAGAGAGAGAGAGAGAGAGAGAGAGAGGGAGGGAGGGAGGGAGGGAGGGAGGGAGGGAGGGAGGGAGGAAGGAAGGAAGGAAGGAAGGAAGAAAGAAAGAAAAAAGAAAAAAAGAAAGAAAGTGAGAGAGATGAAAGAAAAAAGGAAAAAGGGACAGAGAGGCAAAAGAAGGAAAGAGAGAGAGAAAGAAAGAAAGAAAGAAAAAAAGAAAAAAGAAAGAAAGAGTGAGAGAGATGAAAGAAAAAAAGGAAAAAGGGACAGAGAGACAAAAGAAGGAAAGAGAGAGAGAGAGAGAGAGAGAGAGAAAGAAAGAAAGAAAGAAAGAAAGAAAGAAAGAAAGAAAGAAAGAAAGAAAGAAAGAAAGAAAGAAAGAAAACACATGGCCGGCAAGCCACTCCCACCAGGTCACATGGCCGGCAAGCCACTCCCATAAAGGAGGCCACACCCACAGAGTAGGTTCCAAAAATTTTTGAAACCCACCACACACACACACACACACACACACACACACACAGAGAAAGAGAAAGGAAGGAAGGAAGGAAGAAAAAAGAAAAAAAGAAAAAAGAAAGAGTGAGAGAGATGAAAGAAAAAAAGGAAAAAGGGACAGAGAGACAAAAGGAAGGAGAGAGAGAGAGAGAGAGAAAGAAAGAAAGAAAGAAAGAAAGAAAGAAAGAAAGAAAGAAAGAAAGAAAGAAAGAAAACACATGGCTGGCAAGCCACCCCCATCAGGCCACACGGCTGGCAAGCCACTCCCATAAAGGAGGCCACACCCACAGAGTAGGTTCCAAAAGATTTTGAAACCCACCACTGGAGCAAACTGTTCTTTTGTTGTTGTTGTTGAGGAAAACGACACGTTGTTGTAGACCTTATTAATCCAGCATCTGCTTCTTTCTTCCTAGTAAACAGCCTCCCATTTTGTGCCCAGTTGGGCATTTGTGCAGCTGCAGTTGTTAATCTTGATTTGCGCTGTCGGATTAAATTATAAGCGCTTCAATTCATGATCCAATTGACGTGGATTAACAACATACTGTGTTTGGCAGAGATGCTTTGTTGTACACGATGCACCGAAGTAGTTGATGTTACCATTGTATATAGTAAGAGCCGAGGTGGCGCAGTGTTTAGGGTGCAGTACTGCAGGCCACTTCAGCTGACTGTTACCTGCAGTTCGGCGGTTCAAATCTCACCGGCTCAAGGTTGACTCAGCCTTCCATCCTTCCGAGGTGGGTGAAATGAGGAGCCAGATTGTTGTTGGGGGCGATATGCTGACTCTGTAAACCGCTTAGAGAGGACTGAAAGCCCTATGAAGCGGTATATAAGTCTAACTGCTATTGCTATTGCTATATGAAACCTCTGTCTCAGAGATATATTCAAGAAGGGGTGACCCACTGAAACCAATTGGACTTTCTCTGAGGAAAGCTTGCCCTCCCCCTCCTCCCATTAGCACAGAGTAAAGTTCTTCTTTCATTGGAGGGCTGGATTAAATTGGAATAATGAGATGCGGTGGTATAGTGGTTAAAGTGCAGTACTGCGGGCAGACTCTGCCCACAGCCTGGAGTTCGATCCTGATGGGGGGCTCAAGGTTGACTCAGCCTTCTATCCTTCTGCGGCTGGTAAAATGGGAACCCCGATTGTTGGC
Source organism: Thamnophis sirtalis (assembly GCF_051295495.1). Classification (NCBI taxonomy): domain Eukaryota; kingdom Metazoa; phylum Chordata; class Lepidosauria; order Squamata; family Natricidae; genus Thamnophis; species Thamnophis sirtalis. Next base: position 172,849,414 of record NW_028261382.1, read on the forward strand.
TCCAATGTGCAAATAATGCTTACATTGTTAACTGCCAGAAAGTGCCATAAAGCACTATGGGGTGGTAGAGAAGCCTAAAATACTATCACCACTGCTAATACGAATTGTGAAGAATGATCTTCACAATCCCTTGTTCTTTCTCAAAGGTTGCATTTGAAAGTAGGGTACGGGTTGATTGAAGCTATGGTCACACCAGTGGTGGGATTCAAATAATTTAACAACCGGTTTTCTGCCCTAATGACCATCTGGGTAGGTGGGGCTCGGTGGTCATGTGACTGGATGGGCTTGGCCAACTCAAGGTCATTCAGGTTGATGGGCGCTTCAGCTTAGCTGTAACAATGTAATAAGGGTTAACCAGAGAGGCAGTTTCTGTAAGCAGGGCAATAAAGATGAGGCTAGAAACAACGCCAGAATGTTTCCTTCCTGCCTTCCTTACAGGATTAGTCCTGTGAAGTGGAAAGAAACAAAAGGAGATTTTCTTCCAACAATCGGTTCTCTGAACTACATAGAAAATTACCAACTGGTTCTCCCAAATAGGTGCAAACCGGCTGAATCCCACCACTGGGTCACACCATATTGTCTGCCAACTTGCCTTTTTTAAAACCACACTCTGAGGAAATCCCTGACTGAGGACCAAAATATATCCAGCTCAACATTTAAAAGCTCAGCATTTATATGCCTCTATCCACATAATTGCTCTGGGAATCATTAACTCAGAAATGAGCAATGCGGAGTTCGTATAAAGCCTTTCACTGCTCAATCTGCAGTCTCTCCAGAGTGCCACAAAACGCCAAGGGTCAACCTTTTTGGGATCACTTTATTTGGGAAGGGGTTGAGGAGTTGCCCCATGAAAGCCAGCCTAAATTTCCTGTGGCTTTGGGAGTCGTTAGGGCATCATTTACCATACCCCCACAGTCCTTAGGTCAAAAAGAAAGAAAACACGAACATTGTTATGCATCTTAGCAACAGAATTTCAATTTGATAAGTAGATTACAGCTTTAGTGGGCTGCAGCATAAAAGGTATTTGAAGAATAAGGGAAAAAAGAAAAAAGAAAAAGAGAACCAGGTCATCCCCTGAAGAGGAGAATATGTAAACACAACAACGGTTAGAGTGGATGGAGGGAAGAGTCGAAGGAAAGATAGGAAGGAGAGGAGAAAGGAGAGGAATAGGAGAAAGGGAAAGGCAGAGGAAGAATGGGAGGGAATGTAAGAGTAGGAAAGAGGGGAGGAATGGGAAGAAGAGGGGAAGGGTAAAGGGGGGGAAGGGGAAGGAGAGAAGGGAAAGGAGAGGAGGAAGGAAGGAAGGAGAGAAGAAAGAGAAGAAAGGGGGGTTGGAAGGAGGGAGGGAAGGAGGGAGGGAAGCAAGGAGGGAAGGAAGGAGGGAAGGAAGGAGAGAAGAAAGGAGGGAAGGAAGGAGGGAAGGGAGGAGGGAACGTAGGAGAGAAGGAAGGGGGAAGGAAGGAGGAAAGGAAGGGGGAAAGGAAGGAGAGAAGGAGAAAAGAAAGGAGGGAAGGGAGGAAGGAGGGAAGGAAGGAGGGAAGGAGAGAAGGAGGGAAGGGGAAGGAGGGAGGGAAGGAAGGGGAGTAGGAGAGAAGAAACGAGGGAAGGAAAGAGGGAGGGAGGGAGGGAGGGAAGAAGAAGTAGGACCGTTGTAAGATAACATGGATCTATGGGATGATAAAAAAGCAATCTTCAAGTATATTGTCAACAGTAGGGAAAATTGTTATAAATGCATATTATTAATAACAGTTATGAGATTATATAATTGTGAATGTATATATGAAATTGATAAAAAAAGAAGGAGAGCATCGGGGGAAATGCTACCGGGTTGAACCAGTTCACCTAAACTGGTCGTAAAGATGCCCAAACTGGTAGTAAAAAAAATAATACTGGTTCGGGCAAACCGGTTTTGCGCTGTGCTGTGCAATTTATATTAGCTAGAAATTAGGATTTCCTCCTTTCTAGCTAATCTGGATTGCGTGGCACAGCGGATTCCCGGTATGGATGTCCACCCCGCCTGGATGTCATTTTGATGCTCAACGCGTACATGGAAGGCCATGCACATGTGCGGAGGTGGCACGTGGCACTCACATTGCTACCAAACCAGTAGCAAAAGTAAGTGAATTTCACTCCTGGAGAGTATGCTTGTATTGTTTAATAGTTGCATATAAAACCATTCACAAACCTTAAGGGGAATCTTGCGTTTTCTTTCATTGTGGCATTTGTGTTTGGGATGTGGCAAAGTGGCTGTGCTAGGAAAAGGAAAAAATTTGGCAGGTGCAAAGCCTCTTAACAGGTGCATCAACCAAAATGTCCTTTGCTGCAAATAATTTACACGCAATGAGCTTTCCTTGTGTTCGATAATTTTAAAGAGAAAAGCTGGAGAATAGATTTTTGTGGTTCCACATTTGCACATAAAAGAACACCCTGCCTCTGAAATGTTGTTGAGTAATGGTTTGTCCCTGCAGTAGTTTCACAACATTATATCTGTTAAGCCTGACATTATGCGTTTACTTCTGTTGCTTTGCTTAACATATGCAAAACTATGTTTACAAACTGGCATTGTGCCACAAAAATAAATTTCCATCGCTTTTTGTGACACTTGGAAACCTGCTAGGGACCCCCCCCCAATAAAGAAAAACTGATCTTCACACCCAGCGTATGGATGTACATTTGCGTGCTATATATGAAAAGGTTTGGAATAAAAGATGAAACAGCATTTGTGTTTCCCAATATCTTACCAGATACCCATGAGAAATTCACAAGTACAATAACTCTTTCCCACAGTTGTTCCCAGTGACTGTTGTAGATTTGCTCTTCTTTGGTGCAAGTAAACATCTGTTAGCCACTCTGGCAAGAAAACACGAGGTTTCATCAGATTTTCTTATACGTTTAACTGGGTTCACCGACAAATGCGCGCTCAACAAAAGCGCGCCGACGAAACCGCGGCGAGAAAACCGTGAGGTCGAAATCACGCCGATGAATGAGCGCAGAAGCGCGCCAACAACAGCACGCCGACAAAAGCACGCCTTCAGCAAAGAACTAATAACAACCTAATAACCCTAACCCTAACCCCTATCCTAAACCTAAACCTAACCCTAAACCTAACCCTGAATTTAACCTAAACCTAACCCTAAACCTAACCTGAACCTAACCCTAAACCTAACCCTGAACCTAACTCTAAACCTAACCCTAAACCTAACCCTAAACCTAACCTGAACCTAACCCTAAACCTAACCCTAAACCTAACCCTAAACCTAACCCTAAACCTAACCCTAAACCTAACCCTAAACCTAACCTGAACCTAACCCTAAACCTAACCCTGAACCTAACCCTAAACCTAACCCTAAACCTAACTCTGAACCTAACCCTGAACCTAACCCTAAACCTAACCCTAAACCTAACCCTGAACCTAACCCTAAACCTAACTCTGAACCTAACCCTGAACCTAATCCTAAACCTAACCCTAAACCTAACCCTGAACCTAACCCTAAACCTAACCCTGAACCTAACCCTAAACCTAACCCTAAACCTAACCCTAAACCTAACCCTGAACCTAACCCTAAACCTAACCCTAAACCTAACCCTGAACCTAACCCTAAACCTAACTCTGAACCTAACCCTGAACCTAATCCTAAACCTAACCCTAAACCTAACCCTGAACCTAACCCTAAACCTAACCCTAAACCTAACCCTAAACCTAACCCTTAACCTAACCCTGAATCTAACCCTAAACCTAACTCTGAACCTAACCCTGAACCTAATCCTAAACCTAACCCTTACCTTAACTTAAATCACACTTCCCTTACCTTAACTTTTTGTCGGCGCGTTGTTGTGGGTGCGTTTATGATGTCGCGGTTTTAGCGCCGTGATTTTGTCACCGTGCTTTTGTCGTGCGCGCATTTGTCGGGTCACGGTTTAACTGATAACAGAATAACAGAGTTGGAAGGGACCTTGGAGGTCTTCTAGTCCAACCTGCTGCTCATACACAGTTTTCATTCAAGCTTTGGTTAAGCAAACTATCATATAACATGGTATTTGGGAATACTGAGGAACACTCCCCAGACTTTACTACTTCTTTCCTGAGAGTGAATTGTCGAGCGGGATATATTTTGCTAAAGGGCAATCCCCTCTCCTCCTGATTCAATTGGCAGTGCAAATCTCCCACTTGCCAAAGAGTCTATCCTCAGAAGCCAATTACAGGGCAAAGAGAGAATAACAGCATGCTAAAGATCTGGTGTTTATACTTGTTTAATAAATGCCCGGCGGACGTAATCCCACAATAAACTCATGAAATCCCAATTGTTTACCTTTCCCTCATTGGCTGATCCTAATCCCCAGACTAATCCTTCCTTTTCTCTTTAACACCGGATCCTCCTCCACCTTAAATCCTCTCCAGTAACCATCCCAGGCAATGTTCAACTCTGCTCTCCACAGCCATAACTTAGGCTTATGGTTTCCACTTCAAAATATGGTAAATCTACACTTCCCTGCCACGTTTGGAGAATATTGTCTCATGCTAGGAAATTGAGCCATACTCTGATGGCCTTTTCTGATTGTATTTCTTTTTTTCCCCCCTTTTAACTATCTTTTATTCAATGTTCTCCCACAGATGCTTCTCCTTTTCTCCCTCCTCCTCTGCTCTCTGCTTTCTGCTCTCTCTCTCTCCATTCTCCCTCTCCTCTTTCCCCTCCCCTCCTCTCTTTTTCCCTCTCCTCCTCGGCTCCCCTCCCTTCCCCTCCCCTTCTCTCTCTTCTCCTGTCCTGTCCTCTACTCCCCCCATTCCTCTCTCTTCCCTCTCTCCTTGCTTCTCTCCTCTCATCCTTCTCTGTCTCTGTCTCTGTTTCTCTCTCTCTCTCTCTCAATGTTCTCTCACAGATGCTTCTCCTTTCCTCCCCTCCCTCCTCCTCTGCTCTCTGCTCTCTCTCTCTCTCCATTCTCCCTCTCCCCTCTCCTCTTTCCCCTCCCCTTCTCTCTCTTCTCCTGTCCTGTCCTCTACTCCCCCCATTCCTCTCTCTTCCCTCTCTCCTCGCTTCTCTCCTCTCATCCTTCTCTGTCTCTGTTTCTCTCTCTCTCTCTCTCAATGTTCTCTCACAGATGCTTCTCCTTTCCTCCCCTCCTCCCTCCTCCTCTGCTCTCTGCTCTCTCTCTCTCCATTCTCCCTCTCCTCTTTCCCCTCCCCTCCTCTCTTTTTCCCTCTCCTCCTCGTCTCCCCTCCCCTCCCTTCCCCTCCCCTTCTCTCTCTTCTCCTGTCCTGTCCTCTCCTCCCCCCTCCATTCCTCTCTCTTCCCTCTCTCCTCGCTTCTCTCCTCTCATCCTTCTTTCCTGCCTCCTTCCTTTCTTCCCTCTCCCCTCCTTTTTCCTTTGTTTTACAGAGGCTGATAGGACCCCCCCCCCGAGTCTTGAATTTTGTGGTGTATAAGGTGACCAAACTTCAGTACTACTGATTCCAGGGGGATAAATTTAAAATGTGAGAGATAACTATTATTGCTTCCATGTTGGCTATGCCATAGGTTAAAAATAATGTGAATATGTTTGACAAGAATGGCTACAAATAGGCAGCATTTGTTCCAAGGGATGACTTGGCGCTATTTCAGTGCAATTGAGCCTTAACCCCTTTTCTTTCTTTCAATGCCCTTAATGCACACTGCCACGTGAGTTCGGCTGCCTTATAAATTTCACTTATAAATAAATAAACACCATGATGGTGACAAACTACACCGACTGTCCTAAATGGAGCACAAACAATATTCTTGGCATAGGAGCCTTTAGAAGCAGAGCTGGCGTGATTAAGATTGCAATCCTGTATGGTCTGATGGGGAATCTGTTATATAAAAACGAACATAAAACACATAAAATGATTGATACATGTGCCTCTTATTCAACAACGCATGTATTAACAACCTCTGGAGTTTGCAATTAGAAAAGAATCTATTTTTTTCCTGATTTCCCTTCCATTCTTAATTATGTGGACATTCTGAAACAAATATAATCTTGAAATGAAACCAGTCTGTCCAGATTGAATAAATCAATCAGCTAAAGAGCAGTTGCCTAGGGGGGAGGGGGTCTATGGATTAATTTAACTAATTAAAGATAACCCAATAACCAATGCCTTTAATCTGGGATTCAATCCTCTCTCTCTCTCTCTTTCTCTCTCCCTCCCTCCCTCTCTCTCCTTCTCTCTCTCTCTCCTTCTCTCTCTCTCTCTCTCCTCTCTCTCTCTCTCTCTCTCTCTCTCTCTCTCTCTCTCTCTCTCTCTCTCTCTCTCTCTCTCTCTCTCTCTCTCTCTCTCTCTCTCTCTTCCAGCTACTATAGGAACAGAACAAATTAAAACAATTAAGACATGCTGCCCTCTAATGGTTTGTCCCTCTGGATGCTCTTATAGAATATACTTTTCATGACTAAAATAATTCCTGCCATAAGAACTTTCCCCCCCACTAATTGAAAGGAGGCGACCAGTTTATTTACACAGAGAATGAGGGAATAAAGCTCCAGTTTCTCAACTGCAGCATATAGAGAATGAGAGACATTGGTCAGTGTGTTGGAACTGCAAGCCTCAAATTGTCAAAATAGGATGAGGCTTTAGGAATATCTTTGTTCTGAAGAGTCACACCAGGGGTGGGTTCCTGCCAGTTCTAACCTCTTCTATAGAAGAGGTTCCACAAATCTACAGTGCCGTTTAGAACCGGTTCCAGCTCCCTCTCCCCGCCCGTCCGCACATCATCAAGATGAAGAGCGAGAGGAGGAATTCTGGGAGTTGAAGTCCACAAGTCTTAAAGTTGTCAAGTTTGAACACCCCTGGTTTTTTTTTCCTAAAGGGTTAGGGGTGCAAGGGTCTCGTAACTTGACAGCTTTAAGACTTGCACACTTCAATGCCAGAGTTCCTGAGCCAACATGACTGGAGGAGGAATTCTGGGAGTTGAAGTCCACAAGTCTTAAAGCTGTCAAATTTGAACACCCCTGGGTTTTTTTTTCTAAAGGGTTAGGGGTGCCAAGGTCTTGAAACTTGACAGCTTTAAGACTTCTGTGCTTCAAATGCCAGAGTTTCTGAGCCAACATGTTGGTTGATAAGCAAGAGCGTTGTTAAGTGAGTTTCACCACATTTTACAAGTTGGCCACACCCACCCAGTCACATGACTGCTAAGCGACTCCCACTCAGTCACATGGCTGTCAAGCCACTCCCACTCAGTCACATGGCTGGCAAGCCACTCCCACTCAGTCACATTGCTGTCAAGCCACTCCCACTCAGTCACATGGCTGTCAAGCCACTCCCACTCAGTCACATTGCTGTCAAGCCACTCCCACTCAGTCACATGGCTGTCAAGCCACTCCCACTCAGTCACATGGCTGTCAAGCCACTCACACAAAGCACCTACAGAAGAGGTTCTAAAATTTTTGGAAACCCACCACTGAGTCACACATATACATTTAAAATTAAAATGAATGGTTTCTCGACAGCCCTTCAGACAGAGTACTTGTGGCTACTAAAGTATGACACATAAGTACTTCTCTCCCTGTATTCATTAATTGTTGGATATGTTGCTTAGCCCAGGGGTTTCCAAACTTGGCAACTTTTAAGAGTCAACTGCTGGCTGAGGAATTCTGAGACCCGAATTCCCCAAGTTAAAGGTAAAGTTGCCAAGTTTAGAGACCCCTTGCTTTAGTCCATCCTCATATAGCTGACTTCTTCATTTCCTTCCTTCAAACTGCAGATCTTTTAAAGCGCTGTGAAATGGTAATGATGGGAAAACGTAATTACTCTAGCAATTGTTGGAGAGAACGGCTCTGCCAAGCGAAGTTCATCCAGAAAATTGATACTCAGCTTGAAATTAACCAAATAGTTAGTTTAGGCTGAGTTGAGGAACTGGCTCTAGCATTGGAGAAAGAGGTTGTATAATGTTCTTGGTGTTATTTGTTGGAAAATCTGGATGTGCTGTGCTGTGTAGCTTCCTTTTAAAAAAAGGGAATCCTAAGGATCTTCCCCAATCATGAATAAGGTCCCATATCAGTAGTGGGATTCAGCCAGTTCGCACCTATTCGGGAGAACCGGCTATTAACTTTCTAAGCAGTCCGGAGAACCGGTTGTTGGAAGAAATCTCCTTTTGTTTTTTTCCCACTTTACAGGGCTATTCCTGTAAGGAAGGCAGGAAGGAAACATTCTGGTGTTTTTTCTAACCTAATCTTTATTGCTCTGCTTACAGAAACTGCCTTTTCGGTTAACCCTTATTACATTCTAACTGCTAAGACGAAGTGCCCATCGATCTGAGTGACGTTGAGTTGGCCATGCCCACCCAGTCACATGACCACTGAGCCTCGCCTACCCTGCTGGTCATTAGGGCAGAGAACCGGTTGTTAAATTATTTGAATCCATATAATGAAAATAGCAGTAGACTTAGCAATAGCAGTAGACTTATATACCGCTTCATAGGGCTTTCAGCCCTCTCTAAGCGGTTTACAGAGAGTCAGCATATCGCCCCCAACAACAATCTGGGTCCTCATTTTACCCACCTCGGAAGGATGGAAGGCTGAGTCAACCCTGAGCCGGTGAGATTTGAACCGCTGAACTGCTGATCTAGCAGTAGCCTGCAGTGCTGCATTTAACCACTGCACCACCTTGGCTCTTAGCTGGTGGGAAAAGTGGTTTAAGATATGTGGGAGTTCTCTAAAAAAGAAAATCCCAAAAGCACAATTGCAGTGGGGGAGGAAGAATGGAAGAAGCAGAAGTCCATATAATAAAAGCCCAAAAGCACAAAATACTTAGCGAAGTTCTGAAGAAATGGACAGACAAGAAGGACATCACAGAATAATACATGGAGGTAACCTGAAATTGTAAAAATAATGTCGGACTAAAGCACAGAATAAATTGAAGTTGGCAAAAAATATATATGCTACAAACAACAAAAACGGCTGAAGAGAAATAAATCAGTATGTTCACTTCTCAATGAAGAGATCCAATAGGTAAGCATTGAAAAGGTAGAATTACTCTACATGGGGCTGCCCCTGAAGAGTGTTCGAAGACTGCAGTTGGTCCAGAATGCAGCCGCGCGAGCGATATTGGGTGTACCTAGATACACCTATGTTACACCTGTCCTCCGCGAGCTGCACTGGCTCCCTATTGGTCTCCGGACGCGCTTCAAGGTGCTAGTCGTTACTTTTAAAGCCCTACATGGTTTAGGATCTGGCTACCTGAGAGACCGCCTCCTGCCATTTACCTCCCAACGACCAATAAGATCGCACAGGTTGGGCCTCCTTCGGGTACCGTCGACCGGACAATGCCGGCTGGCGGCCCCTCGGGGGAGGGCCTTGTCTGTAGCTGCGCCAGCCCTGTGGAACGAACTACCCGTAGAGATCCGGACCCTTACCACTCTCCCGGCCTTCCGTAAAGCCACCAAGACCTGGCTGTTCTGGCAGGCCTGGGGCTGTTGATTAATATCCAGTCCCTCTTGGACAGAATGGATGTTGTGTTAATTTTAATATTGTATTTCTTATTTTAAAATTTTTAAAAATGCTTTTATCTTGCCTGTGAGCCATCCAGAGTCCCAATGGGAGTGGGCGGCATACAAATTTCATTAAACTAAACTAAAACTAAACTACTAAATTCCTATTTTGTCTCAGTCCTTTCTGAGTATATATTCCACAATAAAGAACGGAATGAAGGATTAAAGTGAAAAACGAAGAGCAAATAACTATTTATTATTAGAATGAGTTTGAATCTCATAGTTAAGGTATTGAAAGAACTTGCTGAGAATTTGTTTTTCTCTGGCCAAGAAATCTTGGCAGAACATGTGAAGCACCATAAAACCTGAAGAGAACCAATGTCCATATCTTCCAAAAGTGGCAGAAGGAGGATCCCGCAAATTATAAATCATCAACATTTGGCGTTTTGGAGAGGAGAAGATTCATTATCGGCAGATATTACGTATACTTCTATTTTCCCAGCTTTGCACATGGTAGGATGGGATGTGCAAGTGAGTAATGCTTGTTGTTGGTCAAGTACTATCAGGCTGATAAGGTGGTGATTCTTTCTTATCTGTCTGTTGGCTGCTTCCCGTGTATTCTGTTAATAGCTGTGTGATGATATTGCACGTTGGAAGGATGTTTTTTTCTTTCTGTGATTGTTGAATTATAGATGTTTTGTTATTAGGTTGATAATGAAATTATTCTACTTTATCTGCATGTTGGTTGATTGCTATGTGATGGTGGAAAGTTACTGTGTGATATCGAGTATAGTATCACAATGCGTCTTCGGCACCTCCAACAATTCAACACTGAACTACACATATTCACTACCTTAGTTACTTGAAGAAAAGAATGTGGAATAACAACTGATTGCAAATTGTATACAAGTCAGCAATGTGAAGTCCTTCTAAAAACAATGCAATTTTTGGCTGAGTCAACAGAAGTGAAGTTTCTTAATAATGGGAAGAAAGAAACTGTTCACTTTATTTTAAATCAAACCCTACCTTGGATGCTATGCTCACTGCTGGGTATCATATCTTAAGATGGATTCAGACAAAGTCATAGAGAATGATCAAGGGATTAGAAGTACACAGTCCTAGACATACTGATAAAACTGGAATGTTTAGCCAGAGGAGAGAGAGAGTTGACTAAAGAGAAATACGACAGTGGCCGTCAAGTATCTGAAAAGATGATACCCAGAAGATCTCCGTCAAGGAGTGGAATTGATGTACTCAAGCTTTAGAAAGACTGAATATAAAGGAAAAAAATTATACTGCCAAGAGCAGTTTGATAGTGGAAACAGTTTTCAGAGAGATGATGGTTTCCCACTCCCTCCAGTTGAAGATATTTAAGAAAAAACCAGATAGCTGTCCATCAGTGGTGGGTTTCAAAAATTGTTCGAACCTACTCTATGGGTGTGGCCTCCTTTGTGGGAGTGGCTTGCCGCCCATGTGACCAGATGGAAGTGGCTTGCTGCCCATGTGACCGGATATGAAGATGCCGACGACACTTGTCAGAACCACCTTAAATCACCTCACACACAGCACTGGCATGCATAAGAATAGGATGGAAACTTGTTTTATAAAAGGCATCTTTGGTTTGTGTTAAAACAACTTCAACACACGCAATGTTCTGATTGCACCACAAACGCAGTAGTCATCCTTACCTTTCACAGAGGCCCTGAGTTTTATAAATAGGAGCATGATAGTGTAGAATAATCATATCCAAGGACCAGTGGTGGGTTTCAAAAAATGTTGGAACCTCTTCTGTTGGTGTGGCCTGCTTTCCGGGTCCACTGGTGGAACCTCTTCTAACCGGTTCGGTAGATTTGACGAACCGGTTCTACCGAATAGGTGCGAACCGGTAGGAACCCACCTCTGCTGTCCATCATGATTCCATTAATTTGGATTCCTGAATGGACCAAGGGATTAGACTAAATCCTCTCAATAGATCCTTGGCTCTCAAGAGCCAAGGTGGCGCAGTGGTTAAATGCAGCACTGCAGGCTACTGCTAGATCAGCAGGTCAGCGGTTCAAATCTCACCGGCTCAGGGTTGACTCAGCCTTCCATCCTTCCGAGGTGGGTAAAATGAGGACCCAGATTGTTGGGGGCAATATGCTGACTCTCTGTAAACCGCTTAGAGAGGCCTGAAAGGCCTATGAAGCGGTATATAAGTCTACTGCTATTGCTATTATTCTTCCAATTGTTTAATTCTAGCACATCATGTAGAAAAGCTTACTTGGAAATTTCATACATCCTATGGAATTATTATTTTTTAGTTTCTATAATTTCTATTGGAGGCTTCATTAATTCATTCTGCTAGTGTAGATTGTCATTAAAAAAAAAAAACACCAAGAATTCTGTTGTTTTGAGCAGGTTTACCTGATTTGGTCTGCTATACCGATGCAACAGAAATGAACTCACAGATAATAATCTAGGTTCACAATCCTAGGTAACTGGATCAATACTGTGGAAGAAAACCGGTTTATTATTATCCACTTCTTGCTTCTTGATATGGGGGTTGTTCAAAAGCTGATTCAAGGTAACATTTAACCAATAATTTATTTTATCCAGAAACTTGATGATAAGAATAAGGCAACTGGATATGCAGAAATTCTCAGTAAGCTATCAGATCCCTTCCCGCTGATGTCAAGTGAGTCACAAGTGTGTTTCACACAGAAATCTTTGCTAAAGAAGCTGCTCTTATTGGAGTAAGGTACCATCTATAACCATTTGTCTGTGGAAGGGAGTGTCTCGTGCTCATTTTCTTGGCAAACATCGAAGACTTAAGACGTCAAGGTGATTTTTAGGGCACAGTATAAACTGAAAAGGAAAGAAACTAGAAAGACCAGTTGTTGGGTTAATGACTAACGAAAGGGAGAGAGCAATGACCAGTTATAATCTGGTTGTCTTTGGCAGAAAAATCCAGGATGTTGCTTAGGGCAAAGGTTTAGGGCACGAAGGAAATAATTATGCTTCTAAGCAAAGATGAGCAATAGAGGTCTTTCCCTGCCATTCCATTCCCATTACCCTAAGCCATAGTGACAATCAGTAGCCCACAATATGCTATCCTCATATCACCTTGGTTTTTTTTAATATATGTGCTTGCTGGGGAATTCTGGGAGTTGAAGTCTACACATCAAAGTAGCAGAGGTGGGTTCCTACCAGTTCGCACCTATTCAGTAGAACCGGTTCAGGATTGCCCCTAAAATGATCCAAATTTTCATTTATTTCTTAAATTTCATGCCACCCACCTTCCCTGCAAAGTGACTCTAGATTAGCAAAATGTTTGCCTTGGAAGGGATAGCATTCGAATGATTTCACAATGAATTTAAAAATAGTTGATAGGATAAAGGATCCCACATATTCCTCTTCTCTGGAATGGGTAGGTGACAGTGGTGGGTTTCAAAAATTTTTAGAACCTCTTCTGTAGGTGTGGCCTGCTTTGAGGGAGTGGCTTGCTGGCCATGTGACTGAGTGGGAGTGGCTTGCCAGCCATATGACTGAGTGGGAGTGGCTTGGTAGTCATGTGACTGGGTGAGCATGGCCAACTTGTGAAATGTAATGAAACTCACTTAACAACGGTCTTGCTTAGCAACAAAAATGTTGGCTCAGAAACTCTGGCATTTGAAGCACGCAAGTCTTAAAGCTATCAAGTTACAAGACCCTTGCACCCCTAACCCTTTAGAAAAAAAAACTCCAGGGGTGTTCAAACTTGACAGCTTTAAGACTTGTGGACTTCAACTCCCAGAATTCCTCCTCCAGTCTTGTTGGCTCAGAAACTCTGGCATTTGAAGCACGCAAGTCTTAAAGCTGTCAAGTTACAAGACCCGTGCACCCCTAACCCTTTAGAAAAAAAAACTCCAGGGGTGTTCAAACTTGACAGCTTTAAGACTTGTGGACTTCAACTCCCAGAATTCCTCCTCCAGTCTTGTTGGCTCAGAAACTCTGGCATTTGAAGCACGCAAGTCTTAAAGCTGTCAAGTTACAAGACCCGTGCACCCCTAACCCTTTAGAAAAAAAAACTCCAGGGGTGTTCAAACTTGACAGCTTTAAGACTTGTGGACTTAAACTCCCAGAATTCCTCCTCCAGCCATGTTGGCTCAGGAACTCTGGCATTGAAGTGTGCAAGTCTTAAAGCTGTCAAGTTACAAGACCCGTGCACCCCTAACCCTTTAGGAAAAAAAAACTCCAGGGGTGTTCAAACTTGACAGCTTTAAGACTTGTGGACTTCAACTCCCAGAATTCCCCCTCTCGCTCTTCATCTTGATGATGTGTGGACGGGCGGGGGGAGGGAGCTGGAACCGGTTCTAAACGGCGCTGTAGATTTGTGGAACCTCTTCTATAGAAGAGGCTAGAACTGGCAGGAACCCACCCCTGGTAGGTGAGTTGGGGAAATGGACAGAGAAAAGCTTGCAACGCAGTACGGTTATAGTCCAAGATCAGGCAGAGAGCAGAACTGACTTGGGTATCTGCAAGCCAGCCAGCAGAAACGCCATCTTGCCTTGCCAAGGCAGCAATAAAACTGAATGCAGAGACGATGCAGGAGTTGAGCCAAGAATTTCTTGCCACTGCGTGCTCTGTGGCTGGGCGAAGCATGAGAAGGGGAGGATGTGGAGCAACACCATTGGCTACCGCTGCCTGACTTCCCAGAGAAACGGGGGTGGTTTTCTTGTCTTTTTTTTTCCGGTTACTCTTGCATAGACTCTGGTCCTCTAGCCGGATTGTGTTACTTGCTGTTTTGCAAGCCCAGCCAATACTGCTCACAAAAGGCAAGAGCATTCTAAATCATGTGCCTGCAAAGCCTATAATTAGGACTGGAAGGTGCTTATTTTACCCGCAGAAGCCAGCAATTCAGGCTACCTGAAGGAACGAAATCCCTCGGCGGTTCTTTCGGAGAGGGAAAGGCTTGGGACTGTGTGTGAAATAGTTGTTTGTGCCAGGGCTGGCTGAGGTTTTTCCTGGAGTCTTTGTGCTCAGGCTCAGTTCCCAAATAGCAGGCTCACTGCTTCTCTGGGAGGGGAATTAGTATTGACTGCTTGAAACTGGAATCGTACTCTCTTTGTGGGGAGATGTACTTAAAAAGAAGCCTAAAATGAATGCAGGAAGCCTCTGGTAGATTAAGGCACCTTCTTTTACTTAATATCAACAAATCCCACCCCCTCCAAAAAAAGGGGCAAAACTTTGCAGGACCTGACACATCTCGGGAATGTCCTGGTATGTGAGCAAACTGTCCCACAACAGCTTTCCTGGGTCACCTTCTGTGGCCACCAGAGGCCATGATTTTGCAGATCCCATTGCAGAATCATGGAGTCAGAAAGGGCCATGAGGTCTTCTGTTCTACTCCCATTCTTCAGGATCGTGACCCGTCAAAACCGCGCTCAACTAAACCGCACCCGATTTAACCGTGCCTCCAGCCAATTTTTGATCCTTTTCCAAAAATTTTTTAGCCTCCTCACAGGTCCATCATAAATGGGATCGCAGGTTTTGATGGAGAAGCATCACAATTTCCACCAGAATGACATGCAGACGAAGAAACCAAGTCATTCCAAATCGCAAAGCCAGTCCATACCTATCAGGACCATAGGGAAGAGATATCACAGTGAGTCACGGTCTGGTTCTTTGAGACAGGAGAGAGAAAGATTCACGATCAAGTTGTTTTCATTAAGCTGTCTAGGAAACTCAAGTTTTTGTATTTACTTCCTTGATGGTGCAACTTCACTCCAGCCCAGAGAGTCTTAATTAACTCCCCAGCTGTACAAAACTACCACTTAAGCAAGGTGATCTCTCAGCTTCTGCAGTTCCTTTGTGGCTCAGCAGGTTGTATGGCCACATGATGGCACTAAACCTAGGGGGACAGCCAGTGGTGGGATTCAGCCAGTTCGCACCTATTCGGGAGAACCGGCTATTAACTTTCTAAGCAGTCTGGAGAACCGGTTCTTGAAAGAAATCTCCTTTTGTTTTTTCCCACTTTACAGGGCTAATCCTGTAAGGAAGGCAGGAAGGAAACATTCTGGTGTTGTTTCTAGCCTAATCTCTATTGCCCTGCTTACAGAAACTGCCTCTCCGGTTAACCCTCATTACATTGTAACAGCTAAGGTGAAGCGCCCATCAATGTGAGTGATGTTGAGTTGGCCACGCCCACCCAGTCACATGACTACTGAGCCACACCTACTCATTAGGCTGGTCATTAGGGCAGAGAACCGGTTGTTAAATTATTTGGATCCCACCACTGGGGGCAGCATTTGCAGAGGTGGTATTCTGCCAGTTCAGACCGATTCGCCTGAACCGAGAGTGG
This sequence comes from Thamnophis sirtalis, assembly GCF_051295495.1. Taxonomy (NCBI): domain Eukaryota; kingdom Metazoa; phylum Chordata; class Lepidosauria; order Squamata; family Natricidae; genus Thamnophis; species Thamnophis sirtalis. The sequence continues at coordinate 172,865,170 of NW_028261382.1, forward strand.
AAATCGTGGATGGGGCCGCCCACCTGCTCACCGCCCCCTGCTCTATGCTGTCCTATTTAGGCACATTTTCAAGCCAAAGCGCATGCGTGGAAGGGGTGCATGCGCTCACATGTGGGAAAAGTAAGTTAATGCCACCCCTGAGCATTTGTTCCTGCAGATACGCATGCCTGGAGTCTTTCTTGCTAGGACAAGTGATTCGCAGGAAGAATAATGCCTCTCTGTCGTGTTTTGAGACCCATCTCACAGGCAAGTATTTCCTAAAGAGGTTGTGGTCTCTTAGTTTCTCTTCCTCCCGCTCCGAGTTGCTCCTTACTACACTGATCTGGCCCAACGGCATCTGTAGAGTTTACTGCTAAGGGGAGGCAAAGAGTTAAGCTTAAATCATAAAGTGTCAGCGGATCAGCGATTTCCTGTCAAGTCCCAATCACTTGCTCAGCTTTGTTCTCTCATCAATACTCCCATTGCTATGAGAGGTTGCCGAGTGTCAGCCATTCAAGGAAACAGTCAGGGTAGAAGATCTCAGGAATAATCTTTATTGCCGCGGCAGCAGAGAAACAACATCTTGCAAAGTCTTGCACATTTCGGCCTGTCCCATCTTTCGCGCCAAACAAAAAGCATTCTGAATTTCTTCTCGGAACTGAGGAGTCTTTTCTCAAAAATCCCCTCTTAATGGTTCACTCATTCTTTCAGTATCTCCAAGGTTATCTCTACATTCCTTTATAACACTATTTAGGGATCAAAGATCAAAGGAATGGTGGTTATTGCCCCCTCCAACGGTTTTATCTCCCTAACTAAGGTGTTGCTCCGATCTCAGAACAAAGTGGCAAGACCAGTTTTCCCAGGCAGTGAAATAGCTAGTCAGCAACCAGTGGCCCACATCTCAATCTCCGGCCGAGGACCCTGGAGCCATCGCTGTACCCTTTTGATGCGGACTCCTTGTCTGATATAGTTGTTCAAGCAAATTCGCAACCTTTTTCAGTGCGAGCCTTTTGTCTCCCTGAGAGGTTTCCCCGCCAATCAAACCTGTACAGGTAGTCCTTGATTTACAACAGTTTTTTTTTAGGGATGGTTAAAGTTACAGCGGCAATGAAAAAAGTGACTTACGACCGTTTTTTCATTCTTGTATAAATGTGTTTTTATTTTCCATTTTCATTTTCGTACAGTCACATATATACTGTGCATAACCGGGGCCATATAACAATAAACAATAAACACAGCCATTCCTCTTGTCAACAATACCCCCCAAAATAGAAACCCAATGTACCTCTTCGACCCTCCATACACCCTTTCTTTTGCCCCCTTCCAACTTTCCATCTTCCCTCCATCATTCCCCTCTACCCTACTTCCCCTCCCCCTCTACCACTCCTCTCTCCCGATACACTCCCTCCCTTCCTTCTCCCCCTCCCTCCAGTCCTCTCTCCCGCCCTCTCTACCCCTCTTTCTTCTATCCCTCTACTCCTCCCTTAGGTGTATTTCTACAATCTATTAATATATTCAGCTTATCCTATTTTTACAGTGGAATTAAAGAGCAACAGTATACAGGGCGGGGCATAACCTTTTCCTAGGGGGTCACAGCAACACTTGTAATAACAACACAAATAATTCATACACCATTCGAAAGCCCATCAAAAACTGAGTTTATTGACACGATTTAATAGTCAGTATGACCACCATTAGCCCTTCGAACAGCATTCAAACGAGGTGGATAAGAACACAACAAATCTTCAAACAGTTCCGTTCGATTTTCCAGATTTTTCAACACAGTTTCCAAATTCATTCTCAAAGTTTCAACCGAAACAAATTTAACATTTAATAGCTCATTCAATTCAGTTTTTTATGGGCTTTAAAATGAGGTGTCGCGGAAGTTGTAAACTGCTGTCGATCTTGCTGTGACCCCCTAGGAAAAGGTTATGCCCCGCCCTCTGGAAAATCTGGAAAATCGAACGGAACTGTTTGAAGATTTGTTGTGTTCTTATCCACCTCGTTTGAATGCTGTTCGAAGGGCTAATGGTGGTCATACTGACTATTAAATCGTGTCAATAAACTCAGTTTTTGATGGGCTTTCGAATGGTGTATGAATTATTTGTGTTGTTATTACAAGTGTTGCTGTGACCCCCTAGGAAAAGGTTATGCCCCGCCCTGTACAAGTGCAATCGCGTTACCTTAAAATCTAACACATACTATGTATCCCCCCTCCCCCCTCCCCCCTAACACCCCACCTCCCTTCCTCTCCCACCTTTTTTCATTCTTATGACCGTTGCAGCATCCCACAGTCACATGATCAAAATTCAGACACTTGTCAGCTGAGTCGTATTTATGATCAAATGGCATCATTTGATCTCCTTTTGCAAACTTCTGGCAAGCAAAGTCAGTGGGGAAGCCAGATTCACTTAACTGTGTTACTAACTTAATAAGTGCAGTGATTCACTTAACAATTGCTGGTCACATCTACCTTGATCCACTAGAACGAGGAGGAGATGAATGTTGCAGGTCCCGTCCCCTAAGGAGATACATCTGGTGGGACCCAGATGAAGGGCCTTCTCTGTGGTGGCTCCAGTGGTGGGTTCCTACTGGTTCGGCCCAGTTCAGCCGAACCAGTAGTGGTATGGTGGCCTGGCTCGCTGGAACCGTCAGCGACCCAGGCCTGCCACGCCCCAGAACTTGTTTTCCCAATTGCTGCTGCATTATTTTTTATTTCTGCGCATGTGCAGAACAATTTTAGTTGAATTGCACAGGCACACAAAGCTTGCGGACAACCAAACCTACAGTAAGGCTGGCTGGAACCCACCCCGGGTGGCTCCCTCTCTCTGGAACATCATTCCCCAAGAGACTAGACTGGCCCCCACTCTAACATTCTTTCAGAAGACCCTGTAGGTGTGGTTCTGCCAGTGGGCCTGGGAAATCCAGAGCGGGGTGGAGTCCTTTAAATGGCTAGTATGAATGTGTGTTGTTGCCGGGGTTTGGGGGGGTTATTTTATTATTTTCCTTTCTTTTATATCTTTGTAAGTCGCCTTGAGTCACCATGTGCAAGTAGGCAGCAATATAACTTTTCTAAATCAATCAATAAATTGTGGCAAGAAAAATTATAAAATGGGGGCAAAACTCACTTAGCAAACATTTCACTTGGCAACATAAATTTTGGGTTCAATTGTGGTGGTAAAGCCTACCTGTATTAGAATTAAACAGTTTGTACAGGGGATAATTCTCTTTCTGATTAAGAACAGCATGGATCTGAGAAACTATGTGAATTGGAGGACACATGTGAGAGCTAACTTAAAGATTTCTTTACCCGAGATCAGTGGTGGGTTTCAAAATTTTTTAGAACCTCTTCTGTAGGTGTGGCCTGCTTTTGTGGGAGTGGCTTGCTGGCCATGTGACTGGATGGGAGTAGCTTGCCAGCCATGTGACTGGGTGGGCATGGCCAACTTGTAAAATGTGGTGAAATTCATTTAACAACGCTCTTGCTTAGCAACCAAGATGTTGGCTCAGAAACTCTGGCATTTCAAGCACGCAAGTCTTAAAGCTGTCAAGTTACAAGACCCTTACTAACCCTTTAGAAAAAAAACCTCCAGGGGTGTTCAAACCTGACAGCTTTAAGACTTGTGGACTTCGACTCCCAGAATTCCTCTTCTCGCTCTTCATCTTGATGTCCGGACGGGCGGAGGGAGGGAGCTGGAACCAGTTCTAAATGGCCCAGTAGATTTGTGGAACCTCTTCTATTGAAGAGGTTAGTACTGGCAGGAACCCACCCCTGCCTGAGATCCAAGATCTTATGAACCACACTACTAAATATCGTATGCAGAATAACCTATGTATTGGAATTTAGTGACAAGAATTTGGATATGCCTTTTCCCCCTTCTTTATTATGCTCTTACCTTTATTTTATTATTATTATTTTTGCAAGGCCAAGGATCGTTTCCTACATGTAGTCTGGGATCACTTGATCCAGAACTCCCTACCCATTAGAAATCACTACCCTCTTCTAATTTCCAAACTCTTGGAATGCTTACAAAAACCCAGAATGGATCTCACATCTAATTTATGTGGAAGATATTTAATTGCCTTTGCCTTTGGTTTTAATTTGAATACTTTAATCATTGATCTTTATGAATATCAATGATAAAAGTATTTAATTTAAAAAAAAGTTAGGAATATATTTCCACAATTTTCTGCATGAGCTCTTGATATTTTATTTAGATGAACTGCTTAATTATTCTGAAGATTCTGCTTTACAATGTTTATGTTTAAACAGTTCTTTTTAAAGGTTTTGTAGCTAAGCTAAAGAAATATTTGTTTGAAATACCTATGTTGGACTATCTGGGCTACTTCATTTCCTTGAAAGAAATTCAGCTGGATCCAGGTAAGATACACATCATCTTGGATGTGCCTCGATTTTTTGGATGATTTATCAATGTTTACTGTTAATTTGTTCCTTATTTTGATTTATTGACCTGTTGTGGCCCAGCAGGAGCCGTTGGAGCTGCCACCAGACTCCGACAGCGAGGGGCCCTATGAGTCGGCTCTGGAAGATGTGGAGGACCTTGGACAGGGTTCCGACTCCGAGCAGGGCGCAGAGAGGCTGGTTGGCCACCAGGAGGTGCCTGAGGCCTGGAGCAGCAGTGAGAGCCAAAGGGAGTGTGATCCTGACATCATGCATTGGAGCAGTGGGGAGGAGACAAGGGAGTTGGTCCTGGATGCCCGACAACGGAGAGCTAATAGGCGTAAAGAACAGTTATGCAGTTACAGGAGATAATTGAACTCAGCTGGTGGTAATTAGGCTCCTCTCAAGACTATAAAAGGCATGGCTTTCCACAAGCTCGTCACAGGAATCAACGTATTTACTAGAGCTGGAGAAGCTATCGTGGCTATTTTGGCAGGCTGGATTGCTGCCAAGGTCAGTCTGTGCTGGATTGCTGCCAAGGTCTAGTCTGTGTGTTAATAAATCCTTGAAGTATCTTTGTCTAGGAGTGGACTACCTGTAGTGGAATTTTTCCTGGTTAAAGTAGCTAATTTTCATCAATAGCAGTTAGCAATAGCAGTTAGACTTATATACCGCTTCATAGGGCTTTCAGCCCTCTCTAAGCGGTTTACAGAGTCAGCATATCGCCCCCACAGTCTGGGTCCTCATTTCACCCACCTCGGAAGGATGGAAGGCTGAGTCAACCTTGAGCCTGGTGAGATTTGAACCGCTGAACTGCAGATAACAGTCAGCTGAAGTGGCCTGCAGCACTGCACCCTAACCACTGCACCACCTCCAAGTAAGGAAATCCTGACTTCGCTTTAGCAACAAAAATGAGCTTCTGGTGCATTTCAGAAGCTACAGTTTAAGAATTTCATTATGAATTCTAATATTGCATTTTACCTTGAGAAATATAACTCTTCAGAGTGTGTGTGTGTGTGTGTGTGTGTGTGTGTGTGTGTAAAATATGTGCACTCTAACTTTTCTGAATGGTTCTCATTTCACTCCATTAAAAAAAAACTTTAACAACCCTTACATAACTGTATGTATAGCCTCTGACCTGACTTAGGGATTTATTTATTTATTTATTTGCATTAAAAAAATATATGGATGGTTGTCTCATGTGATTTTTGGCAGGTTAACACTGCCATCTGCTGTGAGGCTTGAAGGAGAATAGTTTAGGCAAGGAGCAAGGGAACTGTAAATATGAAAAGAGGGAGGTAGATATTTTTTTTTGAAGTAGAATAAGGGCAGGTTGACTTCGAACAGGCAAGTGGAGGTGAAGATCGCCTGCTTTGGAAATGGAATCCAAAAGATTTCATTTTTTAATATATTTTTTAATTATTTTAATTTTATCAATTTCATATATACATTCACAATTATATGATCTCATAACTGTTATTAATAATATGTATTTATAACAATTTTCCCTACTGTTGACAATATACTTGAAGATTGCTTTTTTAACATCCCATAGATCCATCTTATCTTACAACGGTCCTACTTCTTCTTCCCTCCCTCCCTCTTTCCTTCCCTCGTTTCTTCTCTCCTACTCCCCTTCCTTCCCTCCCTCCTTCCCCTTCCCTCCTTCTCTCCTTTCCTCCTTCCTTCCCTCCTTCCTTCCTTCCCTCCTTTCTTTTCTCCTTCTCTCCTTCCTTTCCCCCTTCCTTTCCTCCTTCCTTCCCCCCTTTCTTCTCTCCTACATTCCCTCCTTCCTTCCCTCCTTTCTTCTCTCCTTCTCTCCTTCCTTCCCTCCTTCCTTCCCTCCTTCCTTCCCTCCTTTCTTCTCTCCTACATTCCCTCCTTCCTTCCCTCCTTCCTTCTCTCCTTCTCTCCTTCCTTCCCTCCTTGCTTCCCTCCTTGCTTCCCTCCCTCCTTCCCTCCCTCCTTCCTACCCCCCTTTCTTCTCTTTTTTAATATTTTAATATTCATCGAAGAAAGTTTTAACAAGATAAAAATAGGACAACAAAAAACAGGGAAAACAGTGAAGAAATAAGAAGAAAGAAATAGAAAGAAATAAAAGTTTTTAAAAGCGACTTCCAACTTTGTCAGAGTGGTTATAAATGTATTTGTTTTTTTGCCCTCTCTCTCTCTCTCTCTCTCTCTCTCTCTCTCTCTCTCTCTCTCTCTCTCTCTCTCTCTCTCTCTCTCTCTCTGTCTCTCTCTGTCTCTCTGTCTCTGTCTCTCTGTCTCTCTGTCTCTCTCTCTGTCTCTCTCTCTGTCTCTCTGTCTCTCTCTGTCTCTCTGTCTCTCTGTCTCTCTCTCTGTCTCTCTCTGTCTCTCTCTCTGTCTCTCTCTCTGTCTCTCTCTCTGTCTCTCTCTGTCTCTCTGTCTCTCTCCCTCTGTCTCTCTCTGTCTCTCTCTCTCTGTCTCTCTCTCTCTCTCTCTCTCTCTCTCTCTCTCTCTCTCTCTCTCTCTCTCTCTCTCTGGTTGCATCATAATCTTCTTTTCAGCCTGGCAATCCTGTTGAAACCTTTGTGGTACTGTGGAAATTCAAGATCATGCAGGCCACTGATGCTCACTCCCTCTGATTTTCAGAGGACTTGTAGGAATGATAATGCAGACTGTGGGTAAGATAATTAAAATGTAATAGCTGGAGCAGTGAAGGGTTGGAAAATGAGTAAGAACACACAGTTGTAGCTAATTGGTTAAAGCAGTGGTTCCCAATAGGGAATGCCCCACAGGGGGGCAATTTGATTTTTTAATGGGGGTAATTTGAACCTTGTTTAAACCAAGTTAATGGCCTTTTAGGCTTCTTCCACGTGAGTAGGGTTCACTTTTTGAGTAAAGTAAGAATTATACGTCACAGGGAGGTGGGCATCAGGATTTTAAAGATGCTTAGGTGGGGCATAGCCAAAAAAAAAAAGGTTGGGAACCACTGGGTTAAAGAGAGCTGGCCACTGCACTGGCTTCTTATTGGTCTCCGAGCACGATTCAAGGTGCTGGTTATCACCTTTAAAGCCCTACATGGCCTAGGACCCGGATATCTATGAGACCGTCTTCTGCCGCACACCTCCCTAAGACCGATAAGATCACACAGGATGGGCCTTCTCCAGGTGCCATCAGCTGGACAATGCCGGCTGGCGACCCCTTGGAGTAGGGCCTTCTCTGTTGCCGCTCCGGCCCTATGGAATGAGCTGAACCCAGAGATCCGGACCTTACCCACTCTCATGGCCTTCCGTAAAGCTATCAAAACCTGGCTATTCCGGCAGGCCTGGGGCTGTTGGCCTCTGGATTGAGGTCCAGCCCCGCTTAGACTGGGTGCATGTTGTGTTTCTTTTAAATTTGTTGTGTTTTATCTGTTTTTAATCTCCCTTAATATTTTTATTTCTGTAAGCTGCCCGGAGTCCTCCAGGATTGGGCGGCCTATAAATTTAATAAACAGTAAACAGTAATAAGCTGAGCTGTGATTGGTTGCTGAGAGTGAAAAGGGGAGTTTCCTTGTTTCCCACACCGTTTTCCCACCTCTGCGTGCGGTGTGTGCTTGCTTGTCATTTGACGTTGCTCCTGCTGTGTTGGTTTACCTGACGATGCTCCTCTTTGCTTATCTTATTTAATGTAAACATATTTATTTATATAAAACTGTTCCATGCCCGCGTCTCTGGCTCCATTTGATATGGCGAGATGACTGGAACAGCGATGGTGGGAATCCAGGCATGAAGCAAACAGTGATGGATGTCAGCCTGCCACCCCACTCATAATGTAGCTCTAGAAATCTCCAATAAGATTAGCTGAGGGTCAATCAGCTGAGATGGAACTGTAGAAAGTTAGCATCTCTCTTGTGGCCCAGCAGGAGCCGTTGGAGCTGCCACCAGACTCTGACAGCGAGGGGCCCTATGAGTCGGCTCTGGAGGATGTGGAGGACCCTGGACAGGGTTCCGACTCCAAGCAGGGCGCAGAGAGGCTGGTTGGCCACCAGGAGGCGCCTGAGCCTTGGACCAGTGGGGAGGAGACAAGGGAGAGTGATCCGGACATCAGCAGTGGGGAGGAGCCAAGGGAGTTGTTTCTAGATGCCCAGCACCGGAGAGCTAATACGCGTAAAGAACAGTTGCGCAGTTACAGGAGGTAATTGCACTCAGCTGGTGGTAGTTAGGCTCCTCTCCAGACTATAAAAGGACTGCTTGTGCACACGCCCCTTTTGCAGAAGTCAACTTGTATACAGTGGTGGGTTCCTGATCCCATCGCAACCAGTACGCTGCAACGGGGCTGGGCGTCCACTACGTGCACGGCAAAGGGTCGCACAGGCCCGTACAGCGCATGCACAAATGGCCCGGTTGGGTCAAATATAGGTAAAGAGAGCAGGAGGGCGGGTGGGCCCTCCAAAGCACCATACAGGAATGGTACCTAGTGCTTCCACCAGGCACTGTACCAGAACGTACCGGCCATAACCCACCACTGCTTGTATATAGCTATAGTTGTTCTGAACAAGGATAACCTGACAACAGTAATCCATGCATTGTTGTTACTGCAGTGCATCGTTGGTGGGGCTATTTCTGAAAGATGCAGCCAGTAGAAGATGCTGCAGCAAGATGCTGTGTTTATGCATTTTATCATTGTTCTGAACACACTGCATTGTCTGCTTGTTGGCTATCAGGTAGAGAGCCGAGGTGGCGCAGTGGTTAAATGCAGCACTGCAGGCTACTTCAGCTGACTGCAGTTCTGCAGTTCGGCTGTTCAAATCTCACCGGCTCAGGGTTGACTCAGCCTTCCATCCTTCCGAGGTGGGTAAAATGAGGACCTGGATTGTTGTTAGGGGCAATATGATGACTCTGTAAACCGCTTAGAGAGGGCCGAAAGCCCTATGAAGCGGTATATAAGTCTAACTGCTATTGCTATAACCTTAAAACACTTGTGATGACATATAAAGCCCCCAATGGTTTAAGGTTGGGATATTTCTCCCTTACACATCAGCTAACAACTAGCGGAGATGCATTCTCCAGGGTACAATATTTGCTAGAGGGGTTGCTAAGAAGTAACCCGAAAGGGCATTCTTAATAGAAGTGAGGCGAGTTTAAAACCCAACTGTTCACCCAGATAAATTCAAGGTTCATTGTGCATGCCGTATCATCCCTCTTGTTGATAGCCTGTACTAGCACTTTCGTAGCTTCGCATTGTAGACAGCCCTTTTCAAGTTTTAAAATACATGGACTATTTTAAGTGAGGCTTTACTGGAACACAGATTAAATGTGTTAAGTTATTTTAAACTCTTTTTTTTAATTACTCATTCTCTGCTTTAGGACTGCTTTTAGCAGGTTTTAAATTGTAAAACAATATATCTTTTTGCCACCAGCGGCCCTTCCCTCCAGCCTTCACCCAAACCAGGAGGCTGAAGCAGACCCTTCTGCCCCCTCTGACCCACACAAAAAGACCCCAAATGGGGAGACTCTCTGCAGCAACACAAGCATTCATTGCACGTATCCAGCCCAGGGGCCGTAGTTTGAGGACTCCTGTTTTAGTGCAATATAAAAAAAAATGCAAATTATTTTTCTACGGACCACCAACATTTTCTCATGAACCACCAGTGGTCCATGAACCACCTGTTGGTGACCACTGGTCTATACCATTTCAGACAAGTGGCTGTCCAGTCTCTTCTTGAAAGCTTCCACAACTTCTGAAGGCAAACGGTTCCAAAGGTTGATTGTTCTGACCTTTAGGAAACTTCTCCTTATTTATAGCGTGTTCATATCAGTGGTGGGTTTCAAATTTTTTTTAGAACTTCTTCTGTAGGTGTGTCCTGCTTTGTGGGAGTGGCTTGCTGGCCATGTGACTAGGTGGGAGTGGCTTGCCAACAATGTGACTGGGTGGGCATGGCCAACTTGTAAAATGTGGTGAAACTCACTTAACAACACTCTTGCTTAGCAACCAAAATGTTGGCTCAGAAACTCCAGCATTTGAAGCACGCAAGTCTTAATGCTGTCAAGTTACAAGACCCTTGCACCCCTAACCCTTTAGGAAAAAAAACCCAGGGGTGTTCAAACTTGACAGCTTTAAGACTTGTGGACTTCAACTCCCAGAATTCCCCCTCTTGCTCTTCATCTTGGTGATGTGTAGACAGGCGGGGGGAGGGAGCTGGAACCGGTTCTAAACGGCACTGTAGATTTGTGGAACTTCTTCTATAGAAGTGGTTAGAACTGGCAGGAACCCACCTCTGGTTCATATGTATGTATATAGTTATAGTATTATATTTATATTATAGGATTCATCCTAGAGGTTATCTGATTGGTCATTGAGAGTAGTGAGTCAATGCTATTGGAAATTTGAAGGAGACCCAATCTTCCTCAACTTTTAATTTCTATTGTAGCATGCATATAAAATTTTCCTACTTTTGTGTTCAGACCATAACGCCGAGAATTTCCACCCAGAAAGGTATTTAAAAGATTATGTTCATCCATTATTAGAGAAGATAGCGGAATGACCTAGAAGGACAGAAGGAAGAGTTGCTACTAAGGCAACAATCAGATAAAGCAGGCTTGAAAATAACACGAGAAAACATCTCAGGCAAGGCCCTAATCTTGTTCACACATGAAGATTAAATGTCAGGTGGAAGAAAGATATTCAGACTAGCAGGATTCTGTTACTATAGCTGTTACTATAAAGATACTGAAGCCTTGACCTATGTATAAGGCAGAGGGTTCTTAGTCTGCTCCCTCTTATAGAGCTGATGACCTTCAATTTCTCCACTGTCCTATTCAAAAAATGTCAAAAAAGAACAGAATAAATGTCTCAAAGAATGCTGTAAAATTCAGTAGTACCTTTAACAATGGCATCAAAGATGATAAAATTTAACTCCAAAACTTCCAGAGCCAAGAAAACTTTGGACAAGACACCTGAGCATTCAGTACCCTCTCCAGATTCCGATTCCATGTTTTTAGGAAAACGGAGGTAGATGTTCATAGATCTCCTTCCTGTAAAAGCGTTTCCCTTCCTCCCAAGAGCTCTGTGTCACCCAAGGATATTGTTCCCCCCATTGAGATCTGTTAAGTTGCTAAGACCTAGCTGTGTTTGATATTATTATACGTCTATTTTAGACTGATACAGTCATTGTTAAGTGAGATCTAAATCAGGACAAAACTACATGTCACCTTGGCAAGTGTGTGTTCACACACCCACGTTTGTTAAAATAATACGATTTAGTGCATTTTAGGGGAGAACTGGGAGGAGGAAACAGCATTTAATCCCACTTATGTTTCCTGATATTCATTGGCAAATTACTAGTATTTTACTGTATATACTCAAGTATAAGCCTAGTTTTTCAGCCCACTTTTTGGGCTGAAAAAAGCCGCCTCGGCTTATACTCGAGTCAGTGAAAAATTTGCCCGAAATGGAGGAGAAAAAGGGGCGGGGCCATGCCGCTGGGTGACGCTCGTGAATGGCCCAGCGCCCCTGTGAGTTTCCCCTCCCTCTGTGTCAGTTTGCCGCGCAGCGTGCACCGCACCATCCCCCCTCCTCACGTTCTAATGTAATGCAGGGCTATCTTACGATTCCCCTTCCTCCCCCTCCTGCCGCTCTGCAACGATGTCCCACCTCCTCCTTGTTATGGCAAGCAGCCACATAGCGATGTCCCACCTCCTCTGGTACAGTGATCCAATGATAGGAATCACTGTGCCGTGTGTCATAGGAGGCGAGACATCAGCATCACAGCGGGACATCAGCATCATGAGGTGAGTGAAGTATTTCATTGAATACACCGGTATTGTGTGATAATAATTTGTTATGCAGAGCAAATTTTTACAATGGCTACTGTATATTTAATGGGCACAGGCAGGCTGTATATGTTATTCAATGGGCAATGGCATTATTGGTATCTATTTTTATTTTTGAAATTTATCGGTAGCTGCTGCATTTCCCACCCAAGGCTTATACTCGAGTAAATAACTTTTCCAGTTTTTTTGTGGTAAAATTAGGTGCCTCGGCTTATATTCGGGTCGGCCTATACTCGAGTATATACGGTAACTTCTCTTGCTTCCAGGTTTGTTTTCCCATATTATATTCCAGTTTTCTTTCACAGACTCATTAGTTTTCTAATCTATGTGCAACCTAGTCTAACTTCCCCAGGGGTCGATCAGATGTCTTTGGGAAGCCAAAGAAAAGGTTGTGAGCCTATTGGCTCCCTCCCATTCATTTTCTCCAGCCTAGGGAGATAATAGAGCAGAGACATGCAGTCAGGGGAGGCAGGGGAGGCAGAGCCTCACCACTGTCATCATGAAAAGAAAAAAAATGTAAAAGGAAAAAGGCAAGAGCTGAGGTCAGGCTGAGCTAGTTGCTCCCAGAGTCACCATGGATGACTCTGCTTAGTGCTTAACTGTTTAAAAAAGCCTCTAAAAAAGTGCACTCTACAAGAGGCAGTAGGGGGAGGGAGGGAGAGAGGGAGGGAGGAGGGGAAGGGAGAAGAAAAAGAAAGAAGGAAACTTATTTAGCAAAGGAGAAAAACAAATGCTGTCGCTTTAAACCGGAACTGAGCATGCCTGGCTGTGGAATCCTGGGAGTTGAAGTCCACAAGTCTAAAAAAATTGCTGCCTCACCGGCCATAAACCTCACCGCACGTCACTGCAATAGAGAGGCATCGAATCTCACTAAAAAGAGCACTTAGACTTATATACTGCTTCACAGTTCTTTGCACCCCTCTCTAAGCAATTTTAGAGAGTCAGCATATTGCCCCCAACAATCTGGGTCCTCAACTTATCAGCCTAAGCGGTCCAGTAGCTCTCCCAATGTCTTCATGATGAGATCATACATTTGGGGTTGCAAGATGTAGTTCTATTTTCAGATGTTCTCTTGCACAATGTGGGCTGCTCCTAGACTTGGATTTTGTTATTTCTGATTTAAAGAGCCTAAGGGCAAAAAATGTATTAAGAAGATAGATTTGGGTTATAATAAGCCACCATGCTGCTCGAGTTCTATGAAATGCTTCATCATTACACAGACATTACAAGAAGTGGATGAATTTTACAAGCATTTAAGTCCCTGCTACGTTGTGGATATGAATGCTATAACTTAAGAGTGTAGAGTTCATAAAAAAATCCATACTTTGCATTCAGGCATTCATGAACATTTTTCTAGTCCATTGTAAAAATGTGGTGGTTTTGCAATTTATTAAAGGAAGGTTGCATTTGGAAGGTTTTAACATCATAATTTATGAAAGGAGTAAGCAAATAGTAGATACCACTCTAACCATCATTGAAGACCTTGAGTTGAAAAGTTTCATTAAGGGACAGAATGTTGTTTTTCCTCTCACTTTATTACATACAGCTTGAAAACTTCTGATAAAGTGTTAAGTAAGTTATATATAGTATTAGCTTTACTTCATTATTTTACTGTGCAGCAAAAGTAAAATTCCTTCAAGGGAAGTTTCACTCCCAGTTAGACACATTCATATAATTCACTGCTCTCTTCTAGAGGCTTATTGACTTGATAGTCAAGACAAAGCCTTGGGGTTTCTTAGTTGTCTCCCATCCAGGTCAAACCCTGCTTAATCTGGAGGGTTAGACTAGGTGCACTGTACAGTCCACTCACACAGAGAGAAAAAGGGAAAGAAAGGAAGAAAGAAATAAAGAAAAAAGAAAAAAAGAAAGAAAAAGTGAGAGAGTGATGAAAGAAAAAAAGGAAAAAGGGACAGAGAGACAAAAGGAAGGAGAGAGAGAGAGAGAGAGAGAGAGAGAGAGAGAGAGAGAGAGAAAACACATGGCCGGCAAGCCACTCCCACAAAGGAGGCCACACCCACAGAGTAGGTTTGAAAAAGGTTTGAAACCCACCACTGCACACAATCGAGAGTTACATGGATCGAAGACTCAAGTTGGAAGAAGGTAATTTTCTGTGATTCAAAAACAGTGCTGGGTCTCCTGTGTTGTTCCTTTTTTTGCTTCTGAAGCCACTTCATTAACAGTCTTTATTTTGTTTCCTGGGGGGGGGGGGCAGTGGACACTGTTCACTGTGCTAAATCCTGCTATGAAGCTGATACAAGAAAAGCATTTTCTCCTTAAAAACATGTCCAGTTAGACACTTTTCCTCTGGAACCAATTGTGGGAGAAGAAGTGATCCACGACTCAACAAAATACGTGTCGCCATTCGAGTGTGCAGCGTAACAATTAAGGTGTGTGGATTGACACCAGGAGACTCAGAATGAGGTCCACCCTTGAAGCTGGAAGTTCATTACTGTATATGCAGTGGTGGGATTCATTTTTTTAAAAAATACTGGTTCTGTGTGAGAGGCTTTGTGGCCTGGTATGGCTTTGTGGGCGTGGCAGGGGAAGGATACTGCAAAATCCCGATTCTCTCCCCACCCCACTAACCTGCTTTCCAGCTCTGTTCTCCTGTTCAGGGCAATAAAAGAAGATCAGCTGGGAGGCAGTAGGGGCGCGGCCAGCCTATTTGCCAGTTCTCCAAACTACTCAAAATTTCCACTACCGGTTCTCCAGAACCTGTCAGAATTGGCTAAATACCACCTCTGATTATATGACTCAACCAGTTTCATTTTATCAACCCAACGTAGTTCTTGTGGTGGGGAAAAACGGAAGAAGAAAGTACTACATATACCACTTTAAGCTCCTGGACTAAAAGCTGGATATAAATACTAACAATTTAAAAAAAATGCATGCATCTCCAAAGCAAGAGACTGGCATTTGACAAATACAGATTTAGGTTATATAGACCATAACCCCCAATAAAAACTGTGAACATTTCATTAAATCGAACTAACTTTTATACACAGGTTATATATATATTGCTTAACTCTTTATATGCACTTCTCAGGGAGTTCATGTTTAAAATATATTCTTGTGGATGGATTGTTTCCTTCAGCTGATATATTTATTTATTTGTCCATGAGATTTGACAGACTACAAACCTTTCCAGAAAAGAACCTTTTATTTAATCGTGTGGAAAGAAGATATTAAATTGTAGCTTTTGTGTGTGGGAGGAAACAAACACAGTTGATTTCTTATTTTGTTCAGCCCGGGGAAACCTCACAATGAAACCAGAACAAAATTAAGTAGGTAAATTCCCCTCAGGTCTCCTGAGCAAATGGCCGCCCTCCACCTGACTAAGCTGATCTCTTGGCTGAGGAGGATGTTCAGAGAAGTTTCATTTTGCAGGTTTCCAAAATGGCATCCCCTCCACATAAGCACAGATGAGACCAGATTGCTACACGGACTCATCTTTTTTTTCCTGGAAGAAGATGAGGGCAAAATTGCTCATTTTTTGATCCAGTTGGCTGTGGATAGTTGCCCATTTGTGGCTTCATTAGCTTTGCCAAGCCTTGTTTTTCAGTGCAAGATGTTTTCGATGTAGTGCTGCAGATTCCTACTAGGAGTGTAGATCTCCGTCATTCTTACTCTTCCAAAAGACGTATTTTCACACAAGGTTGCCTGCACTGGTGACATGGTCAAAAAGACCAAGATGGTAGTGTTAATCACACAATGGTGGCCACATCTCAGAGGTGGGTTCCTACCAGTTCACACCTATTCGGTAGAACCGGTTCGTCAAATCTACCGAACCGGTTAGAAGAGGTTCCACCAGTGGACCCGGAAAGCAGGCCACACCTACAGAAGAGGTTCCAGCATTTTTTGAAACCCACCACTGGTCCTTGGATATGATTATTCTACACTATCATGCTCCTATTTATAAAACTCAGTGCCTCTGTGAAAGGTGAGGATGACTACTGCGTTTGTGGTGCAATCAGAACATTGCGTGTGTTGAGGTTGTTTTAACGCAAACCAAAGATGCCTTTTAAAAAATAAGTTTACATCATATTCTTATGCATGCCAGTGCTGTGTGTGAGGTAAATTAAGGTGGTTCTGACAAGTGTCGTCGGCATCTTCATATCCGGTCACATGGGTGGCAAGCCACTCCCATCCGGTCACATGGGCGGCAAGCCACTCCCACAAAGGAAGCCACACCCACAGAGTAGGTTCGAACAATTTTTGAAACCCACCACTGCCACATCTGGACTCTTTTGGTTGTTCCTGCATAAATCCCAAAATGTTAAATCTGAGCTGGGCTGATGAGGGGAACAAGGGCATTCAGTCTTGCTTTGATGGGAATGGGAGTTAATAGGAAAATGAACCTCCGGGAAGAGAGTTACAGCAATTTGAAAAGGGAATTTCTCCGGGAAATTCTTTTTTGTGTGTGAATGAACCTAATGGAGGCACAACACATACAGTTTGAACAAAACGTTTTGGAAAAGGAAGCAGACTTTTACAGAAAGTGAAATTAAACATACAATGACAAATCACTTTGAATATAATCAGTTCATTCAAATTTTAACAAATCAACTGAACTCAGCCAGCCTCCTTTTCCATTGTTCAGTATGCTATAATTGGTAGATTGAAGTAAGCTCTCCTTGAACATCTAAAGCTTAGGGTGATTTTAACTGCCTAGATTAGTTCTTCCCAAATCTAGGTAAATTACAGGTTGGCCTCAACTTACGAATTAGGTAAAGTTGAATTCAGTAGTAAATCATGCTGGGTGTTAAGGACATCACTATGTGACCGTGGCCAATTTTACAGTCTTTTTTGTGACAGTTGTTGGGTAAACACGGCAGTCGCTTAGCAAAACCGCTTTAGCCAATGGGCGGTTTTTGGTTTTTTTTGCCAGAAACCTGAAGTAATAGCAATAGCAATAGCAGTTAGACTTATATACCGCTTCATAGGGCTTTCAGCCCTCTCTAAGCGGTTTACAGAGTCAGCATATCGCCCCCAACAACAATCCGGGTCCTCATTTTACCCACCTCGGAAGGATGGAAGGCTGAGTCAACCTTGAGCCGGTGAGATTTGAACAGCCGAACTGCAGTCAACTGAAGTAGCCTGCAGTGCTGCATTTAACCACTGCGCCACCTCGGCTCTTAAGTAAGCGCCAGTTCCTGGCAATACATAAATTGCAGTCATGTGACTATAAACATGCGGACTGGTTAAGTGTCCTGGTTAAGATTGTTAAGTGTCCAGAATACAATCATATGACTTGGGGAGAAGGATGGAATGGAACTGGGTTCTAAGTACCTTTTGGGAGGGGTCTGTGATAATTGTGAATGGTTGCTAAGCAACTGG
The DNA here is from genome assembly GCF_051295495.1 of Thamnophis sirtalis. Classification (NCBI taxonomy): domain Eukaryota; kingdom Metazoa; phylum Chordata; class Lepidosauria; order Squamata; family Natricidae; genus Thamnophis; species Thamnophis sirtalis. Next base: position 172,882,669 of record NW_028261382.1, read on the forward strand.
TTGTAAGTTAAGAGCTACAGGACCCTGTACCCACAATTGGATAAAAATGGGCGGTAATAATATACACGCCCATTACTCATCACAAAAGGGATATTTAAACTGAGTTAAAGATGGTAACATGTACTATATTCAAAAATCTCCCAAAGTATTCCCATTAAGGCAAAAATTGATGAAATTGCAAAGGGTAATCTTGTGAAATAGTATGAATTCATTTAATGATACTACTTTTGTGATACAGGTGGTCCTCAAGTTATGTCCATTCCTTCAGTGACTGTTCAAAGTTACGACGGTGCTGAAGGAAGGGACTTACAGCTGGTCCTTAAAGTTCAATAATTTTTTTTTAATGAACGGTTTTGGGTATTGAAAGAAAAAAGTTTGGGAAAGTTTGGGTCTAGGCGATGCCAGTTCAAAAAGCAACAAAAAAGCAACTTCTCAGTGATTGTGGATATAAAAATTGGCACAAATAATTGTGTGATGGTCTTCGTTGAAGAGCTGAGCTGTTACATTAAATTCGCCCTGTAAGAAAAAGAAAGGAATGAATATGTTCTGAAGAAATTAATTAATTTGCGGAGACTGGCACTTCTCTTCCAGAATGTTACTGTGGCTGCTGTTTTTTAATTAGTCAAATTAGTCGAGAAACCCAATATATGGCAATTATCAAAAGCAATCGTGCAACTGAGGCTGGCATTGAAATAAACTGAAAAACTAAAACTTTCGAATGACTTAAGAAAGCCCAATAAGATGAGATTGTTTTAACTGGGCGAAAGTGCTCTTTTCCTCATTTATTTATTTATTTATTTATTTATTTATTTATTTATTTATTTATTTATTTATTTATTTATTTATTTATTTATTTATTTATTTATTTATTTATTTATTTATTTATTTATTTATTTATTTATTTATTTATTTATTTATTTATTTATTTATTTATTTGACTTATATACCGCTTCATAGGGCTGCCAGCCCTCTCTAAGCGGTTTACAATTTTTTTTTTTTAGCAAATTGAGTCAGCAACTTGCCCCCACAGTCTGGGTCCTCATTTCACCCACCTCGGAAGGATGGAAGGCTGAGTCGACCTTGAGCCGGTGAGATTTGAACCGCTGAACTGCAGATAGAAGTCAGCTAAAGTGGCCTGCAGTGCTGCACCCTAACCACTGCGCCACCTCGGCTCATGCTGCTACAGCATAATTCCTTGAAGGCTGAAAGCAATAAATTCACAGGCAAAAGGAAGACAAAGTTACAGCAGAACATCTGATCACGAAAGCTTCTGACCACGACCAAATCAGGTTCTGAGCCAAAAATTCACAAATCCCCCCCCCCCCGGCCAATTTCCCCTTCTGTGCCATTTTTATTGCAAGCGCCAAATTTCCAAAATTAGGTTCGGCCCACGACCAAATCGGTTTGCGACCAAAATTATGGAAGGATTTATGGCTGTGACCAGAGGTTCTACTGTATTTGCTTTAGCAAAGGGATCTGAGAATCCATTTGTCTGAAGAGTCATCCTTTGAATCTGCTGGTTTTCTGCTCTTTGTAAACCTTAAAGTATCAGGATAATATTGGGACTGTTGGGGTAATAAATGTAATGACAACTAGCAGTGTAACACATAAACTTCCTGCATTTTCTCTTCCTCCTTATATCATACTTTCCTAAATAAAGTTGATCGATATATATATGTTGTGGCCCAGTAGGAGCCGTTGAAGCTGCCACCAGACTCCGACAGCGAGGGGCCCTATGAATCGGCTCTGGAGGATGTGGAGGACCCTGGACAGGGTTCCGACTCTGAGCAGGGCGCAGAGAGGCTGGTTGGCCACCAGGAGGCACCTGAGCCTTGGACCAGTGGGGAGGAGACAAGGGAGAGTGATCCGGACGCCAGCAGTGAGTTGTTCCTGGATGCATGCTATCGAAGAGCTACTCGGCGTCAGGAGAAATTACGTAATTACAGGAGATAATTACACTCAGCTGGTGATCATTAGGCTCCTCTCCAGACTATAAAAGGACTGCTTGTGCACATCCTCTTGCAGAAGTCAACGCAGAAACCAATGTTGGAGAACATTATTGTGAGCTTGGCAGGCTGGATTGCTGCCACGGCTTATCTGTGCATCTGCCATCACTTTATCAGGACAGGACAGAACAGGACAGGAAGTCCCCTAATTGCTGCTGAACAAAACTTGCCAGCTTCGCTGACTACTTGGCATGCTAGTTGTCACTACTAATATTTGTTCAACAACCGGTGTTATGTATTGAATGTATATAGTTGTGTTAACTGTGCTAAAATGAAACTATCCTTTAAGTGACTCTAACTGCTAACTGTGCTAAAGTGAAACTAATCTTTAGATGACCCCCAACTGTTTTGAAGGGGAAATTAGAACATTTATATTTGGGTGGGCTTTTTCTAGTTCTATGATTGGTTAAGGTCCTGTGGGCCTAGATTACAAATGACAGGCATTTGCCTGCAGTTCCTCAGTCCCATTTTTGAGTCAATAAATACTGTTGCAGTAATGCTGGTCTGGTTCCTGCCAACTGAAACCCAAAACACAACAACAACACAAGTTGTTGCATTACACAATTGCATTATAGAGTTAAATCATTTGCTCATAAGCTTTCCCTGATCTCCTATGAAGTGCTCTGCTGATCAAACCCAAATTTTCTTGAGTCTGGCTTCTGTTCTTATCATGGCTATTTTCTAATGTATATTTCTATTTTTTTAATATATATATTCTCGTGGCACGACAAAACCGCACTCGACTAAAGCGCACCCGATTAAACCGCGTCGCTGACGTCATCAACAGAGCGACAACAGTGAGCGCGGAGAAAGAAGGGCGCTTTAAATAGTGCTTTAAGCCGATTCAACTTAAGGTAAGGGTTAGGTTTAGGGTTAGGTTTAGGGTTAGGTTAAGGGTTAGGTTTAGGTTTAGGGTTAGGTTAAGGGTTAGGATTAGGTTTAGGGTTAGGTTAAGGGTTAGGATTAGGTTTAGGGTTAGGTTAAGGGTTAGGGTTAGGGTTAGGTTAAGGTTAGGTTTAGGGTTAGGTTTAGGATTAGGTTTAGGGGGGTTAGGTTTAGGTTTAGGGGTTAAATTTAGGTTTAGCGTTTACAGCGTGCTTTTTTCTCCGCGCTGTTGTCGCGCTGTGATGACGTCAGCTACGTGGTTTCGTCGAGCGCCCTTTAGTCGAACGCGGTTTTGTGGTGGAACCATATATTCTATTTTTTTTAAGCCAAGAATTCTATTTGTCATTGAGTGCTACACTTGGAGCCACTCTTCACAATTCGTTTGGACAAGATCTACATTTGATTTGGTTTGATTTACACTGAAATTTAAAGAAAGCTTAAAATTGTTCCTCTGCTGTTTTTAATTATCTTTGTCTGCCACATTAGACATTACAATGCACTGTAGTAACAGTTTTCTCTAGAGTATTCAAGTAACCCTGGAGTCAAGCTATGTATCTCTATCCTGTGTAGCTGTCAACCAGGTTGTCCTATGAGAAAACAATAGCAATAGCAATAGCAGTTAGACTTATATACCGCTTCATAGGGCTTTCAGCCCTCTCTAAGCAGTTTACAGAGTCAGCATATCGCCCCCACAATCTGGGTCCTCATTTTACCCACCTCAGAAGGATGGAAGGCTGAGTCAACCTTGAGCCGGTGAGATTTGAACCGCTGAACTGCAGATAACAGTCAGCTGAAGTGGCCTGCAGTACTGCACCCTAACCACTGCGCCACCTTGGCTCTAAAACATGATCCTTATGCATGAGATTTTACTAGATAATGTTGCGACAACCACATTCCTCTTTAACATGTCTTAATTCTCCAGTAGGTTCATTTCTATTGCATCCTATTAGACATTTGAACAAATAATGTTTTTCCTTCATAAAATTTAGAAATAATTGGGGAAAAAACGTACTTGTGGGATGTTCTCCATGTTCAGAGAGACGGGCCCTGCGTAGTAAATATATTCTGCAAAACAAACATTTCCAGTGATGAGCAAGAAAACTGGGTGAAACAGCACCTATTTTATACCATGAATGCCATGAATAACCTCTATGATTAAAACACCCCACATGTACTCACAGAGAAACACTCTCTTGGATGGAAACCAAGAATCAGATCCCTGCTCAGTAATTAATTTAGATGAAACATTACTATTCTAATACAGACTTGACACGCCGTCTTTAGCTCTCTGAAATAATGAGCTGCTGAATTTTTTTAACAATGCTGTTCCTGTCACTTTGTGTATGGCTTAAAGGTTAATAATAGTATTTATTAACACGTAATCTTACTATTTACAGTGGCTTTTCAAATCAAGGCCAATAGTCCACTTCCAACTGACTCCGCTATATACAAATTTCCAATCCTTAAAAAATAGTAAATATTTAATTCTTTGCACATGTCAGACAATCCCGGACCCACACAAAATTGTAATGACGCTGCAATAAGTCAGCATGGAGGTTACTGAGAACATGCATTCTTTGTTTTTGCCTCTTTATTACACAGAGACAATAAAATAATAATCCTCCCAATCAAACCTAAAACATGAATCATAACTCAAGTCAAAAAGTCTAATGAAATAAAAAGGCAGTTCAAGTCTACCACTGTTTCAACCAAGATACCTTACTCTCAGTATATGATTCAGTTAATAGTCTGTACTTGAGAGACCGCCTTCTGCCGATCACCTCCCTACGACCAATTAGATCGCACAGACTGGGCCTCCTCCGAATCCCATCTGCCAGTCAATGCCGACTGGCGACCACACGGAGGAGAGCCTTTTCTGTTGCAGCTCCGACCCTGTGGAACGATCTCCCCGTTGAGATCCGTACCCTCACCACCATCCAGACCTTCCGCACAGCCCTCAAGATCTGGCTCTCCCAGCAGGCCTGGGGATAGGTTTCCAATTCACCCGCCCGAGTGTTTGATTGCTGAACGAAAGTTGTGTTTTTACTATTTTTCTTTGTTCACATTTTGTTTTGTTTTTTTGACACTGCACCCCCCTCCCTTGTGGTTGTAAGCCGCCCTGAGTCCCCTCAGGGAAAAGGGCGGCCTATAAATCCCAATAAACTCAAACTCAAACTCAAACTGTTAAATGCACTGAGGGAGTTAGGTTCTTTGTTTAGAGATCATAAAACTATTTATAATTCTGGTGTAGGCCATGCTGCATATGTGCTCAGAAGTTCCTTACATTCCCCGCCTAAATGTTCTTGTTTATCTTTTTGATTTTTTCACAGAGAAAGGATAATAGCTGAACTATGCATGCATGCTTTCAAGGCATCCTGAAACAACAACAAGAGGCAGAAAAAGCCGCTTCAAAGTTTATAATCGGTGGCTTTCTACCAGCAGCCTCCGATTGGATGAGCTCCAGGCTCATTTTGGTTTCCCTTCAGTGTTTGGCCAGACCTAGGGTAGGGCCAGGATTTCCTTTACAATCTTCTCCTGGTTCCCCAGAGGGCTGGTTTCTAGTGAATATTTGTGTGTGTGTGTGTGTGTGTGGTGGGTTTCAAAATTTTTTCGAACCTACAAACCTGTGGGTTTGGCCTCCTTTGTGGGAGTGGCTTGGCAGCCATGTGAAAGAAGGGCGCTTTAAATAGCGCTTTGAAAGCAAGCCGATTCAACTTAAGGTAAGGGTTAGGTTTAGGGTTAGGTTTAGGGTTAGGTTAAGGGTTAGGGTTAGGTTTAGGGTTAGGGTTAGGGTTAGGGTTAGGTTTAGGGTTAGGTTTAGCGTTAGGTTTAGCGTTAGGTTTAGCGTTAGGTTTAGCGTTAGGTTTAGGGTTAGGTTTAGGATTAGGTTTAGGGGGGTTAGGTTTAGGTTTAGGGGTTAATTTTAGGTTTAGGGTTTACAGCGTGCTTCTGTCTCCGCGCTGTTGTCGCCCTGTTGATGACGTCAGCTATGCGGTTTAGTCGGACGCGGTTTAGTCGAGCGCGGTTTTGTGGTGGAACCGATGAATACCACCTCTGGTGTGGCACCAGCAAAGGGGACTGTATTATTAATAAACACGTGTTTTCCCACTGATTAATTTTTTTTAATGATTTTAATAATTACAGTATTTCATTTTTGCATTTATGTGTTTTGGTATTTTTTTTTTTTAAAAAAAACCTTTGTTAAGCCATCCAAGGTCATGTATCTGAGATGGATGGCTACGTAAGTTGAACGAACAAACAAAAGAACAGCGTTTTCTACTTGTCTGCGTAAGGAACTGTTTGTATGGCTTCTGCAATAGATTGCCTTTCTCCCTCTTGAATCTTCCAGAGGGTTTTTATATTTTATTTCTCAGAATGAGGTAGCTGTCAGGGAGATTTGTGAGCATATGAGAATTAAAGTTTGCCACCAGTCTCATGTCTATAATTTGCATGATGGTGTGCTTCGGTGGCATTGGGTTATTACTGCCTGATATCTTCAAGCTACATAAAAATTGTGCTCGCAGCTCCTCACAGAACATCTTAATGGATGGATTGTGGCATCAGCATGAAGGAAGCTCACAGCAACGTATTCATGATTGTAACTCTGATTAAGATGTCAACGTGGAAGACTTAAGATACCGCTGAATCTGTTTGATGACCTTATTGTGCTATAAATGATGCTCATTTCGCGGTTGATCCGCTATCTATGTATTCCTCAGAATTATTACACAGAACAGGTGATGTTAATTAGCTGGTTAACCAAGCAGAAGATTGGTCAATTCTAATTGGCCAATTACCTCCCTGCGTCCCATCAGATCGCACAGAGTAGGCCTCCTCCGAATTCCATCCGCCAGTCAGTGCCGACTGGCGACTACGCGGAGGAGAGCCTTCTCAGTTGCAGCTCCGACATTATGGAACAACCTCCCCGTGGAGATCCGCACCCTCACCACAGTCCAGGCCTTCCGCACAGCCCTCAAGAACTGGCTATCCCGTCAGGCCTGGGGATAGGATTACTCTCACCCCGCCCGAATGTTGAGTGAATGTTGTGTTTTTATGACCAATTTCCTTTTAATCACGATTCTTTTCTTTTTAAGTCTTGTCTTGCACTCCCTTCCCTTATTGTTGTAAGCCGCCCTGAGTCCCCTCAGGGAAAAGGGCGGCATATAAATTTGCAATAAAACTAAAAAAACTAAACTAAAAAACTAATTCCTAATCCAAATTCCTAAATCTGTTTATAAAGCCTACTCTACTTTCAGCAGAGCTAAGGATCTGAGTTCCCCACTTCCACTTTGGTTACCCTTTTCATTTGATTTGGGGCAAAAAATCAAGTAGCAGATAAGAAGTGGTACACATCCTGCAGAAAACAGAACAAATACATTTTCAACGTTGGCTGATCTGGGAAAAGGTCAAAATTGATTAGTACTCAAATGGAAAACTGTTGCGGCCCAGCAGTATCCGGTTGAGCTGCTGATGGACTCGGATAGCGAGGAACCATATGAGTCTGCAAGGGAAGATGTGGAGGACCCTGGGCAGGGTTCAGACTCAGAGCAGGGACCAGAGAGACTGATTGGCCACCAGGTGGCGCCTGAGCCTTGGATCAGAGGGGAGGAGACAAGAGTGAGTGATCCAGAAAACACCTGGTGAGTTGTTCCGGGATGCATGCCGTCGAAGGGCTACTCGGCGGCAAGAACAACTGCGTAGTTACCGGAGGTGATTACACTCAGCTGCTGGTCATTAAGATCCTCTCCTCATTATAAAAGAGACTGCTTGGCGTAAATGCCGTAACTTATCTTTGGCTCGGAGTGTCTGTTGGTGTGGGACAAGGGGGGTCAGAACACATGACTATCTGAAATTTTCTACTGAATGTTTTGGTTCCTTTTCATTATTTACAGGCTTATCCAGGCTGTTCATTGTTACAACTGATTCTGAATAAGGTGAGATAAAAACATAACAAACGCAGTATAACCTCCACATATCACAAATCAATAAAAACCACCTATATGAAGATACCAGAATAAAACACAGTCAGCGAAACGCAAATAACAACTTCCAATAAGTGGGAGGAAAAAAAACAAGCATTCAGAAACCAGGACTGATTTCTTAATAGACTTTTGAAATGTCAAAGAGGAAGCATTCTGGCCGCTATTATAGGAAATGTGTATTTCTACCTCTCCGGGTAGAAGCTAAGGGCAGTAATATTCTGGGGAATACCCTGGAAGTAATGGATCACTTTGTTTGTGAGCCGAGAACCCAGCTTGGCTCTTCCACTGCCAAGTCACCTAGTTGGCCACAATTGAGGCTAAAATTTCTGTAGCCAAGCAAGACAGATGTTAAATGAGTTTTACCCCATTTTATTTATTTATTTATCTATCTATCTATCTATCTATCTATCTATCTATCTATCTATCTATCTATCTATCTATCTATCATCTATCTATCTATCTATCTATCTATCTATCTATCTATCTATCTATCTATCTATCTATTTATTTATAGGCCGCCCAATCCTGGAGGACTCCGGGTGCCTTACAACGAGGAAAAAAAAATAGTAAAAAATGAAATGAAACAGGTTAAAAACAACACACGTCCATTCGTTTTGATCGGGGCTGGACCTCTACAATGAGGTCAACAGCCCCAGGCCTGCCGGAATAGCCAGGTCTTGACAGCTTTTCTGAAGGCCATGAGAGTGGGTGAGGTTCGGATTTCTGGGGGTAGCTCATTCCAAAGGGTCGGAGCAGCCACAGAGAAGGCTCTCCTCCGGGGAGCCGCCAGCCGACATTGTCTGGCTGACGGCATCTGAAGGAGGCCCACCCTGTGGGATATTACCGGCCGTTGGGAGGAATGTGGCAGTAGGCGGTCTTGCAGGTATGCTGGCCCTAAGCCATGTAGGGCTTTAAAGGTAATGACCAACACCTTGAATTGCGTCCAGAGACCAATAGGTAACCAGTGCAGCTCGCGGAGGATAGGTGTAACATGGGTGTACCTAGGTACACCCAATATCGCTCGCACGGCTGCATTCTGGACTAGTTGCAGTCTCCGAACACTTTTCAAGGGTAGCCCTATGTAGATGACCTTTCTTATGACCTTTCTTGCCTTAACACGTTAAGTGAATCACCATAGTTGTTAAGTTAGTAACACGGTTGTTAAGTGAATCTGACTTCCCCATTGAGTTTGTGTGTCAGACCTGGAAGCCAACTTTTACCTTTGAGACTTCAGGCCTCACACATTTTCTACTGGGGGAATATGGGAGAGGGGATTATACAGAGTGTGGGTGATATTTAACCATGATAACATTCTTTCTCAGAAAGTTAAGGTCATCTGGCTCTGCAGCTGTGATAAGATGACTGAGGGGGGCATCTCCTGTTTTGGATGGTGTCATGTGAGGTTCACCAACAAAAGGGCGAACGACAAAACCGCACCTGACTAAACCGCGGTGACAAAACCGCGTGTTCTAAAGTGCTCCGACGAATGAGCGCTGAATCGTGCTGACAACAGCGCGGCTACAGAAGCGCGCTGTAAAACTAAACCTAACCCTAAACCTAAACCTAACCCTAAACGTAACGCTAACCCTAACCCTAAACGTAACGCTAAACCTAACCCTAAACCTAACCCTAACCCTAACCCTAAACCTAACCCTAAACCTAACCCTAAACCTAACCCTAAACCTAACCCTAAACCTAACCCTAAACCTAACCCTAAACCTAACCCTAAACCTAACCCTAAACCTAACCCTCAACCTAACCCTCAACCTAACCCTCAACCTAACCCTAAACCTAACCCTAAACCTAACCCTAAACCTAACCCTGAACCTAACCCTGAACCTAACCCTAAAACTAACCCTCAACCTAACCCTAACCCTAACCCTAATCCTGAACCTAACCCTAAACCTAACCCTAAACGTAACCCTAAACCTAACCCTAAATCTTAAGTTAAATCGGCTTTCTGTCGACGCGCTGTTGTAAAGAGCCCTTCTGTCTCCGCGCTGTTGTCACCGCGCTGTTGTCGGCACGTTGATGACATCGTGGTTTTAGCGACGCGGTTTAGTCGGGCGCAGTTTTGTCGTTCACCCTTTTGTCGGGTCACAGTCATGTGACGGATATGGGCAGCGACTTGAACTTTCTTTTGGGTGGGGAAAACATGGAAGCTTTCAGATTCGGGTTTTTCCAGATGCGCCAATATGACATCTTTAATAAAATGGAACTTTGAGGGAACTCAAGCCTTAGAGTCTTCTTTCATTGGGGGTGTTACTTGGAACCCTGACAGGAAGCTCCCAAAACATGATCACTTGAGCCAGGACACTGCAACCAACATAAATACAGGCCAGTTGCCAAGCATCTAAATTTTGATCTTGTGAACAGGGGGATGCTGCAACAGTTGCTAGTGTGAAAAATGGGTCACGTCACTTTTTTAACGCTGTTGTATGAAGGAAAAAAAAATTACCTCCTTTCTTCTTTCCACAGAATTGAAACTGGGGCTGATTTCGTTCACAAACTTGCTTGCTGTAAAGTGGTACAATCTGTCCGTTAACGGTAAAACTGAAATCCACATAGAGTTCATTGATGGCATGCCCTGTGGAATAGATGTAGTACGAATCTTATCAGGAAGTACACAAGAACAAGGCCTTGCCACTTTGCTTAGTTTTCATAAAAGGAAAGAGAGAGAGGGTGTGACAACGCACATGTGTGTGTGTGAAATGTGGCCTATACAACATGTCTCACCCATTGTGAATCCCCAAACTTAAAGCAATTGGACACTCTAACTTACACCCAATTACTTAAGAGAAATATCTACATTGGGATCAGTGGTGGGATTCAAATAATTTAACAACCGGTTCTCTGCCATAATGGCCAGCTGGGTAGGCATAGCTCGGTGGTCAAGTGACAATGTGGCCATGGCCAACTCACGTCGATGGGTGCTTCGCCTTAGCTGTGACAATGTAATAAGGGTTAACCGGAGAGGCAGTTTCTGTAAGCAGGGCAATAAAGATGAGGCTAGAAACAACACCAGAATTTTTTCCTTCCTGCCTTTCTTACACGATTAGCCTTGTAAAGTGGGGAAAAAAACAAAAGGAGATTCCTTCCAACAATCGGTTCTCTGAACTGCTTAGAAAGTTACGTATAATAATAATGGAATAATAATAATATAAGAATGGCAAAGAAAAAGAATAACTATGTGAATGTATATCTATAACTGTATGTAAGAGAATAAATGACAGTAAAAATATAAAGCATAATATAGGTAAATAATATTTGGTCATAAGTAGCTAAGTATAAATAAATAAAGAATTGTACCTAAAAATGGATAACGAACAAGGAGATTATGAACGCAAGATAGAAATGTATAGTAGGGAAAATACTAACTGCAAAGAAACTGATTCGGAACTGCGGTATGATATATGATGGAACTTATTGTTCCTATGTTGTTTTTAAGTTATGTGTTTGTTTCTGTTGATGTACTTATGTGTATAAAATAATTTTTTTTTAAAAGAAAGTTACGAACCGGTTCTCCCAAATAGGTGCGAACCGGCTGAATCCCACCACTGATTGGGATGTAGTGGGAGTTTGGTTTTGATTTAACAATTGCAAAAGCCATCCTCAGTAAGTTTCATGCTTGGGACAAAATTATAGTGTGGCTCAGACTGGCTTAAAAACCTATTTGATTCTTGCAAGATCAGAGTTGAACAAAACTGAACTCTGATAGTCAAGGAAGGACAGATGGCTAGATGCAAAAAAATCAGGCTACCCTGTAGATGGCCGTCACAGGCAGTCATACTACCAGCAAGACTAATAACCATTGATGCCCATGACTTATATGAACTGGCCCAATCTTTTCTTGAAGCCAGCCATGTCTGTAGCCCATACCACATTAGTAATAGCAATAGCCGTTAGACTTATATACCGCTTCATAGGGCTTTCAGCCTTCTCTAAGCGGTTTACAGAGTCAGCATATTGCCCAAACAACAATCCGATATATATATGAGCATGATAGTGTAGAATAATCATATCCAAGGACCAGTGGTGGGTTTCAAAAAATGTTGGACCCTCTTCTGTAGGTGTGGCCTGCTTTCCGGGTCCACTGGTGGAACCTCTTCTAACCGGTTTGGTAGATTTGACGAACCGGTTCTACCGAATAGGTGTGAACTGGTAGGAACCCACCTCTGTTCAGGACCCAAAGCAGTCTCTTAACCATTGAACGACTGCCCATTCATACTGTTGATGCAGCACTACAGAGCAGTGAATTGCTATACTTACTTAAAACAGTTGCTAATCGGATGGTAACATCTCTGCCGGCGATATAGGTGCAGCTGTCAACACTCAGAGCAATATCTTGCAGAGGATCTGCAGAGAAAAACAAGATGCAAAACAAGAGCGATTGGTTTTACAGTAGTCTAGATAAGAGTTATAATAGTGTAGATGACAAAACACCAGAAAGATATTTCTTAATCTTGCTTTCAGTCCAATCATCTTCACAGTTCCTGTGGACGTGATCTCTGCGGATCACTCTGCTTTCTGCCTGGAAGATTCAACAGGGAAGGGAATTGAAAGCCCGTGGGCCTTGTCCTCTTGACACCATAACTTGATTAAGCAACCGAACTTCCTGAGTAGAAGCAAATGTGGGGGAACCAGACTTTTCTGTGTAGCTTGCCCTGAAATGCCACTTCTGCAATGCCAGTGTTGAAATTTAAACAGGAAGCACCTTGCTTCTTCAGGATGTGACCGGACCACCAAAGAATCCCTCCAACTTTCCAAGCTCTTCCTCAATTTCTTTTTGACAGAGCCTCTCAGATCTCCCTTTAAGTATCATCAGCCCCCATAGATCAACCTTAGAAATTTCTCTGACTTCCTTACACAGAATAATTTTATACCTGTATGTTTTGTAGCTTTTCCTTCTCTCTTATTCTGTGGAGAAATAGATGCCATATTTAAATTTAGCAGACTTGTCTGCAGAAGACACAGTGACAAACTGTGCTGTAGGTAATTCTGCAACGCCAGCAGCAGAGGTGGAATTCAACAGGTTCTGGAGAACCGGTAGCATACATTTTGAATAGTTTGGAGAATTGGCAAATACCACATCTGGCCCCAAGGTTGGGTGGGAACGGAGATTTTGCAATATCCTTCCCCTGCCACACCCACCAAGCCATGCCCACAGAACCAGTAGTAAAAAAAATGAATTTCATCACTGACCAGCAGCCTTATTTTGTTCAAAATGAGTGGCATGTTTCTGTGGCTACATGGCACATAGCATGAATGGAGAGAAAGAGACCCCAAATAGAGAAGGTCAGTATCATAATTTACAATGTATTCATTTGATAGTTGGAAACAGATGTAGCACATATAAGTTTGTGCATCAGAAGTTTTCTTTATGCCTTTTATATATATATATATATATATATATATATATATATATATATATATATATATATATATATATATATATATATATATATATATATATATATATATATATATATACACACACACACACACACACACACACACACATATATGAATGACTTTAAATATATACCTTTCTCCCTGACTCAGCTGATAAGGAGAGGAACTCTGTGGCTTAATGGTTAACACAGCTGCCTAAGATGCAATACAGCACAGGTTCAAATCCCAGTAAGGGTATGGCTAGCTGATGAGAGCTAAATAGCTTGAAATAGATCTATACTAGTCTCCCTTTATTTATTTATCAGCACAAATACAACACACACACACACACACACACATGTATATATATATGTATGTATATGTATATGTGTGTGTAATAATAATTTATATAATAATATATTATATATATATTATTTGTGCTGATAAATAAATAAAGGGAGACTAGTATAGATCTATTTCAAGCTATTTAGCTCTCATCAGCTAGCCATACCCTTACTGGGATTCGAACCTGTGCTGTATTGCATCTTAGGCAAACGTCTTAGCCATTAAGCCACAGGTCTCCTCCTTATCAGCTTAATATTATATTATATTATATCTCATCAATGGATGAAGTTTCTGCACCAATGGATGAAGTAAGAACTATTTTAATAAATGTTTATGCTGTGATTTTCAAAACAAAGCCACAGGTAACAAGGAAGATAGTATTATAAGGAAACAGGAATAGAATCCTTTCTTATTCTACCTGGCAAAGTCAGTTTCGTTTTTGTTTTATCATTGCAATGGAGCATTGCTGAATATTTTTGTTTCTTTAACACTTTCGACAATTATTTTGCAATCCCACCATCACTGAGATATCATAAGTAGGCTATGAAACCATTTTCTAACACCAACGTCTTAACATCTCCTTTCTGTGCTATCAATTCCCCTTTTTGTCCTCAGCTGATTTTTAGATGAGCTATTTGACTTTGCACAAAAATATTTATCCTTTTTTTTATTCTCCTATTCACGCATGCAGATGGTACAGTATAGAACACGAGGCCTATAAAGGGACCTGTTTGCTACAGGTGCCACTTGTAGCATTTTCAGCCTTTGCAGTCAAGTCTTCAAGGGTAGATTATTTGCATTCCTGCAACAGGAACAGATGTGCAGCAGTTGGTATTTTGTTGGTTGATATGTTTTCAGATGGAGTAAAAAAGCAAAAAAAAAAAAGGCGAATTGTTGTCTGGGAACTTGCTGTTTGTGCTATTGTTTTTCCTTGCTCCTTCCAATGATATTGCTGCTTTGGATAATTTGAGCCTTTGCAGGCAGCTGATGGCACACAGGATTATAAGCTTGGGGAGTAGCCAGTTGATAGAATGATTTCATAATCTTTCTAAAACATTAGACGTTGATGGTGTTAGTCTGGGTTTTATGCAGTGGTGGGTTTCAAAAATTGTTCGAACCTACTCTGTGGGTGTGGCCTCCTTTGTGGGAGTGGCTTGCCACCCATGTGACCGGATATGAAGATGCCGACGACACTTGTCAGAACCACCTTAAATTACCTCACACACAGCACTGGCATGCATAAGAATAGGATGTAAACTTGTTTTTTAAAAGGCATCTTTGGTTTGCGTTAAAGCAACTTCAACACATGCAATGTTCTGATTGCACTACAAACACAGTAGTCATCCTTACCTTTCACAGAAGCACTGAGTTTTATAAATAGGAGCATGATAGTGTAGAATAATCATATCCAAGGACCAGTGGTGGGTTTCAAAAATTCAAAAACCTCTTCTGTAGGTGTGGCCTGCTTTCCGGGTCCACTGGTGGAACCTCTTCTAACCGGTTCGGTAGATTTGACGAACCGGTTCTACTGAATAGGTGCGAACCCACCTCTGGTTTTATGATGTCTAACTTGTCAGCCATCCTTGTTTTACCAGTTGTCTGAATAGCAGCTTGTGGGGACTAAACGGATTGATAAAGGGAAAATGCTCTACACAGACTATAAAACTCTCTCCACTTTATTGACTCACAAGTTCCAAAAACTGGTGCAGAATAATTTGTGCAGGAAAAATGCACAGATGTGAGGGGTGCGTGTGTGAGGTCCAGTTTACTGCTTATTGAGTTACTCAGTTCCATCCACCCATCCACCCATCAATCATTCCGCAGGCTGAAAAAATAGACTTCCTGAATTCTCACAGAGTCAAAGTGTTTATCTTCCTTTCTCAGGAGGAAATTATGCTGTGCTTCAACCCTCTCATTTCCCCTCCACACTTGAGAAACAGACAGCCCTGCTGAATTTCTAGATTTCTCTCTATGTATTCTTTTTTCCCCCAGAACCACTTGAAAAATTAGAGCTTTTTCTTCAAAAACCACTCGTGTTATAACATCCCCCTCTTGATGTGTTGTGTGTGGGGTTTTCTGCATTCTTGAATATTTGACTTGGCAATTCAGTTCAAAGGTGATTTGATTTGGATCTCTAAACCGAAGTATATTTCCAAACAGAATTAGCAAAGTGTTCTGACTCAAATCAGGCTTTCTGATGCTAGACTCTGTGCCTTTGGAAATACTGTCTCCAAAAGCAGTTCAGACATCTGAATCAAACTGCACTGATGGTAGAAAGAATGAACTGTATTACACAGCAAATCTAATAGTTCAAATAGGAGTTTATCTCCTCTGTTTATTTGTTAGATGTATTGTATATCCTGCCTCTGCTTTAGAGATTCAAGGCCTTGTACACAACACTCCTTCCTCTTAATTTTTTTTTTTTAGATTGGCTGAGCCAAAAGACTATGGTGCTCCCATGTTGCGCCCCTTTTAGGCAGCCTGCACTAGTTGCCGGTTGTCTTCCGGGTGCGATTCAAGGTACTAATTATGACCTTTAAAGCGCTCCATGGCTTAGGCCCAGGGTACCTGCGAGACCACCTACTGCCACCGGTAGCCTCCCACCGTCCAGTGCGATCCCACAGAGTTGGCCTCCTCAGGGTGCCATCAGCCAGACAGTGTCGGCTAGCGACCCCCAGGGGGAGAGCCTCCTCTGTGGGACCCCCTTCCCTCTGGAATGAGCTGCCCCCGGAGCTTCGTATAATCCCCGACCTCCGGTCCTTCCGACGTGCCCTAAAAAGTTGGCTTTTCCAGCAAGCCAGCCTGACCTGAACAAAACAAAATAAATTATTGATCATTGTTAATTTTAATTCGATTTTTTTTTTTAAAAAATGTTATTGTTATTTAATTGGGTTTGTTTGGGATATTCTATTTTTTTTTTTAACTTTTCTATTATGTGTTTCTTTTAATATTGTACGCCACCCTGAGTCCTTGGGAGAAGGGCGGCATATAAATCTAATAAACAAAACCAAACCAAACCACTATAATTGGGTTAAAATCACCCTATGAGCCTCCGTGGCTGTTGCGAATCTGCCAGCCAGGCAGAGAGGAGGGATCAAGTGGGGAATTTGCCTTGAGCTTCTGCCTTGCACAGGGGCAAGAGACCTCGGGCGTAGCTTCCCAAAGACTTTCTCTGTTTGTTCCCAAGAGAAGGTAAGCAGCCTGGAAAGATTCTGGTGCATTTATAGGCCGGTGTCCCCCAACTTTTTGGACACCAGGGACTTGTTCCGTGGAGAGAGTTTTTTCCGCAGACTGGTGGGGGCGTAGTTTTGCCTGCTGCCAGCATCCTGCAGTTGGAGCTTGCCTTGTTTCTGACATGCCATGGACTGGGGGCTGAGGGCTGGGGACTCCTGCTGTAGATAGACTATAATGAAGTAGTCAACGTGAACCTTTCACATGTGGATCTAATTACCTGCACTTGACAGTGGCTGAGGCTAGACTTGAATCAAGGTCTTTTTGATACCAGCCTGTTCTGACCCGCCCCACCTCGTCCTACACCAAAGCACACTGAGACAAAGATACTTCAAGGATTTATTAACACACAGATTAGACCTTGGAAGCAATCCAGCTTGCCAAGCTAGCCACGAGAGTTCTCCAGCTCTAGTAAATATGTTAGATATGTAAATACCTTAGAGTTTTGCTGTTTTCATGCTTTTAAATTTCCACGAGAATCTCTGTCTTTGACATTATAACATCAGTGGAACAGAAGTTGCCTCCAGAAGTTGTGAATGCCCCAACACTGGAAGTCTTTAAGAAGATGTTGGAGAGCCATTTGTCTGGAATGGTATAGGGTTTCCTGCCTGGGCAGGGGGTTGGACTAGAAGACCTCCAAGGTCCCTTCCAACTCTGCTATTGTATTGTATTGTATAACTAACCTTGATATTCCTCTCCTTAGCAACCCTCAGTTATAAAACTAGAATGTGTTAGTCTTTATGCATTAAGGAATTGCCCATTCTTCCTTTACATTCTATATTAGCTGGTTACCCAAGTAAGTTTTTTCAAGTAGTGGAAATCCTACGCCGTGAATATGTGATGTTTCCATGATTACCACACAATAGCCCCCCCCCCCAGCCATCATATTGAAATCACAAATGAAACTTTTCATTTTCCTTTCCCCCTCCTCTCTTATTCCCATGCCATTCCAGGTTCAATATTTTTGGACAGTTAGTTGATAATTTTCTAACCAATTATCGATTTAAATGATTTTTGGGAAAACAATCTCCAGTAGATTAATTGCATATGTTTCCAGACATTGATCTGGTTGAGTTTACATAGTTTGGTGTATTGTGGGGTGGGGGTGTCCCCCATTACTTTGCAGAATACATCAATGCTTGTGACCTTTCCCCAATTCCATTCCTGGGAATAGTTAAATAATGGCATTATTTTAGCTCCTGTTTCTCTAGGTTCATGCTATAGTAGAGCAGAATTGGGAATGAAACACAATAGATTATTCTTAGCATTTCCATGGTGCTTTCTGTCTCCAAAGACCTAAATAAGATACCCTCTAATTAATTCTAACCACAGTCCTGGTGTGGAAATGATTATGAACATTTTTTTTTTAAAAAAAGAATCACAGCTAAAATGTTTTCTCACCAGCTAGGGAGATAAATTACCTCCAATGTTCCCTAAATTTATCATAGTGATCACTCATATCCTGCACTTTTAAATTTTAGAACTGGAAGCACATTTCACTCACTCAAGACAAGAATCCTATCATTGGACAGGGTGAAATAGTGGAATTAGTTTTATGTTATTTACATTATGACTGATCTAGGCCCTTTAAACTAGACTGCTTCCTTCTTGAACCTTTAAATCCCTGTGGGAAGTTATCATCCAGCCCTCTCCCAGAAAAATAAAATATCCTAGGAAATATTGAAAAGGCAGAATATTTCTCTGGATATGAAAAGAAAGAAACATGTTTTAAAAGACAGAATAGCTGCCTGTAGCTTCTTGCCCACTGTTAATGGGCTATTAAGGCCAAGCTAGTCCACTTTACATAATAAAGGCTTCTCCACTTCAGCCCCAAGGGGATGGGAGTAAAGGCATGATAATATTGGCCCTTTACTCAACTGACCACATGGCATCTGAGAACTCAACTAAACCTGGATTCAAAACACAGCCCAGAGAGTTGCCCCTGCATGGCCCCGTGGGAGTCTGACAACCAATCAGAATACATTTCTGACACAGGAACAGGAAACAGAGAGGTGGGACTAAACAGGTTATAAAAAGCCTAGCAAGCCCCTCCCTCAGCCCTTCTCTTCTTCTCCACCAACATTGAAGCATGTGATCACCTTTTCTGTTCAGGGCTCAAGCCACGTGGTCCTGTCCACCATTAAAACCATCTTTCCAAGCAGCCTCCATGTCTCCAGTGTCTTTTTCCCCACTTGGAGCCGAACCCAGAAGGACATTTCTTTCATCATCCCAATAACTACTCTATAACAGTAGCTCTGAATACCAATGAGGTGGAAAGAAAAAAGATAGGGGAAGGGGAAAAAACATACTTTTTCTGGAAAGACAGTATATATGCTTACAGGAAATCATTTTATTTATTGGTTACAGTAAAATTTAAATCCTAATAGGCCAATACTACTGTTGAAAATAACGCTGAAACTTAAAAAAAAATAAGAAGTGAAAACCCATGGGGATTGTTTGCTATAATAGAGACAGCTTTGTTCAAAATCAAAGCCAGAAAAAAAAGATACTCAAATAACAAGAAGCCAGCAAACTTTAATGCAAAGCTATTTTATATTTAAATTAGATTAAATTAAATTGGCTCCTGAGACCAAAACTCTCAAGTGTTGATCCAATTCTGGATATCAATAAATGAACAAAATACGCTCCCCCGAGATATTACTTCCTAGCAGCTCTGACTTCTGTTTTCTGTTCCTCCCTCTTTGTATTCCAACTTAAAAAGACATTATTTCTCATTCTGGTTAGTTTAACATGCAACAGGTACTTGTGTATTTGTGTACACTGGTTGAGAACAGTAGAAGGCAGAATCTGATCACCAATCCTTTGACTTTCTAAATGGAAAGGAGAAGGCACATACACATTTGTCTTTTTGCCTCAAGGATCAAGTGGTGTGGGCAGGGTATCCATGGCTAGAGTGGCCCAGGGATGACCTGGGAGAACCTATGCAGAGATGGTTAGAACAACATGTACAAAAACATACTTAAGTCTGGGAAACAAAACATTAGGAAGAAACTAGAGGTGGTATTCAGCAGGTTCTGACCAGTTCTGGAGAACTGGTAGCAGAAATTTTGAGTAGTTTGGAGAACTTGGTAAATACCACCTCTGACTGGCCAAGCCCCCATCTATTCTCTGCCTCCCGAGTCCCAGATGATTGGGAGGAAATGGGGATTTTGCAGTAACCTTCCCCTGCCACGCCCACCAAGCCACGCCCACAGAACAGTGGTGAGATTCAGATAATTTAACAACCAGTTCTCTGCCCTAATGACCATCTGGGTAGGTGGGGCTTGGTGGTCATGTGACTGGGTTGGCGTGGCTAACTCAATGTCACTCACTTCAATGGGCGCTTCACCTTAGCTGTTACAATGTACTAAGGGTTAACCAGGGAGGCAGTTTCTGTAAGCAGGGCAATAAAGATGAGGCTAGAAACAACACCAGAATGTTTCCTTCCTGCCTTCCTTACCATTTTTGAACTTAGAAGCTTATGGATAGACTTCTTCTTGCTGCCATGATGTCGATTTCTGGAAATAGCACTGGGTAGATACTTCACGTTAAATGACAAGGGTTTAATCTAAGACCTGGCCTCTGAGAAAGACAAATCTGAAATATACCAGCTCCCTTGTTTGTTTGTTTTTCCTGGTCAGTGTCACTGTAGTTAATGAACCTGGATTCTATGACCCTTTGCACATACCAATTATGGTTTGGTTTGGTTTGGTGTTTTTTTTTTAGACATCTCTGTGACCTGACCTGCCAAAAGGAAGATGAATCTGAATTGAAAATGCTCCTCCCCAAAACGAGAGCAGGGAGATTAACATGATAAACACAAGCAAATGTTCTGAGAAATCTCCAATAATTCTACCTTGTCAATCTAGGATTACTCCAGTTTATGTTCTAGAAACCACACTTTTAAAAAGGGCAAGCCCAGGACAAAAATAAACAAACTGATTAACTGAAGGAATAATTAGTGATTATAATTAATGATCTGTAAAATAAGCTACCTCCTCTGAAACATTAATTGATCCCTCTGCGCCTAAACTATACCCACATAAGGAAACATACAAATGTACTTCGTTCCTGTCCCTCCAGAGGAAACAGCAAAAGTAAGAAAAAAAAACTATCAGTGTGGAGATAGGAAAAGAAAAAAAGAATTATGAAACTTGGTAGGACAGGACAGGAAGAACAAAATGGGTGGAAGTGAAGAGGAAAGAAGAATTGAAAAGAGGAAAGAAAAATAAGAGAGAGAGAGAGAGAAACCTATAAAAGGGATAAAATCCTCCTGCAAAATAGCATTTCCAGAGTGAGAAGTAAGATTCAGTCTAGTTTCCAAAGGCATCCATCATGCCATTATTTGTATTTCTTGGCAACTTCCTCAATGTAAAAGCAATTATGTAAGAGAAATAATGTTGCAATGAATCTCCTTCTGATAAAGGTTCATTTGTTTTATTTATACAGCCATAGCACTTGGACTTATATGTCATTTCACAGTGCTTTACAGCCCCCTCGAAGTGGTTTATAGAGCCACCATATTGCCTCCAATATAGTTCCCCATTTCACCGACATGATCCCAGACCTAGAACAGAGGTCTTCAAACTTGGCAACTTTAAGACTTGTGGACTTCAACCTCCAGAACTCAAGTTGCCAAGTTTGGACACCACTGGTTTAAAGTCTGAGCAGTGGCCTAGTAAAATGAGGACAGAGGGAAACTGGATTGGGAATATGTGTTCAGCTCTCTTGCAGCCCTGAGGCTCACCAGTCATTATGGGGGAAACCACAGAAGCTCTGATAATATTCACCTTTTTAAACAGAAAATCAGTTTCCACTGAACTGTCATATGGAGTGGTGTGTATGGTAAACAACCCGGAGGGAGAGAGGGGGAGAGGGAGGGAGCTCTGTGAGCACAGAATGGTCAAAGATTTGCATATAGGTAATTGTTCTGACCCCCTTCGTCCCACACCAACACACACTCCGAGCCAAAGATAAGTTACGGCATTTAATTAACAGACAGACAGGTCCTTGGCAGCAAACCGGCACAGACAAGCTTGGGCAGCAATCCAGCACAGATAAGCCGTGGCAGCAATCCAGCCTGCCAAGCTCACAATAATGTTCTCCAACATTCGTTAATGCGTTGACTTATGCAAAAGGGGCATGTGCACAAGCAGTCCTTTTATAGTCTTGAGAGGAGCCTAATTACCACCAGATGAGTTCAATTATCTCCTGTAACTGCGTAACTGTTCTTTACGCCTATTAGCCTTCCGTTGCCGGGCATCCAGGACCAACTCCCTTGTCTCCTCCCCACTGTGCCAATGCATGACATCAGGATCACACTCCCTTGTCTCCTCCCCACTGGTCCAAGGCTCAGGTGCCTCCTGGTGGCCAACCAGCCTCTCTGCACCCTGCTCGGAGTCGGAACCCTGTCCAGGGTCCTCCACATCCTCCAGAGCCGACTCATAGGGCCCCTCGCTGTCGGAGTCTGGTGGCAGCTCCAATGGCTCCTGCTGGGCCACAACAGGTAATCAATTCTTGACTAAATGGTATCCCTTGTTATGATGCATAAGTGTAAAGCATCCATTCTGCACTAGAAGTGAGATGAAGGAGGTGGACTCTTTTGACCTAAGGTGTTGGAAGGGGATACTTAGTGTTCCTTGGGCAGCCACCAATATCAACCATATCAAGCCACAATGTAAACTAGAAATGAGGAACGTGAAGCCAAAAATTAATACTTCAGACACATCATAAGAGTTGATGCATCCAAAGACAGAAGGAGGCTGACAGTGTATTAAGGTGGCAGGCTGAACCAAAGTAGGCCTGAAGCCTGAACCAAACTAGGGTTTCATAATATTAAGCTTTAACTGTTCATATAGAAATTGCAAGGTTTGCTTTTAGGACATAATGCGGTTAGACACAAGTTAGAAGGAAGTCTGTACATGAAATATGCTGAGGCGAAGCATCTATTTCAGCCCATCTGCTTGCTTGACTGTTAATTTGTTTGGTAGACATATATTGTTAGTTCCTCAAAATACGAGCTATGCATGTCCGTTAGCTGACCCATGTATTATGACATCCTGTAAGACATACTTTCTGTAACTCAAGGGCAAATCTTGAGGGGTGTTTCCAAAACTAACAGATGGCTTGGGCCATAAACTATATAAGGAAGTTCCTGACTTTCACTCGGGGTTCAGGCCATTTATTCTTTGCCTTGAACCTGCGCAAACAAACTTTTCCTTCTCTAAAGAGCTGGCTTTTGTGTCTCATCATTTCCTACAACAGTATCATCAAGATAGAAAGAGTCCTGAAGGCCATCAAAATTCACCTGCAAGAACTCCATAATATGGCAACAGATAGGACAGCTTGAAGAACCTTTATCCAGAAGCAGCAGATGTTTGCTATGACACAACAGTACATAACTACAGCTATCTCTAAAGGGGTTTTGAATAGTCTGCCAAATTCAACACACCTTCAAACAGTGGACTATTTTCTGACAATCCTTCAGAGAGAAGCATGTTCTCTATTAAAAAAATATGTGTTTACTAGCAATGGCAATAGCACTTAGACTTATATACCGTTTCAAAGAGCTTCACAGCCCACTCTAAGTGGTTTACAGAGTCAGTATATTGCCCCCAACAGTCTGGCTCCTCATTTTACCAACCTCAGAAGGATAGAATCAACTTTGAGCCTGATGAGATTCGAACTACCAAATTGCAGCCAGTCGGCAGTCAGCAGAAGTAAGCCTGCAGTACTGCATTCTAACCACCTGCGTCACCACGGCTCTTACTAAAGTAGTCCCCTAATAATGTTTTTTGATTTTTGATTATTTTATTATTACTTTCATTATAATCCCAAAATATTGGAAGCCTCCTTTGCTGTATTAGAAGCCCTCCTGCTCATTCTATTAAGTGGGACTCTGGACTTCTACCCACAATCTTACCTTAAGAATATAAAGGGGGGGTGGTGGTGTTAAAAGCACAATGACTATAATGTATACTTTTCTGTTATATTGATTTTTTTTCTAAAAAGGAGGAGAAAAATTAAATATGTACCGTATATTGAAAAGGAATTATAAACACCATCAATATAAAAATGGATCTTGCTCAGAAGCTGAAATACACCAAGTAAATGAGATGAAGAGTGAGAAGTAGAGGAGAGAGGTTAAGGGAAGGAGAGAGGGATAGAAGAGAGGGCAAGGGGGGGAAGAGGAGGAGAGAAATGAGGAGTTGTAAGGGGAGGGAGGAGAAGGAGAGAGGAAGGGGAAGTAGAGAAGAGAAGGAAGACAGAGGGAAGAAAGGAGGTAGGGAGGGGGAGGAGAGAGGGAGAAGGAGAGAGGAAGGGGAAGTAGAGAAGAGAAGGAAGACAGAGGGAAGAAAGGAGGTAGGGAGGGGAAGGAGAGAGGGAGAAGGAGAGAGGAAGGGGAAGTAGAGAAGAGAAGGACAGAGGGAAGAAAGGAGGTAGGGAGGGGAAGGAGAGAGGGAGAAGGAGAGAGGAAGGGGAAGTAGAGAAGAGAAGGACAGAGGGAAGAAAGGAGGTAGGGAGGGGCAGGAGAGAGGGAGAAGAAAGTGAGGAATAAAACACAAATAGGGTGTATGGAGAGCAGAAGAACCAATAATTGGTTTTGAGGAGTTGTGGGTAAGATGAATTGATGTAAACATTTAATAATACAATATGATGTTGATTAAGTAATAGCATAGATTGGATTATATGTTATGAAAATGAAAAAAGTAATAAAAAAGAGAATACAAGTTTTGAACCAAATTCTGTTTTGCGAGATGAAAATATGAGTTGTGGGTTAGGAGTATCCCCCCACCCCCCTAGAGATAGCATTTCTGCTCCACATTTATCAGGTTGCCTTTTCTGCAACAGATGCAGAACGCAAGACTTACTACCTGTATGGAGGAAAAACTAGCGCTGGAAAAAGGGAAAGTACTTTTGACTCTCCGCTGATATTTTTTGCTCTGAATGGGATGCTCCATCAGCCACTCAGCTTCAAAAGTATAGGGTTTATTTTTTTTAATATCTGCTTAATTCAGGAATGAGCAATCTATGTTTGCAGCAGCTGTGACTACGATGGCTGAAGCCTCAACTTCCCACTGTTCTGGGTGAGAAATAGTGTGAATGCCACCATCCTAGTCACTTGAAGGGTCTTTCTATAACCAGCCAATTTTTATTGTGCCAAAATAACACAACAGGAACAGGCCAGCTTTAAATCTCCTCAATGATTAACTGGATGAAGCTAGAAAAAAAAAACGCTGTAAGTGACGGGAAGGAAATTGCTTAAGGCATGAAAATTATAGTAGAAGCTCTGAAATTTTTCACATTCTCCTTGAAAAAGCAATTTCTCAACCAATTCAACTCCTTTCACTGGCGGATGTTCATAGCTACTCTGCAGCTCTCAACTCCCTTCCAACGGTGGTCCTTGGCCACCAAAAAAACATCACCCAAACATGTGTTAACACAAGACTGGACAGCCACAATTTTTTTCCTGGAAGATCATTTTGAAATAGGTATGAAATGTGATGCTGATAGTTTGTCGTCTGTCGTCTGTAACCATCTGTATCTGCTGCTCTGCGGAACTGTTGAGATTGCAGCATCTGTGCCATTTGGGAATTTGAGGGCTTGTAATTCTTAAAAAAATGGAAGATTAGGGAAGCCTAGTGCCAGCCTCTGTTTTGCTGCTTGCTCTTCGGCTGCCATTGAAACGGGGAGGCAGGGCATGGTATTTGGGAGGGGGAAATAATCTGTACAGGAGGACTGTTAATTGGGAGTTGTTCTCACCATCTACTGCACAAGTGGAAAGGAGAGGAGTTTTCCGCCAAGGCCAACTGTCCGGCATACCAACCTGATGATGATTTTTGAAGATGTCTCCCACCTGACAGCTGGGGAGACATTGGATTGGACTATGGACTGGGGTTACCAAGGGGAGGGGAATGGGTCATGTGTGACATCTAATGCTTCGCGCGCTTTTGCTCAGATCCAGCTTTGCTTAGCTTCTATTTACTTATAACCAGTAAAAGTACTCTTAATTCTGCAAAATGGAGTTGAGTGGTTTCTTTCTTGGTTATTAAGTGATGCAGACTCGACACCAAAGCTTCTAGGTTTTGTTTTTTTAATTATCTTTTTGACAAGTTGTACTGACTATCACTTTTTTGCAAATGGACCTGTTTCTGTTCTTATGGTGAATAAGCTGAGTTTTGAAGTGGTATAATTTTAGGTGTTTGACTAAGAAAACCCCAAACACTTTTTATTATGATTTTAATTAAAATGGTTTTCTATATTTTATTTTATTAGTGCTAGTCACCTTGACTATTGCTGTCTGGTTGAACCATCAAGTATAAACTCAGTGTATCAATAGTGTCTCATTTAGATAATTTACAGTTATGTTGATAATGCCCATTGATTAAAAGAACAACGGACATTACCAAATAAATTGAAGGCTACTTTAAAGTAGCCGAGGTGGCGCAGTGGTTAGAGTGCAGCACTGCAGGCTACTTCAGCTGACTGCAGTTCTGCAGTTCGGCTGTTCAAATCTCACCGGCTCAGGGTTGACTCAGCCTTCCATCCTTCCAAGGTGGGTAAAATGAGGACCCGGATTGTTGTTGGGGGCAATATGCTGACTCTGTAAACCGCTTAGAGAGGGCTGAAAGGCCTATGAAGCGGTATATAAGTCTAACTGCTATTGCTATTGCTAAAGTCAGTTTGTGCATTTTATGTACTGTATTTAGTACCCAATCTGTAGAATTAAAAAATAATAATTTTAAAAAAACTTAGCCCATTGCAATATGTTTACATACAAGAAACGCTGAGTCTCAAAGTTAAACTTATTATATTGGGCAAATCTCCACCTTTCTGAAGACAGGCTCTGGCTGGTAACACTTTTTAAAAACATGTACAGTTTGATCAGTGGTGAGATTCAAATAATTTAACAACCGGTTCTCTGCCATAATGACCAGCTGGGTAAGCATAGCTCGGTGATCATGTGACAATGTGGCTGTGGCCAACTCAGGGGCGCTTCGCCTTAGCTGTTACAATGGTAATAAGGGTTAACCGGAGAGGCAGTTTCTGTAAGCAGGGCAATAAAGATGAGGCTAGAAACAACACCAGAATCTTTCCTTCCTGCCTTCCTAACAGGATTAGCCCTGTAAAGTGGGAAAAAGAATAAAAGAAGATTTCTTCCAACAACCGGTTCTCCGAACTGCTTAGAAAGTTACGAACCGGTTCTCCCGAATAGGTGCGAACCGGCTGAATCCCATCACTGAGCTTGATCTTAACTATGTTTACTGAGAAATAATCCCATGAATTTCAGTGATACTTGTTTCCAAGTTGGTGAACATAAGATTGCATTCACTTGAATTAGATGACATGTCAGCTAAACACAAAACTGTTGATATGTAGAAGCCTGACTTCCAGTTCTTCTCTTTATTTGGGGCATGCGAATGAGGGAATAATGCAAAAAGAATAGCTGCCAACAACTCTAGTTGAAGGACAGAAGCAATCTGGAATTTAAGGAGAAACTTTTTAACAGTGAGAACAATTAATCAGTGGAACAGCTTGCCTTCAGGAGTTGGTGGTACTTCATCACCGGAGATTTTTAAAGAAAATACTGGACAATCACTTGTCTGAAATGTCTCCTGCTTGAGCAAGGCACTGGGCCAGAAGACCTTCAAGGTTCCTTCCAGATTTCTATTCTTATTCCTATTCCTATTCCTATTCCTATTCCTATTCCTATTCCTATTCCTATTCCTATTCCTATTCCTATTCCTATTCCTATTCCTATTCCTATTCCTATTCCTATTCCTATTCCTATTCCTACTCTACTCTACTCTATTCCCATTCCATTCTCCTATTCTGCTCAGTTCTATTCTGTTCTATTCATTTCTATTTCTATTCATTCTATTTCTATTCCATTCCATTCCTATTCCTATTCTTATTCTTATTCTTATTCCTATTCCTATTCCTATTCCTATTCCTATTCCTATTCCTATTCCTATTCCTACTCTACTCTACTCTATTCCCATTCCATTCTCTACTCTATTCCCATTCCATTCTCCTATTCTGCTCAGTTCTATTCTGTTCTATTCATTTCTATTTCTATTCATTCTATTTCTATTCATTCTATTTCTATTCCATTCCATTCCTATTCCTATTCCTATTCCTATTCCTATTCCTATTCCTATTCCTATTCCTATTCCTATTCCTATTCCTATTCCTATTCCTACTCTACTCTACTCTATTCCCATTCCATTCTCCTATTCTGCTCAGTTCTATTTTGTTCTATTCATTTCTATTTCTATTCATTCTATTTCTATTCCATTCCATTCCTATTCCTATTCCTATTCCTATTCCTATTCCTATTCCTATTCCTATTCCTATTCCTATTCCTATTCCTATTCCTAATTCCTATTCTGTTCTATTCTATTCCTTGTAAATGAACCAATGGATTGTGTGTATGCCTACTGGGTGAACAGGGTGAATTTGTTATAGGGAAAAAAAACCAGTAATATGCACATAGGTGTTACTGCCATTATCTGTTCTTTCTCAGCAATACAGCAGCCTACATGAAACCAAGGTTCGATTTCTTCAGGAGAAGTGGCTCCTATTTTGAGTTGGGTCCATGGCTTAGGAATAAAGCAGCTGGATTGCATGTAGAATGTCGGTTCCTGAGGGGGCTCAGAAATGGATGGCAGGTACATATTGATACACAGACAGATGGAGCAGGCAGCATTTTAACTAAAACGAAGCCATCGTTTGACTCACAGAAATCAGCCTTCCTTATTTTGCCTCCTGAATGATAAACTGCCCTGTGAGTACTACAGGAGATCTACTTATAATAATGGACTTCGTCTCCTAGGAACTGACGAGTAAAAGATTTCATTCCAAATATTTATTTACTCCTTGGGTCCCTCACTGTTGTTGTTTTGTTTTTTTGTTTTCAAATTTCCGCGAAGGTACATAAAGCGGTGCCTGTGCTCCAGGGAAGGAGGCAAACTCACAGAGAGCCGCTTTTTGTATTTGGATGAATTTGGGGAAAAAAACACAAAAACACTTGGGCTTTCCGCGTGTTCGCTGATCGCTTTTCATAACACGTGCCCCATATGAATGAGATGTCTGTGAATCTCATTCCCTTCATCCCCTCGGCATCAGGGCAGCAGTCGAGGCGCAGAGCCAGCCAAGCTGGGAAAGCTTTGGAAGGAAGCACTGCCAAGCTGATTCGTTTTCATTCATTTCAAAGGGGCATGCTACTTTTCTCTGCCAGCAGATTATAAAAACCAACTGTCTACGGGAAGTGCTGCCAGTCTCAGAAGCTCACTGCGTGGGGGTGGGGGAGCTGGTGACCCACCTTTGACAACATGGTTCCTTCCTGAGTTACACATTAAAACCTGATTCAGGCTGACGGAAAAAGGGAAAGGGGAGAAAATAATCAGGTTCGCACAACTTGAGGAAAGGTCTCCACTGCCTTGTTTATTACGCAGGTAGGGACAGAAGAATATGGTGGAGGAGACGGAAAAATCAGGCTCCTCACCACTCCAAGTGGGGCGGGTGTGATGGTTAGTGTAAGATAAATCTGAATATTTGGGGTGGGTTTTGGTTCGCGTAAGATGGAATCTGCATCAAAGTTCCATTCGCCACATCAGAGTGCTATCTTCTCTATTAAAATAGCAATAGCAATAGCAGTTAGACTTATATACTGCTTTATAGGGCTTTCAGCCCTCTCTAAGCGGTTTACAGAGTCAGCATATCGCCCCCAACAACAATCCGGGTCCTCATTTTACCCACCTCGGAAGGATGGAAGGCTCAGTCAACCTTGAACCGGTGAGATTTGAACCGCTGAACTGCAGATAGCAGTCAGCTGAAGTGGCCTGCAGTACTGCAGTACCCTAACCACTGTGCCACCTCGGCTCAGGGAAAGGGGAGAAAATAATCAGGTTCGCACGACTTGAGGAAAGGCCTCCACTGCCTTGTTTATTACGCAGGTAGGGACAGAAGAAGATGGTGGAGGAGACGGAAAAATCAGGCTCCTCACCACTCCAAGTGGGGTGGGTGTGTGATGGTTAGTGTAAGATAAATCTGAATATTTGGGGTGGGTTTTGGTTCTCGTAAGATGAAATCTGCATCAAAGTTCCATTTGTCAGATCAGATTTCTATCTTCTCTATTAAAATAGCAATAGCAATAGCAGTTAGACTTATATACTGCTTCATAGGGCTTTCAGCCCTCTCTAAGCAATTTACAGAGTCAGCATATCGCCCCCAACAATCCGGGTCCTCATTTTACCCACCTCGGAAGGATGGAAGGCTGAGTCAACCTTGAACCGGTGAGATTTGAACAGCCGAACTGCAGAACTGTAGTCAGCTGAAGTAGCCTGCAGTACTGCACCCTAACCACTGCACCACCTCGGCTCAGGGAAAGGGGAGAAAATAATCAGGTTTGCATGGCTTGAGGAAAGGCCTCCACTGCCTTGTTTATTATGCAGGTAGGGACAGAAGAAGATGGTGGAGGAGATGGAAAAATCAGGCTCCTCACCACTCCAAGTGGGGTGGGTGTCATGGTTAGTGTAAGATAAATCTGAATATTTGGGGTGGGTTTTGGTTTGCGTAAGATGGAATCTGCATCAAAGTTCCATTCGCCAGATCAGAGTTCTATCTTCTCTATTAAAATAGCAATAGCAATAGCAGTTAGACTTATATACCGCTTCATAGGGCTTTCAGCCCTCTCTAAGCAGTTTAGAGAATCAGCATATCGCCCGCAACAATCCAGGTCCTCCTTTTACCCACCTCGGAAGGATGGAAGGCTGACTCAACCTTGAGCTGGTGAGATTTGAACAGCCGAACTGCAGATAGCAGTCAGCTGAAGTGGCCTGCAGTACTGCAGTACCCTAACCACTGTGCCACCTCGGCTCAGGGAAAGGGGAGAAAATAATCAGGTTTGCATGGCTTGAGGAAAGGCCTCCACTGCCTTGTTTATTACGCAGGTAGGGACAGAAGAAGATGGTGGAGGAGACGGAAAAATCAGGCTCCTCACCACTCCAAGTGGGGTGGGTGTCATGGTTAGTGTAAGATAAATCTGAATATTTGGGGTGGGTTTTGGTTCGCGTAAGATGGAATCTGCATCAAAGTTCCATTTGCCAGATCAGAGTTCTATCTTCTCTATTAAAATAGCAATAGCAATAGCAATAGCAATAGCAATAGGAGTTAGACTTATATACCGCTTCATAGGGCTTTCAGCCCTCTCTAAGCGGTTTACAGAGTCAGCATATTGCCCCCAACAACAATCCGGGTCCTCATTTTACCCACCTCGGAAGGATGGAAGGCTGAGTCAACCTTGAACCAGTGAGATTTGAACCGCTGAACTGCAGATAGCAGTCAGCTGAAGTGGCCTGCAGTACTGCACCCTGCGCCACCTCGGCTCAGGGAAAGGGGAGAAAATAATCAGGTTTGCATGGCTTGAGGAAAGGCCTCCACTGCCTTGTTTATTACGCAGGTAGGGACAGAAGAAGATGGTGGAGGAGATGGAAAAATCAGGCTTCTCACCACTCCAAGTGGGGTGTGTGTGTGATGGTTAGTGTAAGATAAATCTGAATATTTGGGGTGGGTTTTGGTTCGCGTAAGATGGAATCTGCATCAAAGTTCCATTCGCCAGATCAGAGTTCTATCTTCTCTATTAAAAATACTTCAAGTGTTACTTGAAATGTTAGACTGGGAGAATATATAGCAATAGCAATAGCAATACAGTTAGACTTATATACCGCTTCATAGGGCTTTCAGCCCTCTCTAAGCAGTTTACAGAATCAGCATATTGCCCCCAACAACAATCCAGGTCCTCATTTTACCCACCTCGGAAAAATGGAAGGCTGAGCCAACCCTGAGCCGGTGAGATTTGAACAGCCGAACTGCAGAACTGCAGTCAGCTGAAGTAGCCTGCAGTGCTGCACTCTAACCACTGCGCCACCTCGGTGCTACTTGAAATGTTAGACTGGGAGAATATATGATGTTAAAATGAGCAGGTTTGTCACACATATAATAAGTTATTCTCTACTACCATTATACACAATAGCAATAGCACTTAGACTTCTATACAGCTTCTTCACAGTGCTTTACAAGCGGGTTTCCAGAGTCAGCACATTTCCTCCAACAATCTGGGCCCTCATAATCACGTTTTATTAATATTTTCTTACTCCGGTGGAAATAAGCTAAGAGAACTGCCCAAACCGGTCTTCATTGAGACCTGAAGTATCTAATACGTCTAGCAAACAGTCTATTTGCACAACCTATTTGCACTAGCTGCTAGCACAACGCAAGGTCATCGTAAGAAGTTAAACAGAAGTATGAGCTCTCACCACAGCTTCTGTAGTTCACTTCCAAATTATCGTTCTTGCAGATTATGTGTGTAGGCCATCTGGTGATGCTGGCGTTGACGTAAATCAATGAAAGGAGGACAGGAACAACCTTGAATGCTTTCATGATCTCTGTGGAGGAGAGTCGGAGTAATAATGGTGCCTTTCTTGACAACGGGGTTGAGAGTTAGCCGGCCCACTTCCTCTTTCTAATATAAATGCAGGAAAGCATTTAGTCATTTTCTGCATTCAGTTTCATTCTGGTTTCTGCTAAGAGTGGAGAATCCATAATGGGATCCCCACCAACGCTTCAAGTCCACGTTTAGATAGAAGGAAAAACTCTTTTTCAAGCTTTTAATGTATTCATGCTAGTTTTGATCATTAAAAAAAAAACATTAAATCAAGGCTTCCAGTGAAATGGTTTATGTCCTATCTAGCTTTCAATAATCATGGAAGATTCTTATCAGAGAAAAGTCTATATAGCTTTTCTTGTGGGATATTATAAGAGCCGAGGTGGCGCAGTGGTTAGGGTGCAGTACTGCAGGCTACTTCAGCTGACTGTTATCTGCAGTTCGGTGGTTCAAATCTCACCAGGCTCAAGGTTGACTCAGCCTTCCATCCTTCCGAGGTGGGTAAAATGAGCACCCAGACTGTTGGGGGCAATATGCTGACTTTGTAAACCGCTTAGAGAGGGCTGAAAGCCCTATGAAGCGGTATATAAGTCTAACTGCTATTGCTATATTATAAAGAATGGAATATGACCAAGCAAAATGAATAATAAAAGGATTCAAGAAAAGACACAGGATGGAAGCAGGCATTAGTATGGTATCATCATACTAATGATGTGCCGTAAGTCTTGCCTTCATTTCCACACCAATGGACCTTTTTTAAGAATTGTAATTTTATTAAAAGTTACAATACTAAAACATTAAAATGTGGACAAGCTAAAACAACAGGAGGGTTACAAAAAATCCAAAAGTGCAAAAATGAAAGGGAAAAAAACCAAAAGAAAAAAAAAAAGAATATACGGATAATCCTTGAGTTACAACTGGAATCGCTGTGTTTAAGTAATGCGGTCATAAAATGGGACACCACGTGCCTAGGGCAATCCAGGCAGTTCTGATTGCTGTTGTAACGACAGACGAGGAAGTCATTAAGTGGGAAGCAGAAGGACAAAGAGTATGAGGGCACCACAAGGAGATGCGGGACACCCTGGGAAATCCACTGCAGGCTGTACATGAGTTGGTAGTGGGGCAGAGGTGGGGGTTCCTACCAGTTCGCACCTATTCGGTAGAACCGGTTCGTCAAATCTACTGAACCGGTTAGAAGAGATTCCACCAGTGGATCCGGAAAGCA
This sequence comes from Thamnophis sirtalis, assembly GCF_051295495.1. Taxonomy (NCBI): domain Eukaryota; kingdom Metazoa; phylum Chordata; class Lepidosauria; order Squamata; family Natricidae; genus Thamnophis; species Thamnophis sirtalis. The sequence goes on from NW_028261382.1 coordinate 172,916,182, forward strand.
GGCCACACCTACAGAAGAGGTTCCAAGATTTTTTGAAACCCACCACTGGTCCTTGGATATGATTATTCTACACTATCATGCTCCTATTTATAAAACTCAGTGCCTCTGTGAAAGGTAAGGATGACTACTGCGTTTGTGGTGCAATCAGAACATTGCGTGTGTTGAAGTTGTTTTAACGCAAACCAAAGATGCCCTTTAAAGAACAAGTTTACATCCTATTCTTATGCCTGCCAGTGCTGTGTGTGGGGTAATTTAAGGTGGTTCTGACAAGTGTCGTCGGCATCTTCATATCCGGTCACATGGGTGGCAAGCCACTCCCATCCGGTCACATGGGCGGCAAGCCACTCCCACAAAGGAGGCCACACCCACAGAGTAGGTTCCAACAAGTTTTGAAACCCACCACTGCTGAGAAGATAATGTGCCAGTCTACTCTGATTTGAATTCCGTGGGCTCTTATATCAGCACTGGATTGCAGCACAAATATGCAAAGTCTCACATGGAAGTAATGGATCAACAGTGAAAGAGTGTCACGGAAGAGACATTTGTTTTTTGTCAAAATGCTATATGGCACATTCCCTCTAAGTGCTTCGCTGTCTCATTATCTTGGATTGTTGTTGTTCCTTTAATCCAACAATACAACGGTTGGATCAAACCAGGCTGCTTTATGGTCCCATATCCTTTTACTGAGACATGCCCCGTTCTGTGAGTCACTCCAGATCTGCTGACAAAAAGGCTTGTGCTTCACCATGATGTAGAAAAGATGTGGAGACTCTAGAAAGAGTGCAGAGAAGAGCAACAAAGATGATTAGGGGAATGGAGACTAAAACATATGAAGAATGGTTGCAGGAACTGGGTATGTCTAGTTTAATGAAAAGAAGGCCTAGGGGAGACATGATAGCAGTGTTCCAATATCTCATGGGTTGCCACAAAGAAGAGGGAGTCAAGCTATTCTCCAAGGCACCTGAGGGTAGAACAAGAAGCAATGGGTGGAAACTAATCAAGGAGAGAAGCAACTTAGAACTGAGGAGAAATTTCCTGACAGTTAGAACAATTAATCAGTGGAACAGAAGTTTCCTCCAGAAGTTGTGAATGCCCCAACACTGGAAGTCTTTAAGAAGATGTTGGATAGCCATTTGTCTGAAATGGTATAGGGTTTCCTGCCTAGGTAGGGGGTTGGACTAGAAGACCTTCAAGGTCCCTTCCAACTCTGCTATTGTATTGTATTGCAATATAAAGAGGTCTTCTTTATTTGTAGTCAACAATTTCTTTTTTTAGTTCATCGGTTAACTGAAATTTATATGATTTGTTTTCTTCTGCAGAGCTACAGATTCACTTCCTCCTGATTTTCTGAAGTGATACTGAAACAGAATATCTGCTGGAAGAAACAATCATGGCCTTGGATATCTTTCCCAAACCAGATATATGAGATTGCAACACCCATCGTGCCAGAACTAAGGCTTCAGTTGTCTTTATTGCAAGATGTATCCTTATCTAAGCATTTTTCCTCTTTTCAAATAGCCGCCATGTTTCCATTGTCTTTCTCCCCTCTTGGAACTGAGCTCAGAAGGACATTTCTTCCAACAGGCTGTCCTGGATTTCTTAATGGGCACAAAATATCCATATCTAAAGACTTCAGGTATCTGCTGGAGGTTCTTGGGGCTGCTTTCTGCCTTGGTTAAGATTTTTTTCCCCTTCCGTTTTTCCTTTGGGGAAATATAATATTTTGCCTCTTTTAATATTCCCCGAAATATTTCATTCTCGGGGATGGGGGAGGCTTCCTACAGTATGTGGGGCGGGGGAGGAAATCCACCTATCAACCATCTATGGAAAATCTCAATCATCCAAGTCATAGTTGTTCCAGAGGCCCTTTTCAAAACGCAACTGTGCATTGTGTAGTTTGTGCCACACCACAGCACCCCACTACAGTGGTGGCTTTCAAAAATTGTTTGAACCTACCCTGTGGGTGTGGCCTCCTTTGTGGGAGTGGCTTGCCAGCCATGTGACCAGATGGGAGTGGCTTGCCGCCCATGCAGGGGTGGGTTTCTCGCCCCATTCCAACCGGTTCAGTTGGAACGAGGCCGGCGGCGTCCTCGCGCATGCGTGCAGCGTGTGTGCGGCGCGCATGCGTACTAGCATCTGTGCGATGCTCCAGCTGCTCCTGGAGGATCGCGCAGGTGCTGTATGCGTCCTGCGCATGCGTGGAAGCGCAGAATTTGGCAAAACCGGGTAAGGAGAGGGCGCGGGCGCGTGCGGGCGCGCGGGCACGGGGGGGGGCCCTTCGCCGTTCCCGGAAGTTACTTACTTCCGGGTTCGGCGACCAACCGGATCGCGGGGACCGCCGCGAACCGGTTGAAACCCACCCCTGCGCCCATGTGACCGGATATGAAGATGCCGACGACACTTGTCAGAACCACCTTAAATTACCTCTCACACAGCACTGGCATGCATAAGAATAGGATGTAAGGGGCCATTTTTTACAGTCTGCAATTGTAATCAGAAGCAACTTTTTGATTGCTATTCATGATGGCATACAACGGTTCTGCAAATTCCATTGTTCCCCAGGCAAAGACTCCGGAGATCAGCAATAGCAGGACATTTTAATATCCAGCTTATATACTTTGTCAAATCTGCTTAAGATGACAGTTGGTGTTCAAATTGCAGTGGTGTAAAATGGGAAAGTATTCTGGCGTCCTGACTCTGAGTTTTTCTATCTATGAGAGAAATATTAATTACGAAGTTTGGCACCAAATAATGTGTGGTTATCCTCTATTGCTGAGTGGTAGTCAACCTTTTTCTACCTACCGCCCACTAATGGATCTTTCTGGATGGAAAAATTTCCTTACCGCCCACCAGTTTTTGCGCAAGTGCGGAATATTTTTTAGAAAGGAGGGTGTGTTTTTTTTTTTTAAAAAAGAAATGTACGTACATTTATCTTTTTGGGTTATATTTGTGCTGATAAATAAAGAAAGGGAGACTAGTATAGATCTATTTCAAGCTATTTAGCTCTCATCAGCCAGCCATTTATCTTTTTATTTCTACTTTATGCATGTTTATAATGTTTTTAACTTTATAAAGTTTAATTAGAAAACAATAAAGTAAATTGAAATTAGCTTTACTAGTGATTAATGAGATCTTTGAGGCTGATGCTGCGAGACTAAATATTTGATATCTGGTTCGATTTTCGTAAGGAACACTGTATTAGGTGCCAATTTTTATTAAGTGTCACCATCAAAACAAAATTCCTTCTTCTTCTTTACCTTTCTTATAGTATTTCACTATATCAAGGATCTCTTTTCCCCTTTTATATTTTCTCCTTCTCCTTCCTTTACTTATTTCTTTCTTTTATTTTATAAGATAACAAAACTTAATTTATGAGCCAGACTAAACACTGCTTACTCTCCTCCGGAAAGCAGGTCACACCTACAGAAGAGGTTCCAAAATTTTTTCAAACCCCCCCACTGGTCCTTGGATATGATTATTCTACACTATCATGCTCCTATTTATAAAACTCAGTGCCTCTGTGAAAGGTAAGGATGACTACTGCGTTTGTGGTGCAATCAGAACATTGCGTGTGTTGAAGTTGTTTTAACGCAAACCAAAGATGCCTTTTAAAAAACAAGTTGACATCCTATTCTTATGCGTGCCAGTGCTGTGTGTGGGGTAATTTAAGGTGGTTCTGACAAGTGTCATCGGCATCTTCATATCCGGTCACCTGGGCGGCAAGCCACTCCCATCTGGTCACATGGGTGGCAAGCCACTCCCACAAAGGAGGCCACACCCACAGAGTAGGTTCGAACAATTTTTGAAACCCACCACTGATACAAATGGTATTTTCACTCTATTTAACTCTCAAGATAATTTTAGAATATCTGTGAGAAATTAACGCCAAATATGTATTTGGGAGCGAGGGAGGGAAGGAAGGAAAATCAGGGAAAGTGGTTCCCCACGGATTTCCAAATATTTTCTCTGTCGGGGATTATTATTGTCAGTGTTTCCTGATTTTTTGAAAAAAGGTTTGAGGCTACTTCTCTTTCATCTTATTTAAGAAGACTGAGGGGTCAATATTTGTGCATTGATATTTGAAAAGTGGCCAATCACCATATTGCCATTTGATTAAAATGACATCTAAAGAAACGTGTGACCGTATTCATAAGAGCAGATGAGAGAAAGGCCAGACTTTTTTCCTCATCAAGCCACCAGATGGGGATGTTTGCTTATAATCCACTTTTTAGCATTATTATTTACAGGCTAGTGCATTATTGTACAATGAGTATTGACTAAAGGTATATCTTCCCAACACATTTGGGGGTGAACAGCATCCGTCTCTCTCTCCCTCTCCCTCTCCCTCTCCCTCCCCCCCTCTCTCTCTCCCTCCGTCCCTCCATCCCTCCCTCCTCATCTCTATCTCTATCCCTATATCTAGCTGTCTATCTCTGTGTCTCTGATGTAATTCTGATTTGATTTAGGCAAGGGTTTGGAGCACTTAGCCAACTTTTGTATATCTATCTATCTATCTATCTATCTATCTATCTATCTATCTATCTATCTATCTATCTATATCTCTCTATCTCTATCTCTATCTCTATCTCTATCTCTATCTCTATCTATCTCTATCTCTATCTCTATCTCTATCTCTATCTCTATCTCTATTCTATCTCTATCTCTCTCTCTCTCTCTCTCTCTCTCTCTCTCTCTCTATCTCTATCTCTATCTCTATCTCTCTCTCTATCTCTATCATCTCTATCTCTATCTCTATCTCTATCTCTATCTCTATCTCTATCTCTATCTCTATCTCTATCTCTATCTCTATCTCTATCTCTATCTCTATCTCTATCTCTATCTCTATCTCTATCTCTATCTCTATCTCTATCTCTATCTCTATCTCTATATCTATATCTATATCTATATCATCTATATCTATATATGTTGTATTTGTGCTGATAAATAAATAAAGGGAGACTTATCAGCACAAATACAACAAAAATGTAACAAAAAGGCAACAGTAAAAATATTGGGTTTCTGCCTGGATGGTCTCTTGTGACAAGCCGAAGGACAGAGAATGGAAGTAGTGATCTTCCTCCCATATTTGGGCATACCGGGGGTTGTAAAAAATCTAATAGATATCTATATCTATATCTATATCTATATCTATATCTATATCTATATCTATATCTATATCTATATCTATATCTATATCTATATCTATATCTATATCTATATCTATATCTATCTATATCTATATCTATATCTATATCTATATCTATATCTATATCTATATCTATATCTATATCTATATCTATATCTATATCTATATCTATATCTATATCTATATCTATATCTATATCTATATCTATATCTATATCTATATCTATATCTATATCTATATCTATATCTATATCTATATCTATATCTATATCATCTATATCTATATCTATCTATATCTATATCTATATCTATATCTATATCTATATCTATATCTATATCTATATCTATATCTATATCTATATCTATATCTATATCTATATCTATATCTATATCTATATCTATATCTATATCTATATCTATCTATATCCATATCCATATCCATATCTATATCTATATCTATATCTATATCTATATCTATATCTATATCTATATCTATATCTATATCTATATCTATATCTATATCATCTATATCTATGTCTATCTATCCCTATCCCTATCCCTATCCCTATCCCTATCCCTATCCCTATCCCTATCCATCTATATCTATCTATCTATCTATCTATCTATCTATCTATCTATCTATCTATCTATCTATCTATCTATCTATCTATCTATCTATCTAGTAAGCAATCATCTATCTATCTATCTATCTATCTATCTATCTATCTATCTATCTATCTATCTATCTATCTCTATCTGTCTATCATCTATCTATCTATCTATCATCTATCTATCTATCTATCTATCTATCTATCTATCTATCTATCTATCTATCTATCATCATATCTATCTATCTATGTACATATACACCCCTTAGTAACGAATGATCAAACTGGCTGAAGTTAATTGCCTGGCAGGTTTTTGAAATGGCTTTGCTCTTCCATCTTTTTCTCTGGAGTGGATCATTCTGATAAAGGAACTGAGAATAGCAGGAATGCTTTGCAGATCTGGCCACCTCTTTGTCTACCTCAGCATCTGCAAGTAAAATTCAATTAAATCTGAGAGAGAAAACCCATCCCTGTAAACAATCCAAGAAGTTAAAAAAAAAGAAACGGACCATCAAAAGAAATACGGTATGCCTGAGCAAATCCAATGATATTCTATCTGCAGTCCTGGATGTAGTGGTGTTCAGAAATAGGTTAATGTGTAGATAGATATTGCAACCATATTTAAAATAAATGGCTTTTATGCAATGGTAAGGGACGCGGTAGCTCAGTGGCTAAGACGCTGAACTTGTCAATCGAAAGGTTGGCAGTTCAGCAGTTCGAATTCCTACTACCGCATAATGGAGTGAGCGCCCATTACTTGTCCAAGCTTCCACCAATCTAGCAGGTCAAAAGCATATAAAAAATGCAAGTATAAAAAATAGGGACTACTAATAGAGAAGGTAACAGCGTTCCATGCTCCTTCAGCGTTTAGTCATGCCATCCACATGACCACGGAGATGTCTTCAGAGAGCGTTGGCTCTTCGGCTTTGAAACGGAGATGAGCACCACCCCCTAGAGTCAGGAACAACTAACACATATATGTGAGGGGAACCTTTACCTTATGCAGTGTTATAGTGGGGAAAGTAATAATCTTAAAAGGAAAGAGTTATTGATAGAGGTAATTTTCATCTTTAAAAAGATAATAAACTAAGAGATGATCTTGAAAAATGTTATGCATGCGAGTCAAGACATATCTGATCATTATGATTTCACATTTAAGGTTTTCACATGAAGTTGTATTTTAAAAAGGAAATAAATTGTTTAGCAATAATAGCAATAGCAGTAGACTTATATACCGCTTCATAGGCCTTTTCAGGCCTCTCTAAGCGGTTTACAGAGAGTCAGCATATTGCCCCCAACAATCTGGGTCCTCATTTTACCCACCTCGGAAGGATGGAAGGCTGAGTCAACCCTGAGCCGGTGAGATTTGAACCGCTGACCTGCTGATCTAGCAGTAGCCTGCAGTGCTGCTTTTAACCACTGCGCCACCTTGGCTCTTGTGTTCAAATTGTGTTCAAATATGCACGTAATATGTATTCTTATTTTAATTTTATGAAGCAGAAGCAGAATAACAGTGTTGGAAGGCACCTTGGGGGTCTTCTAGTGCCACCCCCTGCTCAAGCAGGAAACTCTGTACAATTTTGAACAAATGGTTATCCAATCTCTTCAGAGGTGGGTTCCTACCAGTTCGCACCTATTCGGTAGAACCGGTTCGTCAAATCTACCGAACCGGTTAGAAGAGGTTCCACCAGTGGACCCGGAAAGCAGGCCACACCTACAGAAGAGGTTCCAAACTTTTTTGAAACCCACCACTGGTCCTTGGATATGATTATTCTACACTATCATGCTCCTATTTATAAAACTCAGGGCCTCTGTGAAAGGTAAGGATGACTCCTGCGTTTGTGGTGCAATCAGAACATTCCGTGTGTTGAAGTTGTTTTAACGCAAACCAAAGATGCCTTTTAAAAAACAAGCTTACATCCTATTCTTATGCATGCCAGTGCTGTGTGTGAGGGAATTTAAGGTGGTTCTGACAAGTGTCGTCGGCATCTTCATATCCGGTCACCTGGGCGGCAAGCCCCTCCCATCTGGTCACATGGGCGGCAAGCCACTCCCACAAAGGAGGCCACACCCACAGAGTAGGTTCGAACAATTTTTGAAACCCACCACTGAATCTCTTCATAAAAAACCTCCAGTCAGATTATGAGGTCCTCATAATCTTTTTTTGTGTAATTTCCATAATATGCAGCATGCTTTACAGTGTTGACACAGCAAAGTACATTTCCTGCTCTGAGGAATTTAAATTTCAAAAGGAGAGAGATAAAGAAAGAGAGGAAATTCATTACAATTTAAGCTTGTAGTTGGCTGGGAATGAATATGTTTTAGTATGCTTCACAAAAGGATCTGAACTATGAACCTGTAATTCTCCAAAAGTTGATGAAATATACCCAGAATTGTTATTACCATCACACCAGTGGTGGGTTTCAAAAATTGTTGGAACCTACTCTGTGGGTGTGGCCTCCTTTGTGGGAGTGGCTTGCCACCCATGTGACCGGATGGGAGTGGCTTGCCGCCCATGTGACTGGAAATTCATAATTATGAAATTATGAATTAGTACTTAGGTCGGTCCAAGTAGCTATTCAAAAGTTAGTGGTTAGAAGCAAGATATGGAATTAAAACCAGAAATATTTTGTTGGCTATTTGAAAGGGAGTATAATATATATTTAATTTTACACATGTTAGCAGCTGCTGGAATTGTGTTTGCACAACAGTGGAAAAACAGAGATATGTAAATGAATAAATATTACAATGTGCAGGAATAAATAAATTGACAATTAAAATCAAGAAGGCTTTGAATACTTTTTCACGTGGGATTGGTTTTAGCTATTGCCAACTAACGGAAACAGAAATTAGAAATCCAAAAGTATGAAAGAAAACACCAATTATGTAAGGAAAGGTCCCTAAAATGTATAAGGAAATATTACTAGATCATTATTAATGCGTAGATAATTGCAGGACATTACACACCCACCAGTGGTGGGTTTCAAAAATTTTTGGAAGCTCTTCTGTAGGTGTGGCCTGCTTTCCGGGTCCACTGGTGGAACCTCTTCTAACCGGTTCGGTAGATTTGACGAACCGGTTCTACCGAATAGGTGCGAACTGGTAGGAACCCATCTCTGCATCACACCCAGGATGATGGCCATTATAGGGTAGTCACATCTACAGGTTCTCTAATCCAGATGAAGGAAAGTGCCTGTCGAGAAAGGACTAAAACAATATCCGCTACACTATTTTCTGATTTTGGGAGACATTGTCACCCTGACAATAATCAAGGTTCCTGGTTCTGGACACTAAGGAGTATCTGGTTGTGGGGCAGCTGTATCAGCACATACCTCCAAAGAAAACAGGCCAAGACATTATTTGTATATTTGACCTCACGATTGCTTCTACGCAGAAATCCTTCTGTTTGTGTTTGCCATTTGTCCATGCTCTCAAAACACGTGTCACTTGTAGCTGCCTTCCATTTTAATGCGGCTGTTTTATTCGAGGTTCATTTACACAGTATGTTGCTAGGCCATTTACAAATTGAAGCTGATGAATATTTCATCGCCTCCCCCAGGAATTCCGTCAAAGTGCCATTTCATGGCAGGAAATCCAAGCGCTGTGTGGACAACCCGAAATGTCCATCTTCTGTTTTCAAGATATTTACTAACAACGGCCATAAAACGTGGAAAATGCTGACAAAATATATTTTAGACAGAGACTTTTTTTATGAGGGGGGGTGTTATTTCTCTTCTGCCTCTGTCATCAAGCCTTTGAGACTTTTGCAAAATGTATTGTTATAATTTCAAAAAGGAGGGCAGTTTATGAATATTTACTATCCTAGTCATTCTCCTGTGATCATAGCCGTATTATTTTCCAGTGTCAGCATGAATTTATTCATTCATAGGCTTGTGTTGCTTCATTTAACCTGCATTTGTTTTTGTTTTTTCCCGGCTAATTCAAACAAATCTTTGCCTTTTAATATGTATTTGAATGGATTTTCTCTCCAGTGTGTTTTACCCTAATTTATGTATCTTACATGCTTTGGAAAACTGTGGTTTGTCAATCAAGAATTCTGTCACCGAATTCATGGTATCAAATCCACAAAAGTACAGTTGAATTCTCTTTAGGATATATAGACCTGTTCTGATCCCTCTTCTCCGTCCAGGAACGAAAGCCACAAACAAACGTAAATAAGAATACTTTTAATCAGTCCAGACTCTCGTTGGCTGCAAGCCCAAAATAAAGAAAGAGATAAGCACTCTGGCAGCAAGTCCTACAAAACTAGGCAATGCAAACAATAGCAATAGCAGTTCGACTTATATACCGCTTCATAGGGCTTTCAGCCCTCTCTAAGCGGTTTACAGAGTCATCCTATTGCCCCCAACAATCCGGGTCCTCATTTTACCCACCTCGGAAGAATGGAAGGCTGAGTCAACCTTGAGCCGGTGAGATTTGAACAGCCGAACTGCCGAACTGTAGTCAGCTAAAGTAGCCTGCAGTGCTGCACTCTAACCACTGCGCCACCTCGGCTCTCACAGCAAACCACTTCTCCAAGTTGGTTTCTCTGAATCGTGAATGTCGATTTCTGCAAAAGGGCATAGCCCAAGCAGTCTCTTTAATAATCAGGAGAGGATCTTAATAAGCATCAGCTAAGCATAATCATCTCCTACAATTACTCAGTTGTTCTTGCCGCCGAGTAGCCCTTCGACAGCGTGCATCCTGAAACAACTCACAAGTGTTTTCCTGAACACTTCTTCTGATCCAAGGCTCCGCCGCCACCTGGTGGCCAACCAGTCTCTCCTCGCCCTGCTCAGAGTCGGCACCCTGTCCAGGGTCCTCCACCTCCTCCAGGGCCGACTCATAAGACTCCTTGCTGTTGGAGTCTGGCGGCAGCTCCAACGGCTCCTGCCGGGCCACAACGTAGACCATAAGGTCAGTTTGTTTCAAATATGTGCAGAGGATATAATCGAACACAAGGCCTCTTTGGAATCAGCCATACTCTTGGTTGTGTTGTTCCAAATTGGCCTAGCCTCCTGCACTGCCATATAGACCTAATTTGGTGTCCACCAATAGACACACGGGTTTTTTTTTTATAGTTTGGTGTATTGGATCTAGAAATGTGGGTTCCAGATGTTTATAAAAAGTTTCTTGCAATCTATCCCAAGCTTTCCCGACTTCATTTGTTCTCACAACAGCTGTTTCACACTGAAAAGCTCTGTAGATGTGAGAAAATACTTCACGTTCTGAGTAGAAAAAATGGCTTTGGACAGATGGGTGAGCAGGAGTTTGTTGAAGCACTCAAGAATGTATCTCATTCTTCCATTTGGCAGATTTTTTTTTTCATATTAAGCAAGAGCCACACGGTATCTTCCTTACAATTGGAAATACCTTCTCAGAGCTTCGAACGTTGCTTATTGCGAATTAGAAAATGAGGGAGATACAGTTTTCTATTTTGATCTTTTTAGGGTGCAGGAAGTTATCACCCAGCCCTCTCCCAGAAAAATGAAATATCCTAGGAAATATTGAAAAGGCAGAATATTTCTCTGGATGTGAAAAGAAAGAAACGTCTCTTAAAAGACAGAATAGCTGCCTGTAGCTTCCTGCCCATCCCCACTTTGTCAATGGGCCATTAAGAAGGCCAAGCTAGTGCACTTTACATAATAAAGACTTCTCCCCTTCAGCTCCAGGGGGATGGGATTAAAGCATGATAATATTGGCCCCCAACTGACCACATGGCATCTGAGAACTCAACCAAACCTGGATTCAAAACGCAGCCTAAAGAGTTGGCCCTGCATGGCCCCGTGGGAGTCTGACAACCAATCAGAACACATTTCTTACACAGGAACAGGAAGCAGAGAGGTGGGACTGAACAGGTTATAAAAAGCCTAGCAAGCCCCTCCCTCAGCCCTTCTCTTCTTCTCCACCAACATTGAAGCATGTGATCCCCTTTTCTGTTCAGGGCTCAAGCCGTGTGGTCCTGTCCACCATTAAAACCATCTTTCCAAGCAGCCTCCATGTCTCCGGTGTCTTTTCCCCCACTTGGAGCTGAACCCAGAAGGACATTTCTTTCATCAAGGGGGATAAGGGAACCCACAATGCAGAGGTGATTTGTGTCCAGCTCACCAGGAGGCTCCAAAATTGCATCCATTCCAGTCTTACAAGATTATTATTTGAAATAGTGCCCATTCTTTGTTATTCCAATTTACCCTGCCCCAGAAGCTTTATTATTAGAGTTGATTCTCACATTGATAAAAAGGCAAGTCTTTTGAAACAATCCCACCAGAGGGCAGGACAAGAAGCAATGGGTGGAAACTAATCCAGGAGAGAAGCAACTTAGAACTAAGGAGAAATTTCCTGACAGTGAGAACAACTAATCAGTGGAACAGAAGTCGCCTCCAGAAGTTGTAAATGCTCCAAAACTGGAAGTTTTTAAGAAGATGTTGGATATCCATTTCTCTGTAGAGTTTCCTGCCTAAGCAGGGGGTTGGACTAGAAGACCTCGAAGGTCCCTTTCAACTCTGTTATTCTATTCTATTCTATTCTATTCTATTCTATTCTATTCTATTCTGTTCAATAGAAATTGATGCCCATAATTATGGCTTATGTATGTGAATTTTCCCAAATTTTTATATGTTCAAATCCCAATTCAATTCAGATGAACTTTGGGCACAAACCACATCAAGGCAGGTTTAAATTGAAATGTGGTTAATGATTTCATGATGTAGCATTAATATCTCTTAACTACTAAAGTCTTTAAAAGCTGTTTTAATAATCATGTATTGTATTGACCATATTCAAAATGGGAGAGTTAAATAAGGAAAAAACCCTCCCATGCTTGCGTTGTCACCCCTGAGAAAGATATTAAGTTATTTCTCCTTCTGCCTTCAGTTTCTTGAGTAAAATAACCGGGATCATTTTTAAAACCATTCATTAGCCAGAAATGTCAGCTCAAGGGGAATTCTTCATATGGAAGATTTTTCTGTGCGTTTTACATTCCAAACCCATGCATTTCTCGAGAGTATCAATTTGTAATTTTATTAAAATGTATTATTTTGAGAGAGAGAGAGAGAGAGAGAGAGACAGACAGACAGACAGACAGACAGACAGACAGAGAGACAGAGACAGAGACAGAGACAGAGAGACAGAGAGAGAGAACGAAAGAGAGAGAGAGAGATAAAGACACACACACACACAGAGAGAAAGCAGAGAGACAGAGACAGAGACAGACAGACAGAAAGAGAGAGAGAGACAAAGACACACACAGAGAGAGAAAGACAGAGACAGACAGAGACAGAGAGACAGAGAGAGAGAGAGAGGGAGGGAGAGAGGGAGGGAGAGAGAGAGACAGAGAGAGAGAGGGAGAGAGAGAGACAGAGAGACAGAGACAGAGACACAGAGACAGAGAGAGAGAGACAGAGGGAGAGAGAGAGAGACAGAGAGAGAGACAGAGAGAGACAGAGACAGAGACAGACAGACAGACAGCGAAAGAGAGAGAGACAAAGACACAGACACAGAGAGAAAGACAGAGACAGACAGACAGACAGACAGACAGACACACACACACAGAGAGAGAGAGAGAGAGAGAGAGAGAGAGAGAGAGAGAGAGAGAGAGAGAGAGAGAGAGAGAGAGAGAGAGAGAGAGAGAGAGACTATCATGGATTGGAAAACAGAATAAGCACCATTTGAAATTTATTTAATAATCAGGCATTCCCACCATCATCTGCATGTCTCTTGTATATATGCCAGATTCAGGAATATATACCAGTTTATATTGTTCAGCTAGGGTTGAATTAACAACATGGACTTTACAGAGAAGATTCATGATGTCTATGGAGATTCTCAGTCATCCAGGTTGTCCCAAAGAGGCAACTGGATTTTCTTGTTTCTCTTAGATGTTTTGCTTCTCATCCAAGAAGCTTCTTCAACTCTGACTGGATGGTGGGGAATGGAAGGATTTACTTTTGCATTCTTTGAGAGAGTTGTTGAGCCACTTGGAGATTTATCTGTGTCATATGGGTGTGGAGCCTTTTGGGAACTGCTGAAAGGGTTTCAAACTACATGACTACAGAAGGCTCCACACCAGTGGTGGGATTCAGCCAGTTCGCACCTATTCGGGAGAACCGGTTGGTAACTTTCTAAGCAGTTGGAAGAACCGGTTGTTGGAAGAAATCTTTTGTTTTTTTTCCCAACTTTACAGGGCTAATCCTGTAAGGAAGGCAGGAAGGAAACATTCTGGTGTTGTTTCTAGCCTCATCTTTATTGCCCTGCTTACAGAAACTGCCTCTCCGGTTAACCCTTATTACCATTGTAACAACTAAGGCGAAGTGCCCATCCACCTGAGTGACATTGACTTGGCCATGCCCACATGATCACATGACCACCGAGCCCCACCTACCCAGCTGTTCATTAGGGCAGAGAACTGGTTGGTAAATTATTTGAATCCCACCACTCTTCCACACCCAATTGCACCTATTTAGGTGACCCTGACAATACAGATAAATTTCCAGATGGCCTTAATGACTGGCAAAAAGAATGCAAATGACCAGCTGCCTGCAAGGTATATAAATACCGAGGTGGCGCAGTGGTTAGGGTGCATTACTGCAGGCCACTTCAGCTGACTGTTATCTGCAGTTCAACGGTTCTAATCTCACCGGCTCAAGGATGACTCAGCCTCCCATCCTTCCGAGGTGGGTAAAATGAAGAGCCGGATTGTTGTTGGGGGCAATATGCTGCCTCTGTAAACCGCTTAGAGAGGGCTGAAAGCCCCATGAAGCGGTATATAAGTCTAACTGCTATTGCTAAATCCTTCCATCTAGTCAGAAGAGGTTTCTAGGATGAGAAGTGTAACATCTTTAAAGGAAAACAAGAAAGTCCCCAGTTGCCTCTTGAAAAAGCATCTTAGGGACATTGGGGAATGACTTTTCAAATTTATTTTATTTATATCCTGACTTTGCTAAAATTACACTTACAAAGTGCTTGATTTGCACCAAAAAAAATGTCTTTTCATAATTCTGGGCGGTGGAGGAATAACTTTTCTTCTTGAATCGATTTCTGTATTTTCACCTCCAGCCTGCCCTAGAGGTATTACCAGACCACCTAAATATTTTCTCAACTAAAAAAAGAAAAAGTGGCTTGCAAAAAGTATCCCTTGCTTCATTGGCCTAGGCCAGTCTGTTTTTACAGTGCTGAGAAACACAGCCAATAAAAATGTTGACAAGGAGTTAGCCGTATTTATGGCAAGATAAATAAAATAATTTTGACTTCGGTGGTTGGGTAGTGCTAAATGGCATCCATTTGGAAGAGCTGGGCACAAATGACAAAGGTAAGGCATGTGGCCTCCAGGAATTTTATGAATAGGGGTCAACTAGATGGTGGTTGGGTCACACTGACCTTCAATAACCCCCCCAAGCATTTGGTTTTCTCACTGCTAGTTCCTTTTAAGGAGTGTAGGAAGTTATCACCCAGCCCTCTCCCAGAAAAATGAAATATCCTAGGAAATATTGAAAAGGCAGAATATGTCTCCGGATGTGAAAAAGGAAGAAACATGTTTTAAAAGACAGAATAGCTGCCTGCAGCTTCCTGCCCATCCCCACTTTGTCAATGAGCCATTAAAGCCTGAGCTAGTCCACTTTACATAATAAAGAGTTCTCCCCTTCAGCTCCAGAGTGATGGGATTAAGGCATGATAAGATTGGCCCTTTTACCCAACTCGCCACATGGGATCTGAGAACTCAAACAAAACCTGGATTCAAAACGCAGCCTAGAGAGTTGCCCCTGCATGGGCCCATGGGAGTCTGACAACCAATCAGAATACAAGCTCAAGGTCAAAGGCCAGAGAAGGCATAAAACCAGGGACTCAGCATCTCAGTCCTTCCTTCTCTTCTTCTCCACCAACATTGAAGCATGTGATCACCTTTTCTGTTCAGGGCTCAAGCCATGTGGCCCTGTCCAACAATAAACCATCTTTCCAAGCAGCCTCCATGTCTCCAGTGTCTTTTCCCCCACTTGGAGCCGAACCCAGAAGGACGTTTCTTTCAACAGGAGGAAAAGAGAAGGAAAGAAGCTTGCTTGTTTCTCTCCGTGTTGTTTGAAGCTCAAGCTTCCTGGGGATTGGGGAAACCTTCTTTTCTCCTTCTCCTGAATAGATTTAAGTACATGTCAGTGGGGCTTTTATTAATTTCTTCCTGTTGAATCTGTGTAGCAATGAAATTTCGTTCCTTCCCCTGTCGGCAATTTGATGGAGATTGGTAGTTTGCATGGCAGATATGCAAAGGTATCTGCCATGTTAGGAAGCATTCCTGAAATGGGCTGGGAAGCAAGAAGATTCCTTTGCTTTCCAAGTGTCATTTCTGCAAATACATGCACAGAGGAGAAACTCTTACCCAACCAAGAAACTGTGCATTCCTTGGGACTGGGAATGTTTTAGTGCATTGACACAACTGCATTACAAGTGAAAATCAGGGTGGTAATATAAGAGAAACAGAAGATACCTTGTTTCTTTATCCCTCCTCCTAAGCATCAGTGACCAATAACAAAAAAAAAATAGGGTCATGGGCTCTCCTTAATGTGTGGTAGGGCAGGAGTGGGAAAACCTACTCCTTGGAGTTACCATCTTTTAAGGGACCCAACCAGAGGTGGGTTCCTACCAGTTGGCACCTATTCAGTAGAACCGGTTCGTCAAATCTACCGAACCGGTTAGAAGAGGTTCCACCAGTGGACCCGGAAAGCAGGCCACACCTACAGAAGAGGTTCCAAAATTTTCTGAAACCCACCACTGGTCCTTGGATAGGATTATTCTACACTATCATGCTCCTATTTATAAAACTCAGTGCCTCTGTGAAAGGTAAGGATGACTACTGCGTTTGTGGTGCAATCAGAACATTGCGTGTGTTGAAGTTGTTTTAACGCAAACCAAAGATGCCTTTTAAAAAACAAGTTGACATCCTATTCTTATGCATGCCAGTGCTGTGTGTGAGGTAATTTAAGGTGGTTCTGACAAGTGTCGGCGGCGTCTTCATATCCGGTCACATGGGCGGCAAGCCACTCCCATCTGGTCACATGGGCGGCAAGCCACTCCCATCTGGTCACATGGGCAGCAAGCCACTCCCACAAGGGAGGCCACACCCACAGAGTAGGTTCAAACAATTTTTGAAACCCACCACTGGACCCAACTAACAACTCAAAAAATGGACATGCCCATTGTGCATTACCAACCAGCCGATCTATATATGAAAGAAAGCTACAGTGTCCCCCAAAACAGTCTGACTATTCACAAGCACAGACTAAGGACCCGCAGTTGAAGCAACAGGAAGTAATTGACAACAAAAACCCTCTGTCCTTGATTAATGCTACAAGGGAATAGCGGTGCCGACAGCGAGGGGTGTGTGACTGGAAGCCCCCCAAAGTAACCAAAGGGAAAACATTGCCACTTGCTCCACTGAACTAATAAAAGTACAGGGAAAAGTACAGCTACACAAAACCCCTTTCAGCCGAAGGAGCAGGAAAAACCCATAACACGGCCATTGTTGATCAAACCCAGCTCTCTTTCCCAGTTACGAGTGATTTTTCTGGGCCGTAGAGAACTAGCATTACTCTAACAGAGCATTACACAGAGTTTTTCAATAGAAGTGTTATGCATTTTCAAAAGAGGTTAATCTTTGTGCGTAAGGCTGTTTTCACCCTCCCCAGGCTCCTATAAAGCACCTGGAGCCTGGCGAGGGTGAAAAAAGCATTTAAAAAATGGGGGGTCATGCCTGTTGTGCGCACCGTGGCACGACAAAACCACGCTCGTCAAAATCGCCTCCTGGTTGGTCACCAGGAGGCGCCTGAGCCTTTGACCAGCCTTGGGAGGAGACAAGGGAGTGTGATCCTGACGTCATACATTGGAGCAGTGGGGAGGAGACAAGGGAGTTGATCCTGGATGCCTGGCAATGGAGAGCTAATAGGCATAAGGAACAGTTTACGCAGTTACAGGAGATAAGTGCACTCAGCTGGTGATAATTAGGCTCCTCTCAAGACTATAAAAGGAATGATTGTGCACACGCCCGTTGCAGGAGTCAACGTATTCACTAGAGCTGGAGAACTCTCGTGGCTAGCTTGGCAGGCTGGATTGCTGCCAAGGTTAGTCTGTGCTGGATTGCTGCCACTGTATTGTCTGTGTGTTAATAAATCCTTGAAGTATCTTTGTCTTGGCGCGCTTTGGTGTAGGACGAGGGGGGTTCATAACAGTAACTGTGGTAAGAAAGGTCATAAAATGTGGCAAAATTCACTTAACAACTGTCTCACTTAGCAACAGACATTTGGGGCTCAATTGTGGCCGTAAGGCGAGGACTACCTGCATGGAGGAGGAGTTGAAACATTGAGCAGGGATGTGCCACCCTGCGAAATGCTGTTGGAAGTTTTGTCAGCCTGCATAATTCTGTCAATATTTTGTTGTCGGCGTCGTTATTGTTCTAGACAAATTGGATTTTAAAGATGTTGAACTTGTACTAAATGATTTCCCGTGATGTTTGAAATTGTGTTTCTGGAGACAGTGTCTGCCCTTTCCGATCTTCTATGTATATGAAATACCATTTATGTAAATGTTTCAATAAGACGTGAGCATTTTTCTGGTGCTTCAGACCATAAGGATAATGCAGAGTACTTTGTCTCTGGGAAACAACATCTGTTGAAGGGGAATACCAATTAGAAATAATGTTGGATGCATTATTTTACCTCTTGTAATCTGTGTTTCGTGGGCCAGCCAAGGGCGCGGCCAGCCTGGAAATAACTTTGCAGGTAAGGACATATTTTGGTCTAAACATTTGTTTGTTCCTATGTACAAATGACATTTCGGGGGGGGAGGGCAGGGGGGGGAGGTAAACATTTGTAAAAGTTTTTTTTTCTAAAATTTTCAATTAAAAAAAAAAGAATTCTCGGAATTGGAGTCCACACATCTTAAAGTTCCTGAGGCTGAGAAGCATTGGGATAGGACCTTGTATGTCCAATCACACTTGGCCAATAAAGAAATCTATTCTATTCTATTCTATTCTATTCTATTCTATTCTATTCTATTCTATTCTATTCTATTATAACAGAATCCCAGTTTCTCTCTTTCCTAATTTATACTAACCAAATCAAGGCAGGATGCGCCGTGGTGGCACAGTGGTTAGAATGCAGTATTGCAGGCTAATTCTGCTGATTGCCTACTGCCAACACTTCGGCAGTTCGATAATGACCAGCTCAAGGTTGACTCGGCCTTTCATCCTTCCGAGGTCGGTAAAATGAAGACCCAGATTGTTGGCGGCAATATGCTGACTCTGTAAACCGCTGAGAGAGGGCTGTAAAAGTGCTGTGAAGCGGTATATAAGTCTAAGTGCTATTGCTATTACTCTGAGTTTCTCTCTCATGGTTTCCTCTACCTCAGGATTATGTCATCTTTTCTTAGAGTCCTCCCTTTAGCTCATTCTTTCCTTCCCCTCTTTAACAGCTCTCCCACGCCTTACCCAAGGCCAACTCTATATTCATTATCAGAATGGGTAGACTCCCATTTCTTGGGTCCCAAGCAGTGGTGGGTTTCAAAAATTGTTCGAACCTACTCTGTGGGTGTGGCCTCCTTTGTGGGAGTGGCTTGCCGCCCATGTGACTGGATGGGAGTGGCTTGCCACCCATGTGACCGGATATGAAGATGCCGAAGACACTTGTCAGAACCACCTTAAATTCCCTCACACACCGCACTGGCATGCATAAGAATATGATGTAAACTTGTTTTTTCAAAGGCATCTTTGGTTTGCGTTAAAACAACTTCAACACATTTCAAATGTTCTGATTGCACCACAAACGCAGTAGTCATCCTCACCTTCCACAGAGGCACTGAGTTTTATGAATATGAGCATGATAGTGTAGAATAATCCTATCCAAGGACCAGTGGTGGGTTTCAGAAAATTTTTGGAACCTCTTCTGTAGGTGTGGCCTGCTTTCCGGGTTCACTGGTGGAACCTCTTCTAACCGGTTCGGTAGATTTGATGAACCAGTTCTACCGAGTAGATGCGAACTGGTAGGAACCCACCTGTGGTCCCAAGACTGTTAGAATAAGATTAGAAAAAATTATTATCCTCCAAATTCAACAGTCTTCATCATGCTTATGATTATGAAACTCATCCTCCAGAAATAACTGCAAATTCCATTCTCCTTTAGATCTGCAATAGCCACTATGGCTACCATACAAAACATTATAGAAAACTCTAGAAAAACTGAACTAATTTCTGTTGTTCATACAGTGCTGATAAGTGTTCCTACAAAATTGGCTATGCTAACAGTACAGGCTGTTTGGCTAGAAATTCTAATCACAAGTGATCTAACCATAATTTTAGCAAACTTTTAGCAAACTGTTTGGTACTGTACTATTATGAAGATAAAGGATTAGACTGGAATTTATTTTCCTCTTTTTAAAAATACATTATTTTTTCTACCCACACTGCAAATCACTCAGCAACACACAACCAGCGGAACGATATTGAATTCCGTTTTTTTACCCTGTAGAATTTAAAAGCCTGCCTGTAATTGATGGCTTGTTTTAAGACCACAGGAAATGACTTGTCATTATCCATTAACAGCCACTTTTCCAGCTTTTTCCTATTTTGCTAACTTTAGAAAAATAGATGATGGGGCAAAATGTTTTTTTTCCCCCTTTCCTTTTCTTTTAAAAAAGGTATCTGTTAGTTGATCTTCTGGGCATGAAATCTGGAATATTGCCTGAACTATCAACCTTTGCAGTAAGTTCCATGAATATCATCAATATTTTTATGCAATTTACACAACCGTATCTGCTTGAATTGGATGTTAGATTTTTTCATGGGCAGACAGAATAGTGTGAAAGAAACTTAAGATTGTTTCCATGTGTCAAAAGTGCCACGGACAATCATCTTATATG
Source organism: Thamnophis sirtalis (assembly GCF_051295495.1). NCBI lineage: Eukaryota > Metazoa > Chordata > Lepidosauria > Squamata > Natricidae > Thamnophis > Thamnophis sirtalis. The sequence continues at coordinate 172,936,830 of NW_028261382.1, forward strand.
ATATCTGAAAAAAAAAACTCCAGTTTTTCAAGTCATAGGTCAGACATGTGGGCCTTGGACACATTTGAGAACACCAGGTCACAAGGCAGGCAAGCCACTCCCACAAAGGAGGCCACACCCACAGAGTAGGTTCAAAAAATTTTTGAAACCCACCACTGGTTTATATGTGTGAGATTTCAAAGAGACAAACAACAACTTTCTCACCGAGGGTTACACCCAGTGGTGGGTTTCAAAAATTGTTCGAACCTACTCGGTGGGTGCGGCCTCCTTTGTGGGAGTGGCTTGCTGCCCATGTGACCAGATGGGAGTGGCTTGCCACCCATGTGACCGGATATGAAGATGCCGACGACACTTGTCAGAACCACCTTAAATTACCCCCCACACAGCACTGGCATGCATAAGAATAGGATGTAAACTTGTTTTTTAAAAGGCATCTTTGGTTTGCGTTAAAACAACTTCAACACACGCAATGTTTTGATTGCACCACAAACGCAGTAGTCATCCTTACCTTTCACAGAGGCACTGAGTTTTATAAATAGGAGCATGATAGTGTAGAATAATCATATCCAAGGACCAGTGGTGGGTTTCAAAAAAATTTGGAACCTCTTCTGTAGACGTGGCCTGCTTTCCGGGTCCACTGGTGGAACCTCTTCTAAGCGGTTCGGTAGATTTGACGAACCGGTTCTACCGAATAGGTGCAAACTGGTAGGAACCCACTTCTGGTTACACCCTCTGATTTTTGATAGCGAAGAAGTCAAGCGAAAGGGGGAAAGAACAGGGGAAGGTGAAAAGGATATTTTAATCAATGAATCCACATTCAGATGTTAATGAAGGCTACACACCACCAGCAATTGAACACTTGAGGGGCATCATATGGATAAAATCGATGTACAGCAGGAAAGCATTAGCCATTAAGGAAAGTAAATGGCAAGCTATGGTACCTAATTCAACACTGATGCTAATTTCGCTGGAGTTCACAGTTTTCAATCTCTGTCTGAAGCCATCTGTTTGTTTGTTTGTTTATTCGTCTTGTATGCCGCCCACTCCCGAAGGACTCCGGGCGGCTTACAATAAACAAGGGAAGGGGGTAAATACACAAAACAACACTTTAAAATACACAACAGTCACAGTTTCCGTGCGGCTGGATATTTCGAGAGCCCCCCAGCCTGCTGGAGCAGCCAGGACTTAACGGCTTTGCGGAAGGCTGGGAGGGTAGTAAGGGTCCGGATCTCCACGGGGAAGTCGTTCCAAAGGGCTGGAGCTGCAACAGAGAAGGCTCTCCCCCGGGGAATCGCCAGCCGACATTGGCTGGCAGATGGAATCCGGAGAAGACCTAACCTGTGAGATCTAATCGGTCTATGGGAGGTGATCGGCAGGAGGTGGTCTCTCAGGTACCTGATGCTAGGACATGACTTTTTCCTGGGCAAATGCGCCTGCTTCCTAACCATGGACTGTGACATTTTTATTTTATTTTCTATGAATGTATCCTGGGTCTATTAGGGGCTCAGGAGCAGGGATGAGGGAAATTAGATGCAGATTCACCCTAGCGTTCCTCAACTTGATGGTCTCCAAAGATAAAGATTCTTTAAGCTAAATGTGACTTCTGGTGTTTACACGTGACACATCTTTGTAGTTTTCTTGGCAGCAGTACAAAGTTAGTTAACCATCACCAATGATGGGACACAAAATTTTACTACCGGTTCTGTGGGTGTGGCTTGGTGGGCGTGGCAGGGGAAGGCTACCGCAAAATCCCCATTTCCTCCTGATCAGCTGGGACTCAGGAGGCGGAGAATAGATAGGGGCGGGGCCAGTCAGAGGCGGTATTTACCGGTTCTCTGAACTACTGAAAATTTCCACTACCGGTTCTCCAGAACTGGTCAGAACCTACTGAATACCACCTCTGACATCACCCTTTCCCTGGATGTCTATGGAGATCCTCAGTGATCCAGGTCATGGTTGTCCCAAAGAAGCTTTTAAAAGAAACAACTGGACTTTCTGTTTTTTCTTTGAAGATGCTTCGCTTCTCATCCAAGAAACTTCTTCAGCTGTGACTGGATGGTGGGGAATGAAAAAAAACACACACCAGGAAATCCAGTTGCCTCTTGAAAAAGCACCTTTGGGACTTTGCCTGGATGGTTTTTCAAGTAATCAATCTAACTTACATTTCCTGTTGAGCCCCCATCCAGGAATGGACCATATCTAACCTGTTGTGGCCCAGCAGGAGCCGTTGGAGCTGCCACCAGACTCCGACAGCGAGGGGCCCTATGAGTCGGCTCTGGAGGATGTGGAGGACCCTGGACAGGGCGCAGAGAGACTGGTTGGCCACCAGGAGGCGCCTGAGCCTTGGACCAGTGAGGAGGAGACAAGGGAGAGTGATCCAGACACCAGCAGTGAGTTGTTCCTGGATGCCCGACACCGAAGAGCTAATAGGCATCAGGAACAGTTGCGCAAGTACAGGAGGTAATGCACTCAGCTGGTGGTTATTAGGCTCCTCTCCAGACTGTAAAAAGACTGCTTGTGCACACACCCCTCTTGCAGAAGTCAACACAGGAACTAATGTGAGCTTGGAATTGTGAGCTTGGCAGGCTGGATTGCTGCCAAGGCTTATCTGTGCCGGCTTGCTGCCAAGGACCTGTCTGTTAATAAATTCCGGAAAGTATCTTTGACTCGGAGTGTGTTGGTGTGGGAAGAGGGGGGTCAGAACACTAACCCTACATAGCTTACATTAGCCAAGTGCAGCCATCTCCTGTGACTTTTAAAGATTAAGGTTAGCCCATTTGCTATAACGTTAAGTTTCCCAAAATTTCAGTGCTTCTCTCTCATTGGAAAAGTGTTCCTTATCTTGCTTTTCTTGTTGTCACTACTGGACAGGCAATAATTTAGGAAGTGTTGAGAGTATCAAAACATGATTATTACCCCTTTGGTATAATTTTTGACAATCCTTTTATTTTCTCCCCTTCAAAACTGAGTAACATTAAAGTAGGACGTAAAGTGAGATTTGGACATTAAATGTGAAACCTACTGGATCAGGCTGGACAGCCTCTCGGGGCCCTTTTACTTTTATATTAAAAAGCCACATAGGCAGAGTTGCAGTTTGCAAAAGAACAGGAAGCAAGTGACTAACCACAAGATGTTCCAGCCAACTTCTCTATGTCAAAACCTATGTCAAAAGTCCAAACCACGAGGTTCAGATAAAGTTTGTTAATGACACGTACTCCATAACAAAAGGAGAAGTAAGACCCCATCTCCTTATAAGGCTTCCTCCTCAAGGTAACCACTAAGAAATGAGTTAAATGTTTCCGTGTTACGCTGCCTTTGAGAATGTATAAGAACGCGTGCTTTGATAATGGAGGTTGTTCAATAGCAATAGCAATAGCAGTTAGACTTATATACCGCTTCATAGGGCTTTCAGCCCTCTCTAAGCGGTTTACAGAGTCAGCATATCGCCCCCAACAACAATCCGGGTCCTCATTTCACCCACCTCGGAAGGATGGAAGGCTGAGTCAACCCTGAGCTGGTGAGATTTGAACAGCCGAACTGCAGAACTGCAGTCAGCTGAAGTAGCCTGCAGTGCTGCATTTAACCACTGCGCCACCTCGGCTCTTTGTTCAGAACTTGCAATGCTAAGCCATGGGCTCGCTTTCTGAAACTGGCTGCCACATAAACTTTTCCTGTATCCTGAGAAGTCTAAAGCCTGTCATTTTCTGCAACAACATATCCACCTAAGTCAGTTAGGAAGAAGGAACTGATGCTAAAATGTTAGATGTCTCCAAACCTTTTTGACAAAGTATTGATGTTTTCCTTAAGCCACTTTAAGTATTTCAAAACAAAGGAACCAAGTGGGAAAGGAGCCATCTCTTTTGGAGAAGAATTAAAAAGAAGCGATTAATTTGGCAGAAAGCTTCACAACCAGTCAGGATCTTTGAGTAGTTTCCAAATATATTCCACCCACTTCTCTTCTTAAAAGAATTCAGAATGGCAATCCAAGAAGTTTCACAATACTCTTGGTCAACTAAAGCTGTTGCAAAGTGTACCATATGAATCACTTTTCAGACAAGAAATATTTGATGGTCTCATCATTGAGCTGTTTCATGGTATATCTACTAAAACAGATCGTGGAAAACTGTGGTGGGTTTCAATTTTTTTTAGAACCTCTTCTGTAGGTGTGGCCTGCTTTGTGGGAGTGGCTTGCCGGCCATGTGACTGGGTGGGAGTGGCTTGCCAGCCATGTGACTGGGTGGGAGTGGGCAACTTGTAAAATGTGGTGAAACTCACTTAACAACGCTCTTGCTTAGCAACCAAAATGTTGGCTCAGAAACTCTGGCATTTGAAGCACGCAAGTCTTAAAGGTGTCAAGTTACAAGACCCTTGCACCCTTAACCCTTTAGAAAACAAAACCCAGGGGTGTTCAAACTTGACAGGTTTAAGACTTGCGGACTTCAACTCCCAGAATTCCTCCTCTCGCTCTTCATGATGTCCGGACGGGCGGGGGGGAGGGAGCTGGAACCGGTTCTAAATGGCACTGTAGATTTGTGGAACCTCTTCTATAGAAGAGGTTAGAGCTGGCAGGAACCCACCCCTGGTTATCTACCCTTTTGATTGTCCTTTATTTGGCCTGAGAGAAAACATTGGGATGGCATGAGTTAACTGCCTGGAAGTCAGACATATAAAACAGTTCAATTAAATTGATATTAGTTTTGCTTCCTACTGAAATAAACTTTGCCAAGGCTTATAAAGGCCCCTTGTCTCCTCCCCACTGGTCCAAGGGTCAGGCGCTTCCTGGTGGCCAATCAGCCTTTCTGCACCCTGCTCAGAGTCGGAACCCTGTCCAGGGTCCTCCACATCCTCCAGAGCCGACTCATAGGGCCCCTTGCTGTCAGAGTCTGGTGGCAGCTCCAACAGCTCCTGCTGGGCCACAACAGGTGACTATATAATGAGAAAGTAATGCAGTATGGACAAAAAATACCTTGGAATTTGCTCCAACAGGAAATCTAAAAGGAGTTAAAGTGGAATGGCAATTGATTTTTGTAAAAACAAACCAATAAGTAGAATGTATGATAATTATTCTTTCCCCTTCACCCTTCAACAACAATTTCTTCTAATTTGGAATTTTGTCAATCTTTTCAACAGAAATTGATGCAAGGGGAACCTTTGGGGCTGTGTAAGTTGCTTAGATTGTAAGCACGTACTGACTTAGCTGGGGATAAACTCAGTAAGGTTTAGTTCTCATTGTAAACATACCATTCAGCACTTTTTTTAAAAAAAAACAGAGACTAAAGATACATCGGTGAATAAGTTTCAATAATAACCTGTAATACCCATTCAGCCGCACAGGTATATCTAAGCAATATACATGAAAAAAATAATTAAAAGCCTTTGCACAAAGAATTAAGAAGCTAACTTGTTTGGAATAGGACAGCCTTGCATACTTAAGCTCTAGCTACTGAACAAGAATTGCAAGTTTAATTTTGCAAAAGCCAATGACTTAACTCCCTAGTCACCTTTGAGCAAATGCAACCTGATTACATTCTTGGCCCTCTCTACCAACATATACAGCTTCTATACAGCAGCTGTAGCAGTGTTCCAAAAATTTCCTCAAAATATTGGGTAGGATAGAACTGGTCGGTTTTTCACATATCTTATTGTATTTCCCTTAAACTTAGGCATCTGTACCAGTGGTGGGATTCCATTTTTTTTACTACCGGTTCTGTGGGTGTGGCTTGGTGGGCGAGGCAGAGGAAGGATACTGTAAAATCTCCATTCTAGGGGAAGGATTCTGCAAAATCCCCATTCCCTCCCGATCAGCTGGGACTCGGGAGGCAGAGAATAGATGGGGGCCAGTCAGAGGTGGTATTTACCGGTTCTCCGAACTACTCAAAATTTCCACTACTGGTTCTCCAGAACTGGTGAGAACCTCCTGAATACTATCTCTAATCTGTATTCTGGCAAATATTGAAGTAAAATTCAACCACCTGTCAAGTTTGCTTTTTACATAGCATTGTGTTTCGGCTTAGGCAACAGCATGTGTTGTGCAGACCATGGCAACATGAACTATGGTGGTATGCAGAAGAAAAACCTTTGACTTGCTAAATAAGCCCTGATTTGAGAAAAGATCCCTGTTGGGATTCAAAGAAAAAGAAGACGACGAAATAAGCCAAGAACAAAATGAAATAAACAAATTTCTAAGTAAATATTAAGTTGCTATTAGCTAAGATGCTTCCAACTTGTAAACACATGGATCTCTCAAGGGAACATTTTAACAACGAATGTTACAGCTGAGTAAAAGAGATTGAATCACATGGTGGAATGCCATGCCGCCCATGTGACCGGATATGAAGATGCCGACGACACTTGTCAGAACCACCTTAAAGCATCTCACACACAGCACTGGCATGCATAAGAATATGATGTCAACTTGTTTTTTAAAAGGCATCTTTGGTTTGCATTAAAACAACTTCAACACACGCAATGTTCTGATTGCACCACAAACGCAGTAGTCATCCTTACCTTCCACAGAGGCACTGAGTTTTATAAATAGGAGCATGATAGGGTAGAATAATCATATCCTAGGACCAGTGGTGGGTTTCAAAAATTTTTGGAACCTCTTCTGTAGGAGTGGCCTGCCTTCCGGGTCCACTGGTGGAACCTCATCTAACCGGTTTGGTAGATTTGACGAACCGGTTCTACCAAATAGGTGTGAACTGGTAGGAACCCACCTCTGCTCTAAGGTTACAACGTGATTTCCTTCTTTCCGTAGTCAACCTTTTCTAATCATGAAACCCATAAATCATAAAGATCTTTATCCAACTGAGCAGATTCCAAATCAGACCGAAATGGTGTTGTTTGCTGTTCACTTGTGCCTGTCTAGTTGTTCATGCGTAAGCTTTGATATTGCTATTCCACAGGCACCGCCTAAGGACAAATAGACAAACATTTACTGTGGCACAACCGATGCGGCATTTGAGGATGGGAATTTCTTTACTCTGAATTTTTTTTAACACGTGTGAAAGTAAAGTAAAATCTTTCATTCTCTTCCTGTTTAAATATGTGACTGAATCTTCTCAAACTTAACAGGTATCGGTGAACAATCAAAGTGGAATTAAGAGTTCTATCAGAGCCATTTTGCGTATGTTTGCAGCCAAATGTCCTAATTTTTAATTGATCAAACAGCTCTGTCTGTGGCACATCTACTGTGGCACAACCGATGCGGCATTTGAGGATGGGAATTTCTTTACTCTGATTTTTTTTTTAACACGTGTGAAAGTAAAGTAAAATCTTTCATTCTCTTCCTGTTTAAATATGTGACTGAATCTTCTCAATCTTAACAGGTATCGGTGAACTATCAAAGTGGAATTAAGAGTTCTATCAGAGCCATTTTGTGTATGTTTGCAGCCAAATGTCCTAATTTTTAATTGATCAAACAGCTCTGTCTGTGGCACATTTACTGTGGCACAACCGATGCGGCATTTGAGGATGGGAATTTCTTTACTCTGATTTTTTTAAAACATGTGTGAAAGTAAAGTAAAATCTTTCATTCATCTCCTGTTTAAATATGTGACTGAATCTTCTCAAACTTAACAGGTATCGGTGAACAATCAAAGTGGAATTAAGAGTTCTATCAGAGCCATTTTGCGTATGTTTGCAGCCAAATGTCCTAATTTTTAATTGATCAAACAGCTCTGTCTGGTGTAAAACAAAGGTTTATGGTTAATATTTTACAACTGGAAAGGTTGGGATCAATTAGCTCTTATTCCGTCCTTTTAAAATTCAATTTCTTCTGAGCTACTCCTTTACCAGGAAAGCCAATATTTCTTTACAGAAGTACTGATCATTGGAAAAAAAGAAATCTATAACTGAAATGGATTAACCGTTCCCATTTTTAATGTTAGAATATTAAACAGATTCTGTGCAGCGCTGAGATAATATGTTTATTTCAGAAAACTCAAAAACCTTGTCTGAATTGGCATGCTAAAGAGATCAAGCTATTCTGAATGATGGTGATATTGTTATAAAAGCACCACTTTCATTTTTGTTTTTATAAGTTTAAAATTTAGTCGGTGGTGGTGGGGTAAATGATCTAAAATTATGATCTTCGCTCTTCATCAAGGCTTTTTGGCTGGTCTTATCTAATAGTGTTGACATTAAGAGAAATAGAGTTATAAATATACTACTTTGAAGTCCTCGAAAAACATATAAGTATTATGCATTATTGTAAAAAGTAGAGTTTTTATGTTATGGTAAATCTGTCCCCAAACCACCCTGATATAGTGTAGTTGTGTATTTGTGTTTTTTTAATAAGTCACAATGCAGTTTCAGCTGGTTTCTTGTTTTTTCTTTAATAAAATTCTGTTTTTATTTTCTTTGCTGCCCAGAATTTTTCGGATAGAAGGGTAATCATATAAATTGGATTATTAAATAAATGAACAAATAAATGTCCTTTTATTTTGTTCCATTATAATTAGATACATGCGGCTTTTTTGAAAAGCAGCTATGCAAGTCTTCTGTTTTAATTTGTCACCTTGGCTCGGAGTTCTTCTCTTTTAATACGGCGATGAGCATGACGTACATATTTTAATTATCGTTCATTTGTTTATACTTTGCCGGTAATTTTGTGCAATTTTTGAAAGAGGGAAAAACATGGAGCATAAGTTTTAGAAAACTATGAATCGCAACTCTCTAATGGTGGAGGTGGATACTGCGTCATTGTTTGTGCTTCTGGGATCTGGGAGTGCGTTTGGGAATTGTGGAAGTTGAAGCTCACACGTCTTAAAGTTGCCAAGTCTGAGAACCACTGGCTTAGATGAAAGCAATAGGGACCTGTCAGCACCTCTTCATTGAGTAATTAGGAAAGAAGACCACGAGACTCCATAGGTAGAAATCAAGTGTACTTTTACTAATTATAAATGATTAGAAGCGTAGCAAAGCGAAGACTGATTATTTAGGCGCGAAAGCGATTGATATATAAAATAACCCATTCCCCACCCCTTGGCATCCCAGTTGCAGTCCAATCATAATTCTCCTAAGTGTCAGGTGTAAGATAACTTCGAAAGGCATCACCAAGATGGAATGTCGGTGCCGTTAGTCCTGGCGGGAACCTCCTCCGCATGCGTAGTCCGACAGGCAGCAGAATTCCAGAATCTTCCTCCAGCACAATTAGTAACCCCTCCCAAATACTATGCCCCCCCTCCCCGTTTCAATGGCAGCCGAAGCAGCAGCAAAGCAGAGGCTGACAGGACCTAGTTGAGAGCATTTCTGCTAATCAATTGATCTCGTTAAGACTACATGTCCTGTCCAGTGGTGGGATTCAATTTTTTTTCTACTGGTTCTGTGGGTGTGGCTTGGTGTGCGTGGCGTGGCTTGGTGGGTGTGGCTTGGTGGGCATGGCAGGGGAAGGGTACTGCGAAATCTCCATTTCCTCCCCACTCCAGGGGAAGGTTACTGCAAAATCCCCATTCCCTCCTGACCAGCTGAGACTCGGGAGGCAGAGAATAGATGGGGGCGGGGCCATTCAGAGGTAGCATTTACCGGTTCTCTGAACTACTCAAAAGTTCCACTACTGGTTCTCCAGAACTGGTCAGAACCTGCTGAATACCACCTCTGGTCAGGTCCCAGTCCATGCATGCACAAACCAAGGAGTGTTAACACTTTATTTAGACACCACAAGCCCCTATTATTATCCCACAGGTCCCACTTGTAAGAAACTTGCCGGCCAATAGCTTTACACAAAGTCAGATGAGTCAGAGTCCAGACAGTCAAGGCACAAAGTCAAACCGACAAATATAAAGTCTGTGGTCAAGGCACAGATCGAAAAATCTAAACACGAAGTTCAGAGTCCAAGCATGATATCCAAAGCCAAGGTACAAGTCCAGAATCCAGGCATGAAATCCAAGGTCTGAGCGAGGTCCGTAGTCGAGAAACAAGACATAGGTCCGTGTTTTGACCCCCTCCTCCATCCAGTAACGAATGCCGAGACAAGCTTAACTGGAATGTACTTTAATAACAAGAAACCAAAACCTCGGTGGCTGAAAGCCAAGCATAACAAACAGATAAGGACCTTGGCAGCAACTCAGATAAACCTTGGCAGAAATCCAGCCTGCCAAGCTAGTTACAAAAGTTCTCCAACTTTTAGTCAATGTGTTGACTTCTGCAAGAGGGGCATGTGCACAAGCAGTCTTTTTATAGTCTGGAGAGGAGCCTAATGACCACCAGCTGAGTGCAATTACCTCCTGTACTTGCACAACTGTTCCTGATGCCTATTAGCTCTTCGATGCCGGGCATCCAGGAACAACTCACTACTGGCATCCAGATCACTCTCCCTTGTCTCCTTCCCACTGGTCCAAGGCTCAGGCGCCTCCTGGTGGCCAACCAGCCTCTCTGCGCCCTCCTCGGAGTCGGAACCCTGTCCAGGGTCCTCCACATCCTCCAGAGCCAACTCATAGGGCCCCTCGCTGTCGGAGTCTGGTGGCAGCTCCAACGGCTCTTGCTGGGCCACAAAAGGTCCGGAATCAGAAATCCACGAATTCAAAGCATATGCATGGCAGGAAAGCAAATGCTTATCTCCAATAATGCTGGGCTCCATGTGTAGGCACCAGCCCATGCAGCCCATTAGGAGGGGCGAGGCTGCCTTCTTGTGACTAGCCATCCTGACTGTTACGCCTCCCTCCACTGGGCTCCACATGCTATGAGATCTGGCAGAAGAGGCAATTCCTCCTTGTTTCCATTGACCAAATGCAGCTACGACCCTTCTCCACCCTGCTCTTCTGACAGGTCATTCATGCTTTCTGGCTGCAGCTGCATCTCGCCTCTTGTCACATCAGACAGCTGTTTATTTGGATGCTCATTCACTGACCTTTCCGATGTTCCTGGCCTCTCCTCCTCTTGCCCATCCACTCCTAGAAGGAGTCTCCTGTGTCTTCCAGATGCTTCTCCACATCTCTTTCCGAAATCCTCAGAGCCAGCTATTCTATGTTGTCTGAGCTGGCAACTGGGGAAACCATTACACTACAGTTTCCTTGGGAATAAACCCTACTGTAGTATTGAATAAACATAAATAATCTGGCATCAAAAAGAGGAAAACTGCTAAAGCTTACAGCTTTCCAAATATTGTTGGATTCCAAGCCTCTTGAGATTCCAAAAAAGATGGCCAATCATTACAGAAATTGTCAGATGTATTCCCACAACGTTTGGGAGGGATAAATAAATCTATCTCCTTTCTCCTTCCCAAGTTTCCTGTAAATGGAATTTAAAAAGGTTTCTTCGATACATCCTCATGCACAGATTCTATGAGCGAAGTAAATTTGCAGAAGTCAAGATAAATTTATTTGTGGAAAGAGCTCATTTTTTAAAAAAAAATATTTTTAAAAAAAGCACAAATGGACAGAACAAAAAACAAAAAACATTAAAACCATCTTTCATTACAAATTATAGAAAGTGTGTCAGTTGGTTACAAAATTTCTATGCATCCCTTCCATAGTCATCACTTACAATTCATCTCAAATTGCATATTTTGAAATCAAATATATTTATATATATTACTATTATTGTACCTCAACCTTTATTTTTTGGGGGGAGGGGAGTAGTCTCTTTTCTAATAATAAAATTTCCTCACCAATTCGACACACTTTCTCTTTCCGCTTTCTTTCCATTCCAGAGCTGTCCCAACTTCAGCAGCTTCAATGGCTGCGTTTCTGTCGTCGGAAATAAGAACTTATCCTGGATCGATCAGGGACTTTGTGGTGTCCCTGAGATCAGCAGGACGTACTCTTCTCTATCACCACCTCTATGGGATGGTTTAGGTCCAAAAGGACCGTCCAGCGGCAGAAATACCAACTGCGATCTTGGAGCTGACTCCACATCCCTTCTAAAAGAGAGGAAACTCAAAGAACTAACAATATGCTTTTCAGTTTGTTGGTGTAGAAAAGAAACAGCAGGACTGCTGTTTCCAGATATGCTTCCTTTTTCATAGAGTTGAGATCTTCTATAAGTATGTTAGATGTCATGCAGAGCTGCAGCTTTAAATGAGGGTCTCCCCCCCCCACATTAAACAGAATGGAGTATGCTGTTTTAATGGCCAAGAGGCATCTGAGCTAATCCCATCAACATACCTTTTATCCTTTCCTTTATAAGTGAGTTGGGGAGAACTGCACTTAAAAATGCAGGTTGCCTGCTTGTTTTTTTGGTTTGAGGCTCAGTGGATTTTTGCACTGTTTCTGGCAAGTGCGGCAGCTGTTTAATCCCAGTGTGATTCACCTTCTCGAGAAGACAAACGAATTTGGTTCGGTCTTTGAAATGAAAGCAAACTTATTTGACACCATTACATCCAAGGCGTCTCCAGAGTTTCAAAAAGTGCTCCTTTTATTTTATGAGGCCAATAAATTTGTCAGCAACACAGGGAACATTTGGAAAACAAACCCATTTCACTGCATCTGGGGCAATTGCTTCATATTTGGAGCAGGGTAATGGATAATAAAAAAAAGAAGTTTGCCGCGGATGACATAGCGCAGTTTTAATAGTTTCTATGTGTCGTTTTATGTATTTATTTATATTTTATTGGCTTGATTTTAGATCGTGCCTTTTGCGCAGGAATTTAAGATGGTGTACTGTTCTGTCCCCCCTTCTCCGCTCGTTCAAAGACGACAGGCAGACAAACTTAAAAGGAAAACTTTATCAGTCCAGAGCTCACTCTGGCTGCGAGCCCAAAAATAAACATAAATAAAGTCTCTGGCAAGAAGATACAGAATGCAAAACAAAACTCTTACAAAGCAATTCACTTCTCCAAGTGTCTCCTAGAATCAGGGTTACAGAAAGCAAATCACTTCTCCAAGTGTCTCTCACAAACAAACCACGACCGATGAATGATGAACGTTGACTCCTGCAACCAGGGCGTGGCACCATCCGTCCTTTTATCATCAGAAGACGACACTAACGAGCTTGCATCCTGACTCAACTCACAGCAAACTTCTGCTGAATCACAACAGTGTACATACTGCTCCCTTCTCCTCGTTTTTCCCACAAAAACAATCCTATAGAGCAGTGGTGGGATTCCAAATCTTTTCCTACCGGTTCTAGCACTCAAAGACCACCGTTTTTGTCAGCGCTGGTGCGTTGAGCTGTGCTTTAGCTCAGCTGAGGTGCAGTAATCTACTCTGCCACACAAATCAGCTGAGCTAGCAAACAAGGGAATATAGGATAAGGAACGGCCTGGGAGGTGGGGTGGGGACCAGTGGTGGTATTTGCCGGTTCTCCAAACTACTCAAAATTTCCACTACCAGTTCACCTGGTCCAAACCAGCTGAATATTACCTGTACTGTAGGGTAGGCTGGACTGAAGAGCTATTTCCCCTGGATCACTCATCAGTTTCCACCAGTGGTGGGATTCAGGCAGTTCGCTCCTATTCGGGAGAACCGGTTCTTAACTTTCTAAGAGGTTCAGAGAACCGGTTGTTGGAAGAAATCTCTTTTTGTTTTCCCCCCCACTTTACAGGGCTAATCTTGTAAGGGAGGCAGGAAGGAAACATTCTGGTGTTGTTTCTAGCTTAATCTTTATTGCCCTGCTTACAGAAACTGCCTCTCCAGTTAACCCTTATTACATTTTAATAGCTAAGGCAAAGTGCTCATCAACCTGAGTGACCTTGAGTTGGCCACGCCCACATGGTCACATCACCACTAAGCGCCACCTTCCCACCTGGTCATTAGGGCAGAGAACTGGTTGTTAAATTATTTGAAACCCAACCACTGGTTTCCACGGCTGAAGGTGAACTTGAATTGTTGGTGCCCACGCCTAGTCTAATACTTTAGCAATTTCACATTAATTCCATTTAAACAAAACACCGTGGGTATATCAGAACATATACTTATTTTTCCCCATTGCATTTCTTTAGAGTCAGCGATTAAACGCTGAATGAGTTCCAAATTGTCTCAGTGTACTTGATGAAAACGATCTGGCATCATTGGGCAGAAGTGGTATTTTGAGTTTTATTGTCTCTATAAAAAGCATTATGAGCAACTTGAGTTACGTCTCCTTGGATGGCAGTCTCTACTAAGGGAATCAACATGTGATACTAAGGGCGTGTCATTTCTTAACGTGATGAATAGTTCTAAGGAAAGCTGATTGTGCATGGAAGGTGACATTGATACGTTATTTTTCACTTTATTTATAGTTGGGAACTTTCAACTCCAACTTTGTGAGGATGAGAGAATCCTAAAACTTAAGTTGGGGATTCTGGAGAAACAGAGATTCTGTATTCCTGGGACCTCCACCAATCTCTTTTTGCTTGGAGAGATACAGCATCCTATGTGCAGTTTTAAAGAATTGCATTGTTCCACCTGGCTTTCAGAGAATTTTCTGCCAGCTTCCATTGCCCCCATGGGCAAATCCCCCCCCCATCATTATATGTTCAAAGTGGGAAAATGTGCTTCTACCTCTGTCTCCCTCACAGAAAGTTTCTTCCATGCCCTATTTATTTAGCATTATTTTCACACAATGGCATGTTGAATGAACTCTGGAGAGTGGAAATAAAGCTAAGATCTTACCAAACTGTGGAAGAAGTCGGAGAGTTGGAGAAAGGGACCCCAAAAGTTTTATTGGTTCTCATCCAGTGGTAGGTTTCAAAAATTGTTCGAACCTACTCTGTGGGTGTGGCCCCCTTTGTGGGAGTGGCTTGCCGCCCATGTGACCGGATGGGAGTGGCTTGCCGCCCATGTGACCGGATATGAAGATGCCGACGACACTTGTCAGAACCACCTTAAATTACCTGACACACAGCACTGGCATGCATAAGAATAGGATGTAAACTTGTTTTTTAAAAGGCATCTTTGGTTTGCGTTAAAACAACTTCAACACACGCAATGTTCTGATTGCACCACAAACGCAGTAGTCATCCTTGCCTTTCACAGAGGCACTGAGGTTTATAAATATGAGCATGATAGTGTAGAATAATCATATCCAAAGACCAGTGATGGGTTTCAAAAAACTTTGGAACCTCTTCTGTAGGTGTGGCCTGCTTTCCGGGTCCACTGGTGGAACCTCTTCTAACCAGTTCAGTAGATTTGACGAACCGGTTCTACCGAATAGCTGCGAACTGGTAGGAACCCACCTCTGTTCTCATCTCACAGAAAGAGCCTTGGAAAAGGTGGGCAAAGAGCTATTATGATTAAATGGGCGTTTCCTGGGCGGGAAGGAAAAGTTATGTGCAAACATGTAAATAGAAGCCGTCAAATCCCAAGTGGGTATTTCACAGGCCTGCCAGCCAGGAAGCATTTAGATCAGACAAGGAACTAAGGTAAAGAGAGGGAACTAAGATCGACTGAGTGATTTCTTCGGATGAAGGATGGAATTGGATAAATATTTCAGGAGCTGTGGGAAGAGGAATAGAGAAATCCTGGTTCTATTTTGTTATAAATGGAGTCCTTCCAATTGCACGAGAGAAAACCCTCTGTTGATCCCATGGCGTAGTAATCAGGGGCCTGTAATTGGAAGCAGACATGCCAGTGTGCCAGCAGTGTTGCATCTTTGGATGGAAAAAACGCGGCTTCCGAGCCGCGGATGCCACTTCAGAAATTGTAATCTATCACTTATTTGTGCCCAAAGCATCATCTGTGCTTTCATAGGGAAGGGATTCTTGGCTCATCCCAAGTTCCCACCTGCCAAGCAATATGTGGGAATGATTTGGTGGAAGAAACAAAAAATGCAGAACTGCCAGCATTAACTCTGACGGTTCAAATGTTTGCAACTATGGCAAATGGGAAAACAACGGGAAAATAATTATTCTCTTAAATGTTTGTGAAGGAGGGGAAGGGGGCGTTTTCACCCTCTCCAAGGCTCCGGAGGCTTTCCTTGAGCCTCTGGGAGGGTGAAAATGGCCTCGCACTGGCTCTGGAGGCCCTCTGAAGGCCAGAAACGGGCGTGTTTTCCAGAATTCTAGAACTTTCTAGGAAGCCTGTTCTTTGCCCTCACATTGCCTCCACATTGGCCCTGCATGTATTTCACATCCAAAATGGGCCACATGGAGACTCCTGGGAGGGGCGGAGCATGGTGGGGGGGCAGTCAATCCTTTCTTTTCTTTTTTTATTAGCAGAAGAGCCGAGGTGGCGCAGTGGTTAGGGTGCAGCACTGCAGGCCACTTCAACTGACTGTTATCTGCAGTTCGGCGGTTCTAATCTCACCGGCTCAGGGTTGACTCAGCCTTCCATCCTTCCGAGGTGGGTGAAATGTGGGGGCGATATGCTGACTCTGTAAACCGCTTAGAGAGGGCTGAAAGCCCTATGAAGTGGTATATAAGTCTAACTGCTATTGCTATTGCTAATTTACAAATATAATACATTATCCTGGCGAAAAAATTATCCTGGCGAAATAGCCACCTGGCCGCCGAAAACCGTATATTCCCTCCCTGTTCTCCCGCCGTTCCATAGCTTGTCATGCATTTCCCCCAAAAATTGGGACTTTTTAAAAATGCCGCGGGACAAGTTGTTAAAAATCGAGACTGTCCTGCCAAAAGCGGGATGTCTCGTCACCTTGACCTAATCCGTTTTGCATATCCGCATCCTCCTTTCACAGGGATGAAAGGTGAGTGTGTGTGCAAATATCCACGCTAAACTACCTGTGTTAAAATGTCAAACCAAAAGATGCAGGATGCTAGCTCTCATTGGGTCCATAACTCATCCATGTGCTATGCCATAATGTTACTATGGGAAACAAACAAACAAAAAAGCCTCAGTATGCTTCCTCATAGTTGTTTGGGGGACTATAATTCTAAATTCCCTGACTCTGGGGTACATTTATTTTTCAAGCAGCACATGGCTTTGCATTCTGTTTGTGTAAGAATGGTGCATTTTCCATCGCGGGCTATTTTGAGTTCTGATGGTTTGAATGCTGAAGACAGTTCCTTCCAATTTTTCTGCATTTGTCTCTAGAAAGAGGTTGCAGCTATACGGAAAATAATCTGATCAAGATATCCTCTGGCTTTTTTAAATGCCACATGTTGGAGATATTCATTCAGTAGCAGGCAGCCCCTGTTTGAAAAGTACTCCTGCACATATGCAGAGTGCAAAAAGGTTAGGTTAGGTTTATTAGATTTATATGCCGCCCTTCTCCCAAGGACTCAGGACGGCATACAACATTAAAAGAAACACATAATACAAAAGTTAAAAAAATTAAATAGAATATCCCAAATGCAATTAAAATTGACAATGACATTTTAAAAAAATGAATTAAAATTAACAGTGATCAATAATTTGTTTTGTTTTGTTCAGGCCAGGCTGGCTTGCTGGAAAAGCCGACTTTTTAGGGGCGCGTCGGAAGGACCAGAGGTTGGGGATTATACAAAGCTCCAGGGGCAGCTCATTCCAGAGGGAAGGCGCTCCCACAGAGAAGGCTCTCCCCCTGGGGGTCGCTAGCCGACACTGCCTGGCCGACGGCACCCTGAGGAGGCCAACTCTGTGGGATCGCACTGGACGATGGGAGGCTACCAGTGGCAATAGGTGGTCTCGCAGGTACCCTGGGCCTAAGCCATGGAGCGCTTTAAAGGTCATAATTAGTACCTTGAATCGCACCCGGAAGACAACCAGCAACCAGTGCAGGCCGCCTTAAAGGGGTGTAACATGTGAGCACCTAGGTGCCCCCATAATAACCCGCGCAGCCACATTCTGGACCAGTTGAAGCTTCCGGGTGCTCTTCAAGGGCAGCCCCATGTAGAGAACGTTACAGTAGTCCAGGCGAGAAAGGACGAGGGCATGAGAAGAATACTGATTAGCAGTTAGACTTATATACCGCTTCATAGGGCTTTCAGCCCTCTCTAAGTGGTTTACAGAGTCAGCATATCGCCCCCAACAATCTGGGTCCTCATTTATTTTTATTTTTTTATTTTATTTAACATTTATAGGCCGCCCTTTTCCCTGAGGGGACTCAGGGCGGCTTACAATAATGAGGGAAGGGGAGTGAAAGACAAAATACACAAAAAGAAAAGTGAAATAACAAAAAGTGCTAAAACACAACATTCACTCAGCATTCGGGAGGGGCAAGAGAATTATCCCCAGGCCTGACGGGCTAGCCAGGTCTTGAGGGCTGTGCGGAAGGCCTGGACTGTGGTCAGGGTACGGATCTCATTTTACCCACCTCGGAAGGATGGAAGGCTGAGTCAACCCTGAGCCAGTGAGATTTGAACCGCTGAACTGCTGAACTAGCAGTCAGCTGAAGTGGCCTGCAGTACTGCACTCTACCCACTGCGCCACCTCGGACAGAATGTGTTGATAAAGGAAGAAACCACACGTTCATAATTTGCTGTTTTAAATGTGGAGTTGTAGACAGCCCCCCCTGTCTATACAGAATTGAAACAGTAAGCTTTTAAAGAAATGTATAAGATAGGAAAGCCTCAGTTTCATCTTGGAGAGAGAGAGAGAGAGACAGAGAGAGAGAGAGAGAGAGACAGAGAGACAGACAGAGAGAGAGAGAGAGAGAGAGAGAGAGAGAGAGAGAGAGAGTTCCCTTGATCTCTTAAATACAGAGACTCACTTTATATTTGACTAACAACAGACTACGTGAGCGACAGACACAGTGACAGTTTGAGAAGAACCTCTTTCCTTTATCTTGTGCGTGATCAAAAAGGCTCATTGGTGCAAAGAGATTGCATAAAAAGGTGCCATCTGCGACACCATATTTATTTCTGAGACCTGTCTGGAAAGCCACGGGCTTCCAGCATGAGGCAACTTTGAAAGGACTGTTAAGGACTGTTGGGTAGCTTGATCCAGTGAGCTAACACGTCCTGTATCTCTTTGCTGCCATCTAGTGGCTGTCTGGTTTTGTGCAGCTCATCGTCCTTGAACAATTGGAGCAGCTTGGCAATTTTAAAAGAGCGGCTAGACTTCGATCACCTCTGACAAACAGAAGTTACATGCTCCCTAGTTTATATCTGAGTGTGATAAGCCATCACATTTTGGCTTCCTAAAAACTGGGTGGGTGGCTTTGGCCACCTCCACCTCACACAGTGCTGTTGTGGGGGAAATCGGAGGCAGAAGAAGTATTAGGCATGTTTGCCAACTAGAGTTATTTAGAAAATAATGAATTTTACACACACACACACACACACATACACACACAGTGTGAATTCACAGAACTAACTTGGTGGTATGTAGGGTTTAATGTACTAGGTTGACAAAACTGTTCGTTGCTTTTTCTTCTTCTTCTTCTTCTTCTTCTTCTTCTTCTTCTTCTTCTTCTTCTTCTTCTTCTTCTTCTTCTTCTTCTTCTTCTTCTTCGCTCTACATGGGGCAGCCCTTGAAGAGTGTTTGGAGACTCCAGCTGGTCCAGAATGCAGCCGCGCGAGCGATTGTGGGTGCACCCCGGTACACCCACGTTACACCTATCCTCCGCGAGCTGCACTGGCTGCCTATTGGTCTCCGGATACGCTTCAAGGTGCTAGTCGTCACTTATAAAGCCCTTCATGGTATTGGACCTGGGTACTTGAGAGACCGCCTGCTGCCGATTACCTCCCACAGACCCATTAGATCTCACAGGGTTGGCCTCCTCCGAATTCCATCTGCCAGCCAATGTCGGCTGGCGACTACTCGGAGGAGGGCCTTCTCTGTGGCTGCCCCGGCCCTTTGGAACGAGCTCCCCGTGGAGATTCAGACCTTCTCCACCCTTCAGGCCTTCTGGACGGCCATGAAGACCTGGCTGTCCCAGCAAGCCTGGGGTTGAGTTCCCCCCCCCCCAACTCGAATTTGCTGTGTCTGTTGTGTTTGTATTGTCTGATTGTCTTTGTCTTATTTTTTGTAATTTCCCCTCCCTTGGCTTTTGTTCAGCCGCCCTGAGTCCCTTCGGGGAATAGGGCGGCCTACAAATTGAATAAAATCCAAATCCAATTCTTCTTCTTCTTCTTCTTCTTCTTCTTCTTCTTCTTCTTCTTCTTCTTCTTCTTCTTCTTCTTCTTCTTCTTCTTCTTCTTCTTCTTCTTCTTCTTCTTCTTCTTCTTCTTCTTCTTTTTCCCCTTCCCCTTCCCCTCCTCTTCCTCTTCCTCCTCCTCCACCTTCTTCTTCTTCTTCGCCACAATAATGTGCACCACCAAGCCAGGTTTGCTCAACAAGCCTCATGATTCATGTAATAACTGCAGTCATTTGCTTAATAACCAGGCAAAAAAGAAGTCGTAACATCGGGCGTGGCTCATTTCACTGTTGCCTTGCTTAGCAACAGAAATTCTGGTTTCAATGGTGGTTGTAAGTCGAGGAGTACCTGTCAAAAGGCTTGACCACAAATTTCATGCCGATATGTTGCACTATTCGAGCTCTAGACTTCGTTTTCGGAATCTGTTATTTTCTTTCGGTATTAATTATCTGTCAATTGCAAGGGAATTCTTGCCGTACCCCATTTTCTGGCTCTTAAGCTTGAGGTGGTCATTACCGAGGTGGCACAGTGGTTAAATGCAGCACTGCAGGCTACTTCAGCTGTTCTGCAGTTCGGCTGTTCAAATCTCACCGGCTCAGGGTTGACTCAGCCTTCCATCCTTCCGAAGTGGGTAAAATGAGGACCCGGATTGTTGTTGGGGGCAATAGGCTGACTCTGTAAATCGCTTAGAGAGGGCTGAAAGCCCTATGAAGCGGTATATAAGTCTAACTGCTATACTCAACCTATCCTCCCCCCCCCACTCCAAATGTCAGCATCTTATTCCTGCAGCTTGTTCCCTTCTTATGTGCATTGTTTAAACTTTATCTCTCCCACTTCCCAAACAATCCACAAGCTGTACTACAATATACAACCACATCAGAGTTACTGGAAGAGGCACTGTTTTCTTTCAAACCTGCTGATGTGCTAGCATTTTGCTTTTACAACTCAACAGTGGCTTTTAAATCAATGGTGGCACGGCAGTCGAAACTTTGGGGGATTTTAGTGCTTTTGCTTACAATTAATCTTTCCTTGCATTGGCTTTTCATCATAGGAATCGCTCAGATTTTTTATTTTTTTGCAAACTTTTTGGCAAATATGTCCCCGAAATTTTAACTGAAAAACATGGCGTTGGGGGAATATATTGTATTTCCTGTTGATTTGGAATGAGGTGCAAAAATATGTTTTTATTCCACTATCGGAAAACTCAAGTGGCATGTTGATTCAGAGGTGAACTACAGAGAAAGGCCAGCCATCAATTAAAATAGCAGTGGGTCAGTTTCAAACTGCTTTGGAAGATACTGGGATAAAGGGTGCTTCTGGTGTGGATGTGCCTTAGGGTTAGGCTGTTTATAAGACATTTTTTAATTAGAAAAGGAAGGGACGTTTGCTGATTGGTCCCTGAAATACAAATTTTGGACTATGCTTCTATCGTAAACTATATTTGGTTTTGAACTGATGAAAGAAATGTCCTTCTGGGTTCAGCTCCAAGTGGGGAAAAAGACACTGGAGACATGGAGGCTGCTTGGAAAGATGGTTTTAATGGTGGACAGGACCACATGGCTTGAGCCCTGAACAGAAAAGGTAATCACATGCTTCAATGTTGGTGGAGAAGAAGAGAAGGGCTGAGAGAGGGGCTTGCTAGGCTTTTTATAACCTGTTCAGTCCCACCTCTCTATTTCCCGTTCCTGTGTAAGAAATGCATTTTGATTGGTTGTCAGATTCCCATGGGGCCATGCAGGGGCAACTCTCTAGGCTGTGTTTTGAATCCAGGTTTGGTTGAGTTCTCAGATGCCAATATTGGGGCCAATATTATCATGCTTTAATCCCATCCCCCTGGAGCTGAAATGGAGAAGCCTTTATTATGTAAAGTGGACTAGCTTGGCCTTCTTAATGGCCCATTGACAAAGTGGGGGTGGGCAGGAAGCTACAGGCAGCTATTCTGTCTTTTAAGACACGTTTCTTTCTTTTCACATCCAGAGAAATATTCTGCCTTTTCAATATTTCCTAGGATATTTCATTTTTCTGGGGGAGGGCTGGGTGATAACTTCCTATAGAACTATTGTTTAATTTCACTCCCCATTCATTGCAGGAAGGCAATACTGTACCTCAATTGTGCAGAAAGAAAGGAAGTTACTTTGGGACCCCTAAATAGATACAAAGCTTCTTGTTTACTTTTGCTTCCTCTAAAACAAGTCACCTGGCTTTTTCAGATGTGGAGACTCTGGAAAGAGTGCAGAGAAGAGCAACAAAGGTGATTAGGGGACTGGAGATTAAAACACATGAGGAACGGTTGCAGGAACTGGGCATGTCTAGTTTAATGAAAAGAAGGACCAGGGGAGACATGATAGCAGTCTTCCAATATCTCAGGGGTTGCCCCAAAGAAGAGGGAGTCAAACTATTCTCCAAGGCACCTGAGGGTAGAATAAGAAGCAATGGGTGGAAACTAATCAAGGAGAGAAGCAACTTAGAACTGAGGAGAAATTTCCTGACAGTTAGAACAATTAATCAGTAGAACAGAAGTTGCCTCCAGAAGTTGTGAATGCCCCAACACTGGAAGTCTTTAAGAAGATGTTGGATCGCCATTTGTCTGAAACAGTATAGGGTTTCCTGCCTAGGCAGGGGGTTGGACTAGAAGACCTCCAAGGTCCCTTCCAACTCTGCTATTGTATTGTATTGTATTGTATTGCATTGTATTGTATTTTTATGAAATTTAGATGTTCAATAATACATTTGGTACCCCATCAAAGGGAGAAAAATTAGGAAAAATTGGAATAAACGTCATTTTTGATATATAGTGCTAGAAATATCTTGGATATGTTTGTTTGGTTTTTTTTTCTCATAGGGGAAAAATCTGTTTGGGGAAGATTGCAACTGCCTACAGTTTTTAAAATATTCAGGATCATTTACCCATTTTCTATTAAAAATACAATTGCAACAATAAAAACTAACACAAACTTAAAAGGAAAAGGAAAAAGAAGGTGCAGAGAAGAAAAAAATGGAAAGGAAAGGAAAAAATAAGAATATAACATTAGAAAGAAAACTTAAAGAAATATATAAAGAAATTACTTTTCCCTTCATCACAATAAATATAAACAATTTTACTACCTTATTACCATCTCTTAAAATACAGCAAATGATATTTTCTCCCCATATCCCTTCTCTTATCTATAACAAATCCATAAATAGTTATGATAGTTATATCAGTCCTGATCTCAGCAAAAATCCATTAAGGGTTACCAGAGATAACAACATATTATATCTATTTTAAACTTATTGGTAATTAGTTATCTAATATATAATCCTTTAAAAAAAAACTTTAATAAGAAATATATTAAAACATATTGTAGATATCTTGCAAATTACAGGATTCTTCCTTAACTCTTGCTGGTAGGCGCATGTGATCATCCAAAAATCTCTCTCTATGGCTGTGTGTGTGTTCCAGCATAACTCTGGAACGCCTTGAGCAATTTCAACCAAACTTGGTACACAGATGACTTACTCTCTGGAAAAAAACACTGTGGGGGTAATACATCCCTAAAAAAAAACCCAGGGTGTGTGTTCTGTTAAGATATAGCCTGTTGTGCATTACAATGGATTCTAGCGCACTGCTATAAAATGGCTTCTACTGTACAGCTCAGTGGAGTTGCCGTGTTAATGGCTTCACAGTAATCCACAAGAGGGCTCCCTCTGGTAAGGGGGAAAATCCAACGTTAGAAATTATGTTTGGTCCGGACATATTCTCTCTGTAAATAAATACCCAGGTAACGCTCGGTTATCAGCTAGTAATAAATAAAAAAATAGTGGGATAATTAGACCAATAGTTCATCTGACTCTGTGTTTCTATTGACTGAATGCATTTTTTCTACATTTTAGACTATAGTTGAATTTGGGAATTTTTGTAAAGAAAACAGGCTCTCCTTTACTGAGAATTTTTAATTCCTACTTCTACAAGAAGGGGACACCATAGTTCAATCACAGCTTTATCATTCCGAGGAAAATAAACTGGATTTTTCTTCATTGTCCTTGCATCCTTGGCTGAAGGCACCAATGAACTCTCTGAAGTAGACTGAATAAATCCTCAATGCAAATATTTGATAGGAGAGCAGCAGCTTTTAGTCAGCTCTTCAGTACTGCTGAAATTCAATTAGGAGGGAAATAAGCTCACATAAACTCCAGCTGCTGAGGTAGGATAGTTTAAAACCAAGCAATGCCATATTTCAAGGAAAAGATTTCAACTCTTTTGAGGGTCATAATTGTCTCTTAGAACTCTGCTCTCTTTACTTATTTGCAGAGATGCATCTTCTGGCTGTTTTACATTCTCAACCGGCTGGCAAAGCATGTAGACTGCCGAGGTGCATTTGCAAATGAATATCAAGGGTTTGCAAGGAAGATATGGGGGTCCTTGGAACAAAGCACCCTGTCCTGAGAGACCGTCTCCTGCCGATCACCTCCCATAGACCGGTTAGATCTCACAGGTTAGGTCTTCTCCGGATCCCATCTGCCAGCCAATGTCGGCTGGCGACTCCCCGGGGGAGAGCCTTCTCTGTCGCAGCTCCAGCCCTCTGGAACGACCTCCCCTTGGAGATCCGGACCCTTACTACCCTCCCGGCCTTCTGCAAAGCCGTTAAGTCCTGGCTGCTCCAGCAGGCTGGGGGGCTTTCGAAATATCCAGCCCCTCGGAAACTGTGACTGTTGTGTATTTTAAAGTGTTGTTCTGTTTATTTATCCCCTTCCCTTGTTTATTGTAAGCCGCCCGGAGTCCTTTGGGAGTGGGCGGCATACAAGACCAATAAACTCAACTCAACTCAACTCCTGTAAAAGGATGCCAACTGTGAAATTGCCGTTTTCCGCACTGCATCTGTCAAAATCAAGTTAGATTCAATGCGAAGACATCTGGCCCATGGCTAGGCAACCTGCTCCCTCCACATGGTTTAGATTGAAATTCCAAGGATGATTATGGGAATTACCATTCAAAACATATATGGAGGGCATCTGCTTGCTTATTCCTGTTCAGGGCCATTAAGCTGAAGTAATTAAAATACACATTTCTTCCTTCTTTCATAATGCTTTCTTTCATAATGAGAGAGAGAGAGTTTAGAGGTAAAAGCAAATGGCATTTGTGATTTTGCAGTCAACAGGAATGAAAAAGCAAAGAAAATGGAGACCTAAGGCCCTCAGTTCATTTCAGGGTAGGCTGGGCAGTTGCAACCTAGCTGAGGTTGTGATAGGGACAAATATCTGTAGTTTGGGTGTAGGAGGTTGGTGGAGATTCATGCTCTGAGCTTGGTTTCCAAACCTTTCATTACCACGTTAACACCGTCGGTGGGATTTAGGGAATGTCAGTATTGGTGTTCTTCTGCTTATAAGGGCTTCATTTGGTCAGTAGGTGATTATGAAGGGAGAGTCACATCAGGTGAGGGTCCTGTGAGGGGTCAGGTGTGGTCACATCAGATAGTCTTGTGGACCTTGTGAGAGGTGGTCACGTCAAGTGATGGTCATTGGGAGGTGAAGTGCTGGTTGGGGGGGAGAGAGTTGGTTGTGTGAATGGGTTGTGCACGTTGGTTGAAGGTCAGTGCCATCGCTGGTTGGTTGTGCGGTTGATTTGAATTCTCAGGTGGCTGTAGGTTGTAGGTCGATGTGTTTGTTCATAGAATTGCCTGTGGAATGCCAGGCTTCGATAAAGCTGGATGTTCTTTGAAGGTTTCCAAGGCAGCTAAGCAAGGACATCACTGTGTGACATCCAAAGACAGAGGTGGGTTCCTACCAGTTCACACCTATTCGGTAGAACCGGTTCATCAAATCTACCAAACCGGTTAGAAGAGGTTCCACCAGTGGACCCGGAAATAGCAATAGCAATAGCAGTTAGACTTATATCCCGCTTCATAGGGCTTTCAGCCCTCTCTAAGCGGTTTACAGAGTCAGCATATCGCCCCCACAGTCTGGGTCCTCATTTCACCCACCTTGGAAGGATGGAAGGCTGAGTCAACCTTGAGCCGGTGAGATTTGAACCGCCGAACTGCAGCTAACAGTCAGCTGAAGTGGCTGCAGTACTGCACTCTAACCACTGCGCCACCTCGGCCACACCTGCAGAAGAGGTTCCAAAAATGCTTGAAACCCACCGACACACACATACACACACACACACACACAGAGAAAGAGAAAGAAAGGAAGAAAGAAAGAAATAAAAAAAGAAAAAAGAAAGAAATAGTGAGAGAGATGAAAGAAAAAAAGGAAAAAGGGACAGAGAGACAAAGGGAAGGGGAGAGAGAGAGAGAGAGAGAGAGAGAGAGAGAGAGAGGGAGAGAGAGAGAGAGAGAGAAAGAAAACACATGGCCGGCAAGCCACTCCCACCAGTTCACATGGCCGGCAAGCCACTCCCACAAAGGAGGCCACACCCACAGAGTAGGTTCGAAGATTTTTTTGAAACCCACCACTGCTCCAAAGATTATGTCAGCATACAAAAACTTTCTTATGAGTCTTTCCCCTTTAATTTAGTAATCTTTGCAAGATAAGTAGCGTTTCTTTCAACAATGCTTAAGATAAGGCATTTAAGTAGCCATTTCTGCCAGCTTCTCTCCCCTGCCTTCCTGTGGCTTTTGTGATAAGTGGGCAGAAATTTATGTGAGTTTGTTCAAGCATTTCAAGAGTTAACTATTTCTCTACTTATAATATGGTTCCAATTACAAAACTGGAGCTACATACTTATATAGCAGAAAACTAAATTTCAATCCCCGTCTTTTTTTATTTGAAGTTAAGCAAAGATTTTAATTGTGTTTGGATGGTAATCTCCCACGCTTGCAAATGTTGTCTTCTTTGATTTTCCTCTAAAAGATGATCCCTTGACGTAGATCTCTGTCTCCTTCTCCATCTCTTCGTGGTCTTCGGTCCACCCTGGGACACTTCTTCCAATGTATCCGGAAGGAAATGAGCCTTCAACAGCTTCAAAAGCTGCCTAAGCTAACATGGGTTGTCAGCCATCTATTATTCCCTTCTCTCCCTTTCACCGAGTTTCAACTAAATCTTCTCTTCCTGCCCGCTCTTCAGCTTCCTTTCCTTTGAGAAAGTTTCTGTCCCTGTGAGAGGTTTGCTGTTATCTTCCCAGCCTCTGCTTGTCAGAACAGAAATAAAAACTGTATGTCTGTATTGTCAGGTGACAGGAGGGCAGACAGCACTGAAGAGTTACCTTCTATCACAGGGGGCCTGTAGCAAAATGTTACTTAGGGAAGACTCCTGTTCAGAGTGTCAGCCGGCAGCCGTCTTCAAAAGGGTTCCATTCCACCCCACTCAGTGGTGGGATTCAGCCGGTTCGCACCTATTCGGGAGAACCGGTTGGTAACTTTCTATAAGCAGTTCGGAGAACCGATTGTTGGAAGAAATCTCCTTTTGTTTTTCCAACTTTACAGGGCTAATCCTGTAAGGAAGGCACCACATTCTGGTGTTGTTTCTAGCTTAATCTTTATTGACCTGCTTACAGAAACTGCCTCTCCGGTTAACCCTTATTACATTGTAACAGCTACGGTGAAGCGCCCATCAATCTGAGTGACCTTGAGTTGGCCACGCCCACCCAGTCACATGACCACCAAGCCCCACCTACCCAGATGGTCATTAGGGCAGAGAACCGGTTGTTAAATTTCATTTCATTTCATTTCATTTATTGAATTTCTATGCCGCCCAATCCCGGAGGACTCCGGGCGGCTTACAGAAATGATTCTTTTTTTTTAAAAAAAGAATTATTAAAAACAATGGGACACAACGAAGTTAAAAAAAGAACACAACAGACACCCAATCAGGAGGGGGCTGGACCTCAATCAAGGGGTCAACAGCCCCAAGCCTGCCGGAAAAGCCAGGTTTTAATGGCTTTGCGAAAGGCCATGAGAGTGGGCAGGGCCCGGATCTCTGGGGGCAGCTCATTCCAGAGGGCTGGAGCGGCAACAGAGAAGGCCCTACTCCTAGGCGTCGCCAGCCGGCATTGTCCCGCTGAAGGCACCCGGAGAAGGCCCATCCTGTGCGATCTTATTGGTCTGAGGGAGGTGTGTGGCAGAATCCCACCACTGACCTCACTGCATCCTCTCCATGTGGCAATCCTTCCCCTTTGTCCATCTCCAGAATGTTCTTTTTCAATATTCAATATTTGAATATGCTCAGTCTTCGCCGAGTTGTTTTCGTATTCTTTCCTCCCCTCCTCCTTTTTCTTCCATTGAAGAAAAAAAAAAAAAGCTCCTCCCTCAGTTTCAAACTAAACATGCAATTGTTAAATGAGTAATAAATCAGAGTAACAGTAGGTGAGTTTCAGATTAATGAAGCATTCTGGCATTTCTGTATATCCCACCTGTGCTTATAGAGGTGAAATAGCTGGGATCACTGAATTACTTTGAATATTTCCTTGCTGCTTTCAAGACTCTGGGCTTCCCAACACGACATATACTTATGGCTAAACTCACAAAGCACCTGTGTCTGATCTTACGTAACCATTTTTCATTCAGTAAACTATAAGCAGCTGTGTTCAATTCATAATGTACTGTATTGTAAACGCTGATTGATGAACTACAGGTAATTCTTGACTTACAACCATTTCTGTAGAAACCATTCGAAGTTTACAGTGGCACTGATAAGACCAGGGGTTCTCATACTTACGACCATGACATGCTTATCTCCAGTATAAGTAATGATGATCAAAATTTGGGCATGTAGCAACTGGCATGTATATATGATGGTTGCAGTGTGCCAGGTTCATGTGATGGCCATTTGTGGCCTTTCCAGCCAACTTCCAACAAGCAAAGGCAATGGGGGGGTGGGGGGTGGATAGGCTTAATGAACACATGATTCACTTAACAAGTGGGGAGATTTTCTTAACCACCAATGACTAAAGATATTGTAAAATTGGACGTGACTCACTGAATGGCTTTATTTAGCAATGGAAATTTGGGTTCCAATTGTAATTGTAAGTCAAGGGCCAAGCGTATCATAACACAATATATTTTGTTAAAACCCAGCAAAGCACACAGGGCAGAGGTGGGTTCCTACCGGTTCGCACCGGTTCGGTAGAACCGGTTCGTCAAATCTACCGAACCGGTTAGAAGAGGTTCCACCAGGGAACCCAGAAAGCAGGCGACACCTACAGAAGAGGTTCCAAAATTTTTTTTTATTGAGAATTTTGAAAAAAAAACTTTTACAAATATTTACTTCCCTCCCCCCACCCTCCCCCCACCCCCCCTGACTTCCCAGAACCAATACGGGGTATAAATCTTTAACAAAAACATTCTAAAATAAACTTTAAAAAAAAGTTAATATCATCTTTCATTTGATTGAATCAACCAATAACTTCGGGGGATTTTTTGAAACCCACCACTGACAACACAGGGTATGACTCCAGCCTATTTCCTCACTTCCTCAAGTTCATTCTGTGGCATATAGTACTTGAGAGACCGCCTGCTGCCAATTACCTCCCACAGACCCATTAGATCTCACAGGGTCGGCCTCCTCCGGG
Organism: Thamnophis sirtalis; assembly: GCF_051295495.1. Classification (NCBI taxonomy): domain Eukaryota; kingdom Metazoa; phylum Chordata; class Lepidosauria; order Squamata; family Natricidae; genus Thamnophis; species Thamnophis sirtalis. The sequence goes on from NW_028261382.1 coordinate 172,966,192, forward strand.
TGCCATCTACCAGCCAATGCCATCTGGCTATTACCCGGGGGAGGGCCTTCTCTGTGGCAGCTCCGGCCCTCTGGAACGAACTCCCCGCAGGGATTCGGACCCTCACCTCTCTCCAGGCCTTCCGAAAAGCCATCAAAACCTGGCTTTGCCAACAGGCCTGGGGGTGATGAGTTCCCTCCCCTCTCGACATGTATGGTTGTGCGACTGTTGTCTACTTTTATTATTTGTATTTTGTCTTTTATGTTCCCCTTTTTTTCCCCCTTGAATTGTTCGCCGCCCTGAGTCCTCCCGGAGAAGGGCGGCATACAAATAATAAAATACAAATACAAATATAGATTGTCCTGCAAGAAGAGTTTCCTCTTAGCTCTTGCTTTGGATTTCTAATGTGATTGTGTTACACTGAATTGCGCTAATGTCGGGATAACATGTTCTTGCAAGTATGTGAAATCATGCAACTTTACCCTGTGCGGCTTGAAAATTTTCAGAGTTGTAGTAGTTCTAGCTTTTTGGAAGACAATAGATTGGGATAGACGATCACCTCCCTTTATCTGAGAACAATTATACAACTGCAGGAAAATCATAGAGAGGAGAGCAATCCTGAATCTCTCATTATGTATTTTATTTATGCCCTTCTGCATCTCAGTGAATAATATATCATTGAATATAATAGCATAAATCAAAGTTATTTCTATCATATCCATTGTTGGAAATAGCCATAGCATTTGGTTCTGGAGTTTTTTTCTTTTTTTTTGGAGCTTTAAATAAATCAGAAAGAGAAGACTCAAAGCAGCCTCTTAACTCTTAAAATTATTTGACTATTCTATTGCACTATTTTGTTATTATAGAAGATAATTTCATGAGAGAAGAATACTTTCATGAAAAGAGTCCTCCACTCCTCTGCTCACAATAGAATCCCTTACGCTACCAGCCTTGAAATTTTGGGCTTCAACGATCTAGAACTACGCCGATTAAGGTCTGATCTAAATGTAGTCTTAAAAATTAAAAAGTGGCTTGCCACCCATGTGACCGGATATGAAGATGCCGACGACACTTGTCAGAACCACCTTAAATTCCCTCACACACAGCACTGGCATGCATAAGAATAGGATGTAAACTTGTTTTTTAAAAGGCATCTTTGGTTTGCGTTAAAACAACTTCAACACACGCAATGTTCTGATTGTACCACAAACGCAGTAATCATCCTTACCTTTCACAGAGGCACTGAGTTTTATAAACATGAGCATGATAGTGTGGAATAATCATATCCAAGGACCAGTGGTGGGTTTCAAAAATTTTTGGAAGCTCTTCTGTAGGTGTGGCCTGCTTTCCGGGTCCACTGGTGGAACCTCTTCTAACCGGTAGATTTGACGAACCGGTTCTACCGAATAGGCGCGAACTGGTAGGAACCCACCTCTGGTTTGGAGTTACGATGGACTGAAAAAAGTTACCAGTACTTACAACTCAACCTCAAAATTATGTTTGCTGCAACACGTCCACAGTCATATAACTACAATTTGGGCACTTGGGAACCGGCTCACATTTACAACTGGTTGTGTTGTCTCATTATCCTTTGATTGCGTTTTACAACATTTTCTGTGATCTTCCATTAAATCCATTAATTAAGCTGGACTCAGATTTACAATTACGTGATTTGTTTAAAGACCATGTGATTCCCTTAACCGCAATGACTTGCTTAATGACCATCATCAAAGCGGTTGTAAAATCGAGTCCAGTTACTCGCTGACTTGATTTACAACTGCAACAACTTACAACAACAAAAAAATCCAGGCTTAATTGTGATCGTAAGTCAAGAACCATCCATTCAGCTTCCTTTTTATATCTTTAATGAATGTATTCTCTATACCAATATGTGCATTATTTTAGGATGAAGAAGCAGACGCCAGAAGATATTGTCAAGCATTAAGTATTCAACTGGGTATAGTTTAAAAATGATTATGATACCTTTTACAAGGTGCAAATGACATACTGGCAGCCTGACTCATCTGTTGTAAAAGTGGACCTATATTGTCAACACAACAATAGCTGCTTTTTAGATTTCCAGATGTGCGATACAATTTTAAAGATGTGTAGATCAGGTTTAATGATTCTAATATTTGCCTCCTTTGGAATGCTGCTTTAGGGTTTTTTTTTTAATCAGTCTGACTTTTTAAAGATAGCAAAACACAACTTTAAACAGTGCTCCCTCGGTCCCAGATTGTTTACTATCTAAGACCCGGGAAAAATATTGCAAATACATTTTTATGGAACAAGAGCAGTTTGCTGTAAATATAGCAAACAACATCAGATCAAAGATACTTACTCTTCCACAGTGGGAACCAGTGCCGGAAGAAGAGATTGCTGGCCTTATTTGAAAAGTAAAACCTGGTAGGGCTTATAACCAGGGTAATCTAACTTATTGAACAAAATCTGGATTGGTGGGGTCCTTTATGAACAGCCTGATTTGCTGCAATAGATCATTCTGATTTAATCTCTTCAGACTGGAACAGGGACATAAACCTTCCTCCATATCAGAGGTGTCAATCTCAAGGCCCACGGGCTGGATCCGCCCTGCAGGGTGCTTAGCATTCGAGCATGCAAGAAGGAACAGGAGAGGAGAAAGGGAAAGAGGAAAGAAAACGAAGGAAATATGGGAAGAGAGCAAGGAAGGAAAAATAAGGAAAGAAGAGGGAAAGAAAGGAGATTGAAGAGGGAAGGAAAAAGAAGAAAGGGAAGGAAGGAAGGAAGGAAGGAAGGAAGGAAGGAAGGAAGGAAGGAAGGAAGGAAGGAAGGAAGGAAAGAAGGAAGGAGATTATCATGAGAGTGAGTGAGAGTCTGAAGGAAGTCCTGCTTTAGCACTTGGCCACCACAGGGGCCCCCAACATGAGTGATGTCAAGCTGGCCATACTCCCTGCCCTCCCTCCTCCGAGATAAAACACAATCCTGACCGGACCTCAATGAAATCAAGTTTAACCCCCCTGTTCTATATAGAAAGGGAGAAACAGAAGACCCTGACAATTCCAAGCCAATTAATTTGTTGCCATTCCTGGGGAAACTTTATGCGAGACATTGAAATGGAAAATAAATCTCTTACCTTGAGGAACACTATTTGAACAAATGCTCTTAACCTGCCTTTTAGAAAAGGCAGATTAAATAATTGATCGACGTTTTACATTAGCTTACCTAGCAGGAAAATATTCTACTTCCCTGAAAGGCAGATTATTTGCTGCTTTAATAGATTTTAAGGCTGCCTTTGATTCTGTTAATAGAACCAAACTGGGGCTAAATTAGAAAATTTGGTGCCTGACACAGATCTCACATATTTAATGTAGGCACTATATCAAAATAGCTAGTTGCAACTGCAAGGTTTCCTTATAGGCTATATTACAATGAACAAAAGTGCCGGATGAAGTTATATTCTGTAAGTAGTGTAAATTCTACACTACTTAATATTTTTGCTTACGATTTGGAGCCTACGTTACTTTAGGTTGACGGCAGAGGTGGGTTCCTACCAGTTTGCACCTATTCGGTAGAACCGGTTCGTCAAATCTACCGAACCGGTTAGAAGAGGTTCCACCAGTGGACCCGGAAAGCAGGCCACACCTACAGAAGAGGTTCCGAAATTTTTTGAAACCCATCACTGGTCCTTGGATATGATTATTCTACACTATCATGCTCCTATTTATAAAACTCAGTGCCTCTGTGGAAGGTAAGGATGACTACTGCGTTTGTGGTGCAATCAGAACATTGCGTGTGTTGAAGTTGTTTTAATGCAAACCAAAGATGCCTTTTAAAAAACAAGTTTACATCCTATTCTTATGCATGCCAGTGCTGTGCGTGAGGTAATTTAAGGTGGTTCTGACAAGTGTCGTCGGCATCTTCATATCCGGTCACATGGGCGGCAAGCCACTCCCATCCGGTCACATGAGCAGCAAGCCACTCCCACAAAGGAGGCCACACCCACAGAGTAGGTTCCAACAATTTTAAGGTAGTCCTTCACTGGGGCCTTCTTCTAAACTAAAGGTCATCTAGGTTTGGTGTTTGAACAGAAGATCAGTGCCCAGATTGTTAACCAAATCAAAGAAAATTGTCTCTGCAAAACACCCTACATGGTTGTGTCCATCAGTGGTGGGTTTCAAAAATTGTTTGAACCTACTCTGTGGGTGTGGCCTCCTTTGTGGGAGTGGCTTGCCACCCATGTGACCGGATGGGAGTAGCTTACTGCCCATGTGACCGGATAAGAAGATGCTGACGACACTTGTCAGAACCACCTTAAATTACCTCACACACAGCACTGGCATGCATAAGAATAGGATGTAAATTTGTTTTTTAAAAGGCATCTTTGGTTTGCATTAAAACAACTTCAACACACGGAATGTTCTGATTGCACCACAAACGCAGTAGTCATCCTTACCTTTCACAGAGGCACTGAGTTTTATAAACAGGAGCATGATAGTGTAGAATAATCATATCCAAGGACCAGTGGTGGGTTTCAAAAAACTTTGGAACCTCTTCTGTAGGTGTGGCCTGCTTTCCGGGTCCACTGGTAGAACCTCTTCTAACCGGTTCAGTAGATTTGACGAACCGGTTCTACCGAATAGGTGCGAACTGGTAGGAACCCACCTCTGGTGTCCATGTAATAATCCATTTATGAATTCAATTTGAATGATTTCCTAACTTGGTTAATGGTGGCGGCGCAGTGGTTAGAATGCAGTTTTGCAAGCTAACTCACTGCTCATTCCAGCAGTTCAAATCTCACCAGACTCAAGGTTGACTCAGCTTTCCATCCTTCTGCGGTTGGTAAAATGAGGATCCAGATTGTTGGCGGCAATATGCTGACTCTGCAAACTGATTAGAGAGGGCTGCAAAGCACTGTGAAGTACTATTGTGTAATTGCTATTATCTTATTGGGTTTACAAAAGCAGTCTGTTCTATTTTCACTAATGGAAATCAAGATTATTATTTTTAAAAAAATCTGTTTATGGTAATGACTATATAACAGAACATTTTTTTTCCAGTGAAATATATACTCAGGTTCATGCAAGAAACAAACTGCAAAAAGTTATTTGGATTTGTCGAGTCTCAAAGAGTCCTCCTCCCATATACGAACAAAGCTTTCAATATAATGGGCTTTCAGTATTTCAGAAAAGTTAAGTCCATGAGTTTCACTACTTTGGCAAATCCTGCTTCTGGAAGGCTTCACTGCTTTGTTTATTTTTTCCTAGTTTTGTAGATTTACTTAATGGGGAAAGAGATAGAAAAGAACAGTTTATTATGCTGCTCCCTTTTGATCTTGTTTGTTTTTTTCTTGTATGATCCTTCAGTTTTCTCCAAATCCACAATCCACACCCTTTTATATTTATTTTTCCTTGGTTCTCCGCTTGTTTGTCTGACCCATATTATAATCCTTGCTAGGTTTCAATGTTCAGCATGTCAACAGTTCTTTGAACGCTACTTTTGTCCCCTTTAATTCTTCCCATCCCTTATTAAAATTGTTTTGATGACCTCTTATTTCTGTCTTGTGTAGATAGAAGTTCTTGATTTCTTTGTGTGAGCATTACAGAAACAGTAATAGTAGCAATAGCAATAGCCATTCGACTTATATACCGCTTCATAGGGCTTTCAGCCCTCTCTAAGTGGTTTACAGAGTCAGCATATCACCCCCACAGTCTGGGTCCTCATTTCACCCACCTCGGAAGCATGGAAGGCTGAGTCAACCTTGAGCCAGTGAGATTTGAACCGCCGAAATGCAATTAGCAGTCAGGTGAAGTGGCCTGCAGTACTGCACTCTAACCACTGCGCCACCATACCATTTTAGAGGGGTTTTCCCCCTTTATGTGCTGCAAAAGCACATACCCTATGCAGGGGGTGTCAAACTGGCGGCCCACAGGGCAGATGCAGGCCCCACCCACCCCAGTTCTGCAAAGGCGAAAAAATGTCACGATACATCGTGATACATCAGGTGACACAATTGAGTTTGAGACCCTTGCTCTATAGCAGTGTTTCTCAACCTTGGCAACTTGAAGATATCTGGACTTCAACTCCCAGAATTCCCCAGCCAGCAAATGCTGGCTGGGGAATTCTGGGAGTTGAAGTCCAGACATCTTCAAGTTGCCAAGGTTGAGAAACACTGCTCTATAGTATCTAATTCCTAGACGATGCTAACATTCTAGAATCAATTGTAGAAAGTTTTTATTGTTTAAAATTGCTGCTTTTTAGTAGGAGTGCAATCCTTTCTGCACTACATCACCAGAACATCTCTCAAAGCTGTCTTCGGATGATTTGGTCGCTGACGTGCTCTCTTTTCCACATTACTCTCTTATCCTAAGGAAGCTGTTATAAAAATATATGAGATTCTGTAATGAAACTCTTGAAGCTCTCTAGTTCAAATTTTTAAGGGTGTTTTGATTCTGGTCATCCGAAGCATAAAACAGGCACTAAAGGTGCTAGATTATACCTTGCATTTGAAGCTTGGGCCATATCAAATTGTATCTACAATTAGTTTGGATCAAACCATGTTGCATTTGAACCTAAAACACTCAAATCAGATCTTGGGTTTCATCAAACACTAGAAAATAGGTTCTGATACATACTAGACGTGGGTTTCCCACAATCTTTTTTCAGACAAGCCTGCTAAAGGACTTTGCCAGCAGCAAAGTCAGAGTCACTCGGATTTAGATGGGCAGCTATACAAATTGAATAAATAAAAGAATAAATAAATAACAATTTGCGGTTGAGGAATCGCTGCTACTTTTGCCAGCTTAATTCAGCCTTCCCCCAACCTCTTGTTCTCTGAATGGACTAGCCTTTCACAGTCTCCTGCTCTCTGGATAGACCGGTTTATGGTTTCCATCATCTGCAGAGAGGTGCAGAAATCTCACTAAATAGCCTTATTTATTAATGAATACAAATCTGAGTCAGCTATAGAGTAATACTTCTGTACCTGAATGAATGAGGCATGTGCATCATTGCTGAGCCATTTCAGGAACCAACCAGACCTCTGTGTATCCTGTTAATTTGATGAAATCAAAAAAAAATTGAACAATTATGACTACCAAGCATTCTAAATGGCCCGATATGCCATTCTAACTTGGAGATTTATTAGCAGCAAGTTGCAGAATTAAATTCGCCACATTTCTGAGGCTAAAAATAGCAGGTATGAAACCAATGAAGACGTTCATAATTAATATTCTGATATCATCAATTAATAACTATCTTAAAATACTGTGGAAATGCTATTCCCTAAGCAAGTATTGATTGTATTTGTTGTTATAGGTTTGCTAGAAAACATAGCAGATCTTATTGATTAATTTCTAAAATACATTTTAATGGAATATGTAATTCCTAGATTTGATGACATAACTGTTTGGAAATGTTTCCATAAGTTGACCTGGGGATTCATTTAAAAACATGTGAGAAGGAGGATAAATATCTTACCATTACAGTCAAACCACGCAATGGGATTTAGTATTCATCTTGACAACACTCTTTCTTCTGTAAGGACAGAATTAATCTCATTAAGTGTTATTGCAAGTGTAGGAAAACAGTTTGTGGTGAAGGCAGTGAGCCAAAAAATGAGATATGTAATTGTAACGTATCATCAGAGGAAGGCAGTTTGCTAATGACTTCTGTTGTGGTGCCACCTCATTTAATTATCTAATGTTGACTAATTCAGATTCCCCTATAGATGCAATAGTGCTGTGATTTTTAGATTCCTTTTTATTAAAGTCATAGAATCCATTTGAACTGGTTTGTGTTCACTGTGAGAATTCTATGCTTTGATTTCTGTGTGTTTGTGTGAATCAGAGGTGGATTCCTACCAGTTCGCATCTATTCGGCAGAACCAGAGGAGGAGTTACAACATAGGCAGACTTGCAAGAATATGATGTTGCAGCCTATCTCAATCAAGATAATCGTAAACGTACTATGGAATTGATTTCATGAACTGGTTTATCTAGTGAAGCTACTGAAGTTGACCATTTCTGACTTGTTGTAGTCTCTGCCCCTAAAGAATATCAACATCAGGAATTAGGGGGAGACTTCTTCATGTTGGCTTCCCTCCTTTGGAATACTATACCCCTAGAGTTAAAATGGCGTCTTCCTTACTATTGTTTCAGTGAGCCATTATGATCTTGCTCTTCAAAAAATCTTTGCAGGAAAATATAAATTTCAAACAACCTAGTACTGGGGAGTTTGGAGAACTAGCTGATTATTTTGTTGTTGCAGTCAATATGAGGGGAAAGAAAATTTATAAAAAAAGGAAATAGATTCTGTGGATCTTTGTTTTCTAATCTTGCTGTCTGTGAACTGGGAAGATTTAGAGACAGCTGTATTACAGCATTTTCTCTCAACTTCCTACCAAGGTAGAAGAAATTGGTCATCATTGGTATCAGATATTTAAATATTGAAATTGGTCAAATTGGTCATCAGATATTTAAAAGCCTAGATTTTTAAAATCTGTATGTGACACCAAAAGAATCAATGGAAGCACTAGGCAAAACTTAGAGACTGTCGTATGCAAAGCCACAATCTTTATCATCTGTCAAGACAGTGGGAGATCAAAAAAGTTTGCATGGAAAATGCTGTGACCAATCAAATGCGTGCTTGACAAAAGCGCGCTGACATAAGTGCGCCGAGAAAACCGCGAGTTCGAAATCGCACCCACAAAAGGGCACTGACAAATGCACGCCGACAAAAGCGTGATTAGGGTTAAAGTAAGGGTTAGGGTAAGGGTTAGGTTTAGGTTTAGGTTTAGGTTTAGGGTTAGGGTTAGGGTTAGGGTTAGGGTTAGGGTTAGGGTTAGGGTTAGGGTTATTTATTTATTTAGTTAACCAAAGTGCGATTAGGGTTAAGGTAAGGCTTAGGGTTAGGGTTAGGGTTATTATGTTGTTTTCACATTGTTGATGGCGCGCTTTTGTTAGCGCACATTTGTTGGCGCCCTTCTGTGGACACGATTTTGAACACGTGGTTTTCTCGCCGTGGTTTTCTCGCCGCGCTTTTGTCGAGCGCGCATTTGTCGGTGAACCGTAAAATGCATCTTTAAATGCAAACACTGTACTATATGACTTTCACACCCAGATGATTAAAAGAGAGCTTTAGTTGAATTTCCAAGAGCTGTTTAAAATATATATATTTCAGACTCCATCCGTTGTCTCATATCTGTAGTTGCCTCTTTGAACTCTTTCTCTGAATCCAGTTCTGGTTTGAGTTAAAAACACTTTTGCATTTTCATAATCTTCTTTGGGATCATCTTATGATATTTAGGTTGCATGTCCAGTACAGATACGCAGACTGTTCTAAAGGCTGAGAAAACCTATTGTTTATTATAGTTTATAATTATATTCCAATGTCGTTATATTTTCCATCTTTCAGTCTCTGTATAACCCTTTAAATGATTAGTATTAATTTGCTTCTCAAATGAGAATCAGATGGAGAAAAGCTAATAAGAGAAGTGGAACAGATTAATATTCAATCGAATCCATAACTTTTTCATTTAGGGTTGATGAATAAAGGGATAGAAAAAAGCCACGAACATTTATTTCAATATATCGTTACTGTACTGTGGCAAGATTATTAAATGCACAAAGGTGAAAAGATTCGGCATCAGCTAGTGTGGAGGAACGCTTGATAAAATTGGCCGGACTTACTGAAATGACAAATTAATTTCTTTGATTAGAGAAAGGACAATACCTATATTTATTAGTGGCTGGAAATTTCTTATGGATTTTTTCTGTAATTTTTTTTTTAAAGAGTGTACTTTTCATTGATAGTGTTATGCTTAGGAATGATTGTAGAAAGAAGAGAGACATGGTGTAACTTTAGTGAGAAAGGTTAAAATATAATTGTACTTATAACTGCTGTGAAAGAGTATCACAAGTCACTTTTAATATTTTTTTTTCTTTTTCCCACTTTCTTCCGTACCTTTTCTTATTGCACCTTTACCTTTTTCTTTTCATTTTTCTTCTTTCTCTTTCTCTTTTAGCTTGTAGGAGTTCTTATTATTGCTAGTAAAACGTTCAATAAAAATATTTTTAAAAATAGAGAAGAGGATCAGAGACAACTCTCCTCTTGTTTTATGATGACTGTCATGTTGCAGGCATGAAGGGAGGGGGATGGAGGAAGGGCGTGGTGGGGGTAGAAGAGACCATATATAGCCTTTGCTCAAGCCTACATTTGGATAGAGCTTGCTCTATTTGTGAAACTGAGGAGAAACAAGACACACAACTTCTAAGACAAGGTATATTCCTTAGAATTCATTCTAATTGATTGATTTCATAGTCTATTAATTACGGGAAAAAAATATTTTGCATGATTGCTTGGACTGGTGCTTGGGAACAGTTGAGTTTGGAGAACATATTTTATGAGCAAGCTGTAATAAATTGTTGAAAGCATTTTCAGGAAGCCTCAATATACATACCAGAATTGACCCAGGAATTGTGAAATCCAGTGAATTTCATGTACATTTTTTTCCTGGTAGTTTGTATAGGACCAAAGAGATAGCATGCTTAGTTTTTTATTTTATTTTAAAGTTGCATACTTTTATTTTATTTTAACGTTGCATACTTGCATGCTTAGTTTTTTATTTTATTTTAAAGTTGCATACTTTTATTTTATTTTAAAGTTGCATACTTGCATGCTTAGTTTTTTATTTTATTTTAAAGTTGCATACTTTAAAAAAAAACAAATATTCTGGATATTATTAGGAAATTGACAATGTTCTTTTCTTAGCTTTTTTGTCATATATCTATATAAGAGAAATGTTTTGGGATGTTTTTGTGACATTAGCTTGCATTCTCCAAGGCACCTGAGGGTAGAACAAGAAGCAATGGGTGGAAACTAATCAAGGAGAGAAGCAACTTAGAACTGAGGAGAAATTTCCTGACAGTGAGAACAATTAATCAGTTGAACAACTTGACTCCAGAAGTTGTGAATGCCCAAACACTGGAAGACTTTAAGAAGATGTTAGATAACCATTTGTGGTGTAGGGTTCCCTGCCTAGGTAGGGGGTTGAGTATTGATTAATTTATTTATATGCCGCCCTTTTCCCTGGGGGGACTCAGGGCGGCTTACAACTCGAAAAGGGGGGGAAACAAACAATTAACACATAGGACAGTACATCATTAAAAGCACAACATTCATACTATTCGGGTGGGTTACAGTCTTTAACCCCAGGCCTGACGGGATAGCCAGATTTTAAGGGCTGTGCGGAAGGTCTGGAGGGTGGTGAGGGTACGAATCTCCACGGGGAGATCGTTCCATAGGGTCGGAGCTGCCACCGAGAAGGCTCTCCTCCGCGTAGTTGCCAGTCGACATTGACCGGCAGATGGGACTCGGAGGAGGCCTAATCTATGGGATCTAATTGGTTGGGTGGAGGTAATTGGCAGTAGGCGGTCTCTCAAGTTGGGTTGGACTAGAAGACCTCCAAGGTCCCTTCCAACTATTGTATTGTATCTATTTTTCTACACACACACACACACACACACACACACACACACGGGCAATACCATGATCAGCCTAGTGTAGTGATGGCTTGTTCGCATTAACTTTTTTCCTCTTTGCTTCCTTGATGTAGGGGAGGCATCAGTGAGATAACTACAATGTCAGAACCAACTAAGAAAACTCCTCCTGTCTTGAGTGGACGGAGGGCTGTTCCACCCAACGTTTCCAATGCAGAAGAAGATGAAGTTCCTGAAGTAGAGACAACTGTTGCGTTGCCAAGGGGATTTAATCGAGAAGGTATGTCTAACCACACGATTTAGAACTAATCAATACACCTGAGAATTTTTTCTTCACTTCGCCCATACTGTTGTAAAATATCGAAATTCAGACACTCATGCCCTCGTCTTGAACTTGGCTGTCCCAAAATTTCAGAGGCAGGAGATCCCAGAAGAAAGCTAGATCTTGTGTCATCTCTATCAAAGCAAGTAGCCATTGTGGAAGACAAGTCTAAAATCCTGACATTTAACATGTATTTCTTTTTAAAATCAGCACAATTAATTGGGTTTTTTTAAATTAGCAATTAGCTTGCTTTTCAGGTTTAACACACCCTTAATATTGATTTATTTACTGGGGAAAGAATGGACATTCTCTTGCTTTTCCCATGGTGTCAACAACCCTTCTGTATGTTTGATGCTCTCCTATTACCAAAATCTCTCTTCCTATTCTCTACCAAAGCCTACTAGACATTCCACCAGTGGTGGGTTTCAAAAATTGTTCGAACCTACTCTGTGGGTGTGGCCTCCTTTGTGGGAGTGGCTTGCCACCCATGTGGCCGGATGGGAGTGGCTTGCCGCCCATGTGACCGGATATGAAGATGCCGACGACACTTGTCAGAACCACCTTAAATTCCCTCACACACAGCACTGGCATGCATAAGAATATGATGCAAACTTGTTTTTTAAAAGGCATCTTTGGTTTGCTTTAAAACAACTTCAACACACGCAATGTTCTGATTGCACCACAAACGCAGTAGTCATCCTTACCCTTCACAGAGGCACTGAGTTTTATAAATAGGAGCATGAGAGTGTAGAATAATCCTATCCAAGGACCAGTGGTGGGTTTCAAAAAATTTTGGGACCTCTTCTGTAGGTGTGACCTGCTTTCCGGGTCCACTGGTGGAACCTCTTCTAACCGGTTCGGTAGATTTGACGAACCGGTTCTACCGAATAGGTGTGAACTGGTAGGAACCCACCTCTGAGTGTGTTGTAGTAATTCAGATGAGAAACCGCAAGAACATGAGAGGCTGTCATCAAAGAGTCTCGGCCCAGGGCAATCAGAACATTGCGTGTGTTGAAGTTGTTTTAACGCAAACCAAAGATGCCTTTTAAAAAACAAGTTGACATCCTATTCTTATGCATGCCAGGGCTGTGTGTGAGGTAATTTAAGGTGGTTCTGACAAGTGTCATCGGCATCTTCATATCCGGTCACATGGGCGGCAAGCCACTCCCATCCGGTCACATGGGTGGCAAGCCACTCCCACAAAGGAGGCCACACCCACAGAGTAGGTTCGAACAATTTTTGAAACCCACCACTGCCTGATACCACTCGTCTATCCTCTCTCCCAACTGCCCCGAGCAGCAGATGAAATGGAAGATTAACAGGGCAATAAACCCATCCACATTTGGAGACATGGAGCAATATGACCTTTGTCCACGGGCAACCGCAATAAAATTGAATGATATGTACCAGTTGGAAGGAATTGGACTTAAGAATTGGAGCTAAGTGATGCAGGTCAGAGACAAAGCTGAGGAGCACTTGAAAATGCAGCAGCGCCAAGAGGTTGGAAAGATAAAAGTTGCAGCCCAGTTCTGAAGACCTTTTTTTATCTAGGGGAGATTAAGGAACCAGCCTCAGTCATTGGGGCCAATCCCAAAGAAGTGAGGATACTTCACTGCCAGGAAAGTACTTCAGGCAATAATATAGATAGTTCGCAGAAGCATGCAACAGATTTAAGCCAGGCTTCTTGGAGATACTTAAGAATCACATTAACAAAACTTTTCATTTTGAGCACCTTAGAAACACTTTTTTTTTTTTGGGGTAGCTGGCTCTTGGTTATTTCATCAGAAAATCTCTGCTATCATCTCCTGACTCCTGTTATTTTCCATCCCCCGAAGGTTCCACCTTAATTCTAGTTACCTCCAATAGACCGATTAGATCCCACAGATTAGGCCTCCTCCGAATTCCATCCGCTGGCCAATGCCGACTGGCGACCACTCGGAGGAGAGCCTTCTCTGTGGCTGCTCCAGCCCTTTGGAACGAGCTCCCCGTGGAGATTCGAACCCTCACCACCCTCCAGGCCTTCCGCAAAGCCCTTAAAACCTGGCTGTTCCAACAGGCCTGGGGCTAATGAGCTTTTGTCCCCCCTCGAATGGTATGGTTGTTGTGTGCTTTTAAATTGTGTATTGTTCTGTTCGTCTTTTTATTCCTTATTTGTACCCCCCCCCCTTGACTTGGGTTGTGAGCTGCCCTGAGTCCCCTTCGGGGAAAAGGGCGGCATAGAAATATAATAAATCCTAATCCTAATCCTAATCCTAGTTGTTTAGGTCTCCATATCTTTACCTTAAAAGTCCTTGATGGATTCGTGATTATGACAGCTGGTGAAAACTATTCATAGTTATGCTCCTTTTAAAGTCAAGAACTTGAGATTGAAGATATTGTACCTAAAGTTAAGCAACGATACATAATAATACACAAGGTTATATTTGAACTTTGGCTGTTTCATACAATTTCCAAAGCTAAGGTTATGGAAGAGATTGAGATTTGTTTTATTTATATGCCGCCCTATTCCCAGGGGGACTCAGGGCGGCGAACAACTCAAGGGGGAAAGGGAACACAAAAGCGTTTAAAATAGCCAACAGCCACACAGCCACACAGATCAAGCGGGGAAGGGAACTCATCAACCCCAGGCCTGCCGACACAGCCAGGTTTTAACGGCTTTTCGGAAGGCCTGGAGAGAGGTGAGGGTCCGAATCTCCGCGGGGAGCTCGTTCCAAAGGGCCGGAGCCGCCACAGAGAAGGCCCTCCCCCGGGTAGTAGCCAGATGGCATTGGCTGGTAGACAGGACCCGGAGGAGGCCTACTCTGTATGATCTAATGGGTCTTTGGGAGGTACTTGGCAGCAGGCGGTCTCTCAAGTAAACTTGAGGTAAACTTGCTATTCAATAAATTTGTATTTGATTAGCATTAATTTGGGGGAAAAAACAGCATCGAAGGGCAATTGCAATGTTTTTACAGGAGTGGTTTCTGCTTTTTTGGTGTGTGTGTGTGTGTGTGTGTGTGCTCTATTTGAGAGAAAAATCTATCCTTTGAAAGATCTATTTGAATTGGGAACAATTTTTTCATTGATGCCAACCTATTGCAAATAGCCTATTATTTCTTTACACCTGTAAATTCATGCTAAAATTGCCTAAAATGATTTTTTCAGTTTTAAAGTTCTTGGAAGAAGAAGCCTTCAAAATGAGATGTCCATTTGCCATTTCAATAGAGGGTTGAGAAAACAGAAACAGCTCTCGTTTCCAAATAGAGTTGTCGGCCTTTGAGATTGCCCAATTCAGTTTTCATTTTGCTCAAGGGACCGAAACATGACTCTGAAAAGTATTGCTCGTCATTAATTTCCTCTACCTTTAATTCATTCAAACTTATCTAAGTGTGCTTTGTGAATGCCCACTGCTGTGCACGCGCATATATGCATTGGCAGACACACACGTACATCCAGAGATCATTTCAAGTGTGGCTATCATTCTGGTAGAAATCCCAGGAGGAGTCCCTCACATAAATTAACAACAATCTTGTTAGGGTTGTTGTAAATTGGCTGCTGGCATATGTACAAGAGAGTGAAGTGAGCAGATGGTCCCGGTACGAAGAAGCAGTGGGGGTGTAATATTAAAGAGAATCTGCTGCCATGGAGATGTGGCCTCTCACAGGGAGTTGGTCCATTGGGAAAGCTGTGCTGAATGCATTCTTGATATGGTCGGTGACCTCCAGGTTCCTTTGTCCAAGGAACTGGTTAACATGTCAAGGGCAGATGCCTCATGGACAGCCAGGGACACGGTACAGAAGTTTTTCCTTACAGCTATTGACACATCGTTAGGCACAGTGAAAATGGATGACACGCTTTTCTAGACTGTTTGCTGGTGTTCTTCTGGTCAAATCTGGATGTTTAGGAATTGCTAAGTAGAAAGATGTGGAGAAATGAGACATGGGGGCAAGGAAGTCTTTATGGGAAGCTTAGTTCTTTAGATACAGTTCCGTCCTTGTGCTTCTGCTAGAACAGGGCTGTCAAATTTGCGGGCCGCAGGCCAGATGTGTCACGCGCTGGCCTCCGTGGCACGACAAAACCGTGCTCGACTAAAGCGCGCCTGATTAAACCGCGTCGCTGACGTCATCAGCAGGGCGACAACAGCGAGCGCGGAGAAAGAAGGGCGCTTTAAAAGCAAGCCGATTCAAGTTAAGGTAAGGGTTAGGTTTAGGGTTAGGGTTAGGGTTAGGTTTAGGTTTAGGGTTAGGGTTAGGGTTAGGGTTAGGGTTAGGGTTAGGTTTAGGGTTAGGTTAAGGGTTAGGGTTAGGTTTAGGATTAGATTAAGGGTTAGGTTTAGGGTTAGGTTTAGGGTTAGGTTAAGGGTTAGGTTTAGGGTTAGGTTTAGGGTTAGGTTAAGGGTTATGGTTATGGTTATGGTTATGGTTATGGTTATGGTTATGGTTATGGTTAGGGTTAGGGTTAGGGTTAGGGTTAGGGTTAGGGTTAGGGTTAGGGTTAGGGTTAGGGTTAGGGTTAGGGTTAGGTTAAGGGTTAGGGTTAGGTTTAGGGTTAGGTTAAGGGTTAGGATTAGGTTTAGCGTTAGGTTAAGGGTTAGGTTTAGGGTTAGGTTTAGGGTTAGGTTAAGGGTTAGGTTTAGGGTTAGGTTTATGGTTAGATTTAGGATTAGGTTTAGAGGGGTTAGGTTTAGGTTTAGGGGTTAATTTTAGGTTTAGCGTTTACAGCGTGCTTTTTTCTCCGCGCTGTTGTCGCGCTGTGATGACGTCAGCTACGCGGTTTCGTCGAGCGCCCTTTAGTCGAACGTGGTTTTGTGGTGGAACCGCCGGCCTCACCCACGCCCCATTTACCAAAGGGGGGGGGAAATACGCAATGCTCCCCGTGATGCTGCTGTGCTGTGAGGACGCAACTTTGACACCCCTGTGCTAGAATGTATGAAGGGGATTTCCATCAATAATTCTTGTTTCAAGAATTCTTACCTCTTGGCTATAGGACAAATGTCTTGATAACATGACATTTGCAAATTTTAACAGAAAGGAGAAATATTTCATAGTCTAAAATATAATCGCTTTTTTTTTCTGTAATGGGGTAACGTTCACAGATTAAAGTGAACGTTCTATTTGGAAAGAATATAGAGGAAGGCAAAAATTATTGTTCCTCCGGAACTCGATTTGGGCAGGGTTTCTTGTGGCAACTAATGGATCCGTGCTAAGAGTTCATTTGGCGGATTAGTTCCTAAAATATTGTTTGTTGGGGGGGAAAAAAAAAGACCTTAGCACTCTGCCTGCCTTATTGTGAAATTCATGTACAGTTGAAGGCAGATTAATCATTACTTTTTGAGGTTATGTGATGCAAGTTCTCGGATGCCACGCTGCTCGGGGTGACATGAAAATCAGCAGAAGTATTTGTGGTTTTTTTTGCAATATCAGCAGAAGTATTAAGAAATTTGTAACCTTTGAACACTAATTCTGCCTTTCAGATTAAAAAAAAAAAAGACAAGTGAATAGGAAAATATAAGAATATCAGAATAATCGGCTGAAGCAGGCCAATACCCATCTTTATCCAGCATTAATAAAGATGATGCTAGCAGTAATATTACGAAACCAAGCAGGCAATATATCTAAATAAAGTAATTTTTTGCTTCTACAACAGCCCAGAACTTCAGATACCTCTGGAGTGCTCATAATTAGATGGTAGAAACATTCTCCCGTTCAGTTGTTCTCCTGAAAATGAATTTGGAAGATGTGTTGCTCATAACCTTAAGATAATATTGAATCTCCAAGATTAGTAGTCCTGTATCGAACCGTCCATAAATCTATCCAACTCCCCCTTTTAAAAAAACATACAAATTAACAGCCAGCACTACCTCTTTTGATAATGTATCACAGAAATTGTTACCGCATTTTCTTAGGGCTTCTCTAAATCTCTTTCTAATCAACTTTATTGGATGACTGCTGATTCTTGTCTTTTGAGGGCAAAGCGGTACACCTCAATCAGGGCTCAACCACCATTCTTCCCACCTAAGAGTCCCAAATTTGCTAGCGTTTTCTCAAGGTAAAGGAACTTGCCCCTCCTAAGAACTTTGATTTTCCTCCCCAATACTATTTCCAACTGCTTTATATCCTTTTCCAAATAATAATGAGTTGCTCAATAGATTTATAAGAGCCGAGGTGGCGCAGGGGTTAGAGTGCAGTACTGCAGGCCACTTCAGCTGACTGTTATCTGCAGTTCAGCGGTTCTAATCTCACCGGCTCAAGGTTGACTCAGCCTTCCATCCTTCCGAGGTGGGTGGAATGAGGACTCGGATTGTTGGGGGTGATATGCTGACTCTGTAAACCGCTTAGAGAGGGCTGAAAGCCCTATGAAGCGGTATATAAGTCTAACTGCTATTGCTATTTATATAAGGGCATTACAGGTGCAGATATAACAATAGAGATGTTTAAATTCATTACAATGTTGGCAGCTTCATTTCCATTCCCCTTCCTTGTGATTTCTAGGATGGAATTGGCTATACCCTGAGCTGGCATTGAAATCTCCATTATATTTTCCTAAATCTTTGGGATATTAGTTATAAATAGCATATAAACTATCAGACCTTTGGGACAGGGGTTCACAGCTTTACATTTACTTATATAAAATTTCATTTGCAATTTGGTTGACCAATCACCCAGTGATAGTAGATTCTTCTGGAGTGCTTCTAGCCACATTTGGGTACTATCTTCCACAAATTTGGCTGGCCCACCGCTTATGACTAAGTGAAGAATATTTAAAAGTAACCTTAAACGAGATCCCAAAATAAATCTCTGAAGCACATCAATTCTTACTTCTCTCTTTTGAGAAAATTGTCTGTGTATTCCTCATCTTTGCTTTCTTTCTTTTTTTAGAATGCCACTGTGTCTTCATATCCAACAGCATTTTACATTTTTACACAAATAGAATAGAATAGAATAGGTTGGAAGGGACCTTGGAGGTCTTCTAATCCAACCCCCTGCCTAGGCAGGAAACTCTATACCATTTCAGACAAACGGTTGTCCAATCTCTTCTTAAAAACTTCCAGTGTTGGAGAATTCACAACTTCTGGAGGCAACTTCTGTTCCACTGATTAACTGTTCTAACTGTTAGGAGATTTCTTTTTAATTTTAGGTTGCTTCTCTCCTTGATTAGTTTCCATCCATTGCTTCTTCTCCTACCCTTGACTCCCTCTTCTTTGGGGCAACCCCTGAGATATTGGAACATGCTAAGTCCTCGACCTGCGACCGGTCCTAAAGTCCTCAACTTACGACCGGCCGCAGGTCCTCGACTTACAACTGACGGCCGGCAACAGCCAAGCTGTGCCTGATTGGCTAAAGCGCGACTGGCTGAGCGCGGGCTGCCAGAAGCACTCCCATTGGCCACCCTGCTTGACAGCTTCCGTATAAATAGCTGTCAAGCAGGGCGAGGTGCTGAATTCTGCCTGTACATAGTTCTTGTTCTGTTTTAACAATAAACCGCTGTTAAATTTACCTCAGCTGCCTCACGTCTCGTCCATCCTTCGATCTTTTGCAGAACGCTGCTGTCACGTCACCCTTAGTCCTTCTTTTCATTCACAAAGTCTCCCTTCACCCTCTCCTCACTATATCTCATACGTGGACTGCAAACATCTAGAGGCCCAGATATTCAGAAAACATTGTTTCCTGCCACCTAGTGTTCTTCTACATTTATGTAGCTTGAGGACAGTGGTGGGTTTCAAAAATTGTTCGAACCTACTCTGTGGGTGTGGCCTCCTTTGTGGGAGTGGCTTGCCGCCCCATGTGACTGGATGGGAGTGGCTTAACACCCATGTGACCTGATATGAAGATGCCGACGACACTTGTCAGAACCACCTTAAATTACCTCACACACAGCACTGGCATGCATAAGAATAGGATGTAAACTTGTTTCTTAAAAGGCATCTTTGGTTTGCGTTAAAACAACTTCAACACACGCAATGTTCTGATTGCACCACAAACGCAGTAGTCATCCTTACCTTTCACAGAGGCACTGAGTTTTATAAATAGGAGCATGATAGTGTAGAATAATCATATCCAAGGACCAGTGGTGGGTTTCAAAAAATGTTTGGAACCTCTTCTGTAGGTGTGGCCTGCTTTCCGGGTCCACTGGTGGAACCTCTTCTAACCGGTTCGGTAGATTTGACGAACCGGTTCTACCGAATAGGTGCGAACTGGTAGGAACCCACCTCTGCTTGAGGAACATCATGTGAGAGAGATTTGGGAAGCTGTGCCGAGATGGGGAAGCTGTTTCTAAATGTAAAATCCTAAAGCTGTACCTGGTATTCCTTCTCCTACCGCACTGCTATGTATTTCCAAGTATAAGTCAGAATGTAGCCTTGGTATTAGCAACTGAGGTTTTAAATTGGAGAGATTTTGGCATAATTGAGGATTACCATGCTTCAGGAAAATAAAGGGCTCCTCTCTCTTGTGATTTGATTCATATACTACTTGAGGCAGCAGGACATAGTTTAAATTACATTTTGGCAGAGTGGAAATATCTACTGGTGATACGTGTTATAAAGCCCAAACCAGCTTGCAACATGGCTTAATTAGAATGATCCTGGGTGATTAATCCTTTGGGAGCTGCTGTCGTCAGGTTCTTTAGTCTGTCTAAAGAGGAGCCTTATTAAAGTGTTTTTTTGCAATGGCCAATGGCACGGAAAGCGGTATATTTTCCTAGACTAACCACAGGACTCTGCTTCAACATTACAATCAGGGCGCTCAGCTGTTGAATTAAAATTTAATTTGGAAGTGGTAGGATTGCCTCCGGGCTGCATTATCTGTCTTCAAAGGGTCTGCATCATTGATGAGGCTTCCTTTAAGGTCAGAAGTCTGGTGTTCTGTAGTTGGGAATGGGGGAAAAAAGCTGAGAAGAGCCGTTAATAAGGACTGCAGCAGTTATACTAGTTACGTTAGATAAATCAGCAGTTCCTGTAGCTTTTAAGAACACCCCCCCCCCCCACTTTCCCAATACCAAATGTATTTCGTTTGTGCCTGTTTTTGTGGAAAACAGGCCTGGCAAAATTTGTGTCCAATAGAAGAGAATATATGTCGCTCAAGGTTGAACTGTGGAGTCCTTGGTGCAGTGGTGGGTTTCTGTTTAAAATATTTTATTCATTTTCATTTTCATTTTATATAATCACATATATACTGTGCAAGATTGAGGCCATGTAACATTAAGCAATAAACATAACTCTTCTTATATTCCAAAATACAAAACCAACATAACGCTTCAACCCTCCATACACCCTTTCTTTCTCCCCCCTCTCCAACTTTCCTTTCTCCCCTTCAACATTCCCCTCTTCTACTTCCCCTCCCCCTTAACATTCCTTTCTCCCTCACTCTGTCAAAAACCTAGGAGTACTCCAGTGGTGGGTTTCAAAAAACTTTGGAACCTCTTCTGTAGGTGTGGCCTGCTTTCCGGGTCCACTGGTGGAACCTCTTCTTCTTCTCTTTTTTTTTAATGTATTAATTTTTATTTTAAACACATTAAGCACATCAACAGAAACAAACACATGACTTAAAAACAACATAGGAACAAGAAGTTCCATCGTATATCATACAGCAGTTCCGAATCGGTTTCTTTGCAGTTAGTGTTTTCCCTTCTATACATTTCTATCTTGCGTTCATAATCTCCTTATTCGTTATCCATTTTTATATAGAATTCTTTATTTATTTATACTTAGCTACTTATGGCCAAGTATTATTTACCTATATTGTGCTTTATATTTTTACTGTCATTTATTCTCTTACATACAGTTGTAGGTATACATTCACATACTTATTCTTTTTCTTTGCCATTCTTATACTTTTGTTATTCCATTTAAAAGGTTATAATATACAGTTTGGATTGCTTTGTTTACCATCCCTAGTGCCTGTTGTGACACCACCTTATTTTCTCTTCCTTTTCTTTTCTCCCTCCCTTCCTTCTCTACTTCCTTCCTTCCTCCTCTCCTTCCCCTTCTTCCTTCCCTTACCTCTCCCCTACTCCTACCTCTTTCTTCTCCTTCCTACCCTCTCTCCTTCTCTTTTTCTCTCTTCCTCCCTCCTCTCCTTCTCTTTCTCTCCCTCCCACCCACCTCTCCTTACCTCTTTCTTCTTCCCTTACCTCTCCTCTACTCTTCCTCTTCCTTTCCTACTATCTCTCCTTCTCTTTCTCTCCCTCCCTCCCTCCTCTCCTTCTCTTTCTCTCCCTCCCACCCACCTCTCCTTACCTCTTTCTTCTTCCCTTACCTCTCCTATGCTCTTCCTCTTTCTTTCCTACTATCTCTCCTTCTCTTTCACTCCCTTCCACCCTCCACTCCTTTCCCTTCCTTCGTCCCTCCATTCTCTACTTCCTTCCTCCCCTCCTTTCCTTCCTTCTTCCCTTCCTTTCTTTTTCTATTGTTATAGGTGTCTCTTTCAAATCCCAGTTTATGTTTTCTTGGGGATGATATTTGGTGGAACTTCTTCTAACCGGTTGGGTAGATT
Source organism: Thamnophis sirtalis (assembly GCF_051295495.1). Taxonomy (NCBI): domain Eukaryota; kingdom Metazoa; phylum Chordata; class Lepidosauria; order Squamata; family Natricidae; genus Thamnophis; species Thamnophis sirtalis. Next base: position 172,988,439 of record NW_028261382.1, read on the forward strand.
TGACGAACCGGTTCTACTGAACTGGTGCAAACCTGTAGGAACCCCCCTCTGCCTTGGTGTTGCCTGAGCTTGATTGTGGACTTGCAAACATATCTAGTTGGGTAGATTACATAATGTTATTTAGTTGGAGAACATCTGCAAGCCAACAACCAAGCTCAGAGAACACCAAGGACCTCATAAAACACATGTGTGTACAATTTCATATGTATTGGTTGCCAAAATTGCAGAAATCAGTTGTGTAGTTCTGCTCGCTCCCACCCTGTGTCATGAGGTTTAGAAATTTGCTACATTCATTCATTCTTCAAAATAAAACTTCAGATCTCATGATTTCTTCCAACATCACAGACAGTCACTTGGAAGAACATTTGTCAACTGGGTGTCTTAAGTAAAAAAGCCGATGAAACTGAGAAGTTTTTGTTCAAAACAGGATTTTGGAAGCTTGCTAATACTAAATTAAAGACCTAATATGAACACTCATTAAGCCAGAGAACATTTTAAAGAATGTGGGATCTAAGAGCCATGTTAATAAATAAAATATCCTTTTCAAGCCAGGGTCATGTTTTCAGCCAAATAAAAATAAATATCCCAATAGCAGCTAATAATATATATCATGTTTGAATGCTGAATGTTTGAATGTTTCTTTAAAAGAATACCAAGAAGAAAAGTAATGTTCACTGTTCCAAATCACAGGGCCTGACACCACATCCAAATAACTTAAATAATCATGATTAATATGTTTATTGAATGCTGTTTTTAAATATTAAACAAGGTGGAAAAGTAACCTCTTTTCCAAATACGTAGAAACCAGTGGTGGGTTTCAAAAATTGTTGGAACCTACTCTGTGGGTGTGGCCTCCTTTGTGGGAGTGGCTTGCCACGCATGTGACCGGATGGGAGTGGCTTGCCGCCCATGTGACCGGATATGAAATTATGAATTAATACTTAGGTCGGTCCAAGTAGCTATTCAGAAACTTTGGCATTGAAGCATGCAAGTCTTAAAGCTGTCAAGTTACAAGATCCTTGCCAGTAGTGGGTTTCAAAAAAGTTTGGAACCTCTTCTGTAGGTGTGGCCTGCTTTCCGGGTCCACTGGTGGAACCTCTTCTAACTGGTTCGGTAAATTTGATGAACCGGTTCTACCGAACTGGTGCGAACTGGTAGGAACCCGCCTCTGGTAGAAACATATACTATAGATTGTAAGAAACTGAGCACTGCTGGAATTCTTAATTTATACTGGTATTTCAACCATATATATTATCTGAGATGCTCACTTCGTTGTATAGTAAATGGGAGTGAATGCATGGCTCATTGCTAAACTGAGCTCAATTTAGTTTTGATTATGACATAGATCTTCACAATGTAGCAAGCATAATATATTAGTTGAGTATGAAAAATAAATAAGTTAAAATAGAAGTAGCAAGTCCAAAACTGACAAATTCAAAGCTAAATATAATATTCCATAACACCAGTTTCCTGGATTTAATTTGTATTACTTCAATCAATGATAGAGGGGAAAAAATAATCATAATAGTTAAATGTCAGAGGTTTTTTTTAGTGAAGTCTTATAACATCAGCTTTATAAAATCTGGCATGTCCCTTGGTTCAGACTATTAAAAATGTAGGAAATTATCACAAAATTGGTAGCTAGATTGGCTTGTTTATTCTTGTTTATTCTTTAACAAGTCAAGGGTGGGATTTTTTGTGCCTTAATACGAAGGATAATTTAGGAAATAAAGAGGAAGGTCTTTGTCTTATCTAAAATGATAAAAGTATAGATTTTTAAAGTATCTCCACCTTTTCTCACAAGGTGAGAACTCTCATTTATCCTCAGATATTTGAGCAAAATTCTTTACCTCACAATCCAATGGTCTGTTCAAATGCAGAGAAATTGCTCGCTGACATAAGTATGAATTTTCCGCGAAATACATTAAGCAAATGGAATTAATTGTGGGGAAATGGCTGTGCTGGCTTTAAAAGATGTTTTCTATCTCTGTTTACGTGAAGGTGTTCTGGAAGTCGAAGAAGTCCTTGTATTCAGCCGTGAATATGAAATTAATAAGAAGGAGCACCACACAGACAAATACTACAATTTCAAACTGATTGTGCGCCGAGGACAGAGTTTCCATATTCAGATTGTATTCAATCGTGCATACGATCCGGAGAAGGACCAATTCTGGATTGAATATCTTATAGGTAAGTGCCAACTAGTGCCTGTTCTTGTTATTTATTTATTATTTATTGTCTCTCTTTTTATCTTGTAAAAGCCTATGGTTACAGTGGGAAAACAGGGTCATTTATCATGCAAATCATGCAGATGCATATTTTTTCATAATCTCAAACAGGTACTTACTCAATTTTTATTTAGAACATGTCATAAAGATGTAATGTTACCAGATGATAATAGAAACAGTTAATGGAATGCCATTATGTGGGTGTTTTTTTTTAAAAAAAGGAATATTTTATATAAAAGGACGTAAAAACAATTATAGTCAAAGGAAGGTTGAGGTATGATAGTAATATATATATATATATATATATATATATATATATATATATATATATATATATATATATATATATATATATATATATATATATATATATATATATATAATTTAAAATAAATAACTTGATATGAACTGTAGGTAATGACTGTGGAAGGGATGCACGAAAGTTTTTTTGTAACCAATTGACACACTTTCAACAATTTGTAATGGAAGATGGTTTTGTGGTGTTTTTTGTGTTTTGTTTGTCTGTGTTTATTCAAAAATAAAAAAATTCTTTTAAAAAAAGATGGTACATGCAGTTCATAGGCTGCAAGCTGAAAAACTTGATTTGGGGTGTCTCCTAAATTTAAGTGCTTCTTAAAGTGTCCCCCAACACCCACCCAGGGATTCAGGAAGCCAAAATTATTTGCCAGAGGTTTAAGACGTATGCAAACATTCTCATTATAATTTATTCGTTAAAAATATAGTCTTTTTAAATTAAAAATATTTATGTTCATATCTAATAATAATCGGGGAACCCAGAGTGGGATGGAGCCCACTTAAATGGCTGATATGAGTGTGTGTTGTGGCCGGGGTGGAGGTGGGGTGCAATTATTTTATTGTTTTACTATTTTTTGTTTTTTAATTATTTTTATTTCTTTTATAATGTGTTTTTTCCCCTGTAAGCTGCCTTGAGTCACCATGAGCGAGTAGATTGCAATATAAATTTTACAAATAAATAAATAAATAAAATATGTTTAATATTGTTATTTTTGCATTATTCAATAAATAAACATCCTATGCCAGCATTATTTTAATTTTTAATATGGTGAATATTGATAATGTATAAGATCTGCAAATGAAAACTCTTTGCGGTCTTCCATAATTTTTAAAAGTGGGGAATGGAAAAGCACAATTTTAAGAAATACTGCCAAGATCAGAGGTGGTATTGAACCAGTGATATGTGGTGAGGTTAGGGTTAGGGTTAGGGACACAAAGCCAGTTGGGTGACTGGGCCAGTCACTCATTCTCAGCCCTAACAAGAATATCAAATGGCAAACCACTACTATAAATCGTGCCATAAAACCGCATGGATTGCCCAGGCAGTTACAAGGGGAAATCAAGATTGAATTGAAGGTTAAAGCCATCCTACTGTTAAGATTAACCACTTTTATAATTTTGTATGTTAATTTTTGAGTGCTCTAAATACCTTTAGAGCAGTGGCCCCTGATCTTTCTGGCAACAGGGGCCGGTTTTGTGGAAAACAATTTTTCCATGGACCAGACGGGAGATATTTTGTGTGCAGCTTCCATCCTATGAATGTGCAGATAAAGATTTGCTCACTCTCCTGCCAATGGGGTGGCCTGATTCCTAACAGGCCACGGACTGGTACCAGTCCACGAATAAGAGGGTTGGGTACCGCTCAGTGGTGGGATTCAAATAATTTACCAACCAGTTCTCTGCCCTAATGACTAGCTGGGTAGGTGGGGCTCGGTGGTCATGTGATCATGTGGGTGTGGCCAAGTCAATGTCACTCAGGTCGATGGGCACTTCGCCTTAGTTGTTACAATGGTAATAAGGGTTAACTGGAGAGGCAGTTTCTGTAAGCGGGGCAATAAAGATTAGGCTAGAAACAACACCAGAATGTTTCCTTCCTGCCTTCCTTACAGGATTAGCCCTGTAAAGTGGGAAAAACCAAAATGAGATTTCCTCCAACAATCGGTTCTCCGAACTGCTTAGAATATTACCAACCGGTTCTCCCGAATAGGTGCGAACTGGCTGAATCCCACCACTGGTACCCTTGCTTTAGAGACATGCTGGAGCAGGGCGGGAAGAAATGGCATTTCTTTAATTTGTCTGCAACCATCGTTATGCTGAGACTGATGAAGGAAGTTCCATTTAATAGTCATGAATAGGAACTATTTATATTTCTGCTCTCCATGAATTTGTCTGATATATTCATGGCTACATTTTATGGGAATCCTTACCATGTATTCATAGCAATCTATGATGCTTTTTGTAAAGTTTTTCCCCAGACTGAATTGATCTTGTTGATTACTTAACATGTGATTCGTAGCTGAATGAAATAGGTGGCTCTTTTTGAAAAACAGCTGTGTTATATTTAATTGGGTGCTATGAAGGCTCTGGATGTATTATTTCCAATACTTCTTTCACTTCTGCAAATAATCGGGTTAATGTTATGCTGATGAAAATTCACAGAAGAACTTGCATTATGGTGGAAATAGATTGGTCAGTTTGTTTCACACCTAACTTGTTTTCACATGTGCTTATTCATAATTCAATTTTATCTTCTTTGCACATTAATGTGCATGAAAAAACAAATTCTTTCTTTTTCTCTCTCTCTTTCTGTGTGTGTGTGTGTGTGTGTATGTGTGTGTGTGTATATATATATATTTAGAGTCACAACCCCTGGTAAGCCCCAATTATGGGAGGAAGCCAACTGCTTCCATCATCTGTCAATCGGCTCATCACAAGAGTCGATCACGACAGAAATCCAATATTTTTACTGTTGCCTTTGTTATATTTGTGTTTTTTTATTTGTGCTGATAAATAAATAAAGGGAGACTAGTATAGATCTATTTCAAGCTATTTAGCTCTCATCAGCTAGCCATACCCTTACTGGGATTTGAACCTGTGTGCTGTATTGCATCTTAGGCAATAGCAATAGCAATAGCAGTAGACTTATATACCGCTTCATAGGCCTTCAGGCCTCTCTAAGCGGTTTACAGAGAGTCAGCATATTGCCCCCAACAATCTGGGTCCTCATTTTACCCACCTCAGAAGGATGGAAGGCTGAGTCAACCCTGAGCCGGTGAGATTTGAACCGCTGACCTGCTGATCTAGCAGTAGCCTGCAGTGCTGCATTTAACCACTGCGCCACCTTGGCTCTAACATCTTAGCCATTAAGCCATTAGATCTATACTAGTCTCCCTTTATTTATTTATCAGCACAAATAAAAAACATTATATATATATATATATATATATATATATATATATATATATATATATATATATATATATATATATATATATATATATATATATATATATATATACACACACACACACACACACACACATACTGTGCATATATATGTGTGTGTGTTTGTGTTTGTGTGTGAAAGATTTTTGCAGCTCGAAGAGAAATCAGGATACAATAAAACACATTTGTAAATATTTAATAATATTTTCAAATGCATTTTTCATGAAATAGGTTTTTCTAAATATATGTCACCTTTGCAGTGGTAAAGGATATTTTAGCATAAAATATAATCTGCAAATACACTTTTTAATTCTTTTAAAGCAGTGAATTATATTATGACATTTGGAAATCTGCGAAGTCTTAAAGACTTTTCCCACGTGCAGATTAGGCCGGTTTGTGTCAGTTTCCACGTCCTGGATCAGCAGGAAAACCTAGCTATCTACTATGACTTCCCCCCTGGATAGTCCCATGGGGTGCCCTCCAGATGCCTGGCCATCAGCACGTCGGCTAAAGACATGATTGGGTTTGTAACTCCACATACCTGGAGGGCAAATAGGAGGGAAGGATCATCTATATCAAACTGTATCAGCCTTAAGGCAAAAATCGCTGCACACTCTAAATGAGTTACTGATGCTAATTTTTCTTCGCAGTCCTTTTCCTGACCATTATAAACTCATCAAGAATTGGTTTTGAATTGACATTTAATTTATCTTCCTGGGCACTGGGTCCATTCGTGCATTTGAATTATTGATCTCTCCCTTTCTCTTGGTGCATAGAATCATACAGCCATTTATTACGTCTGCTATTTATAAATGGGGCATATTTCGGTTTTACATTCAGTTTTGGCGTAAAGACAGTTGTTTCCACAGTTTCTTCCCTTATGACTTTAGATTCCAGGGAGTATTAAAGAGAAGGGTGGCACCCCGTGATGTCTTAAGGAAAAATGAAAGAATACACTTTGGTCTAGGGACTATGAGGTTTTCCCCACTTGCACTTAATCACAATCTAATCTTAACATCACAACACCTTGTTTCTGCCTTGTCCCCTAAGCATGAAGTCACTTTCATCTTTATTTATTTTATTTATTTAGTTTGTCAAACATTACAAGATAACAGGTATAAGTATAAACATGGACAAAGGAAATGAGTACAAATAAATGGGGACAGTAATAGCAGTTATAGCAATAGCAGTTAGACTTATATACCGCTTCATAGGGCTTTCAGCCCTCTCTAAGCAGTTTACAGAGTCAGCATATTGTCCCCAACAACAATCCGGGTCCTCATTTTACCCACCTCGGAAGGATGGAAGGCTGAGTCAACCTTGAGCCGGTGAGATTTGAACCACTGAACTGCAGATAGCAGTCAGCTGAAGTGGCTGCAATACTGCACTCTAACCACTGCGCCACCTCGGCTCGAGTAGACAGGGATGATAGGCATGCTGGTGCACTTATGCACGCTCCCTTTACGGACTTCTTAGGAATGGGGTGAGGTCCACGGTAGACAATTTAAGGTTGAAGCTGTGGGGGTTTGAGGATGTAACAACGGAGTCAGGTAGAGCATTCCAGGAGTTGACCACTCTGTTGCTGAAGTCGTATTTTCTGCAATCGAGTTTGGAGCGGTTTACCTTGAGTTTGTATCTCTTGTTGGCCCATCTATTATTGAGGTTGAAGCTGAAGTAGTCATTGAGAGGCAGGATGTTGTAGCAGACAATTTTGTGTACTATGCTTAGGTCAAATTGTAGGCGGCGTAGTTCCAGGTTGTCCAAGCCCAAAATTTCGAGCCTGGTGGCATAAGGGATTCTATTGTGAGTAGAGAAGTGGAGCGTTCTTCTCGTGAAATACCTCTGGAATGGCTCAATTGTATTAATGTCCGATATGCAGTGTGGGTTTCAAGCTGTATTAGAGAATTGGTCTGGCAAAGGTTTTATATGCCCTAATTTGCAGTACAATGTTACCAGGTTAACAACTTTTAATGCCTTTTTGGCAATGCTGCTACAATGAGCTCTGGGGCTTAGATTATTTGATATGAGTACTCCAGAGGTGGGTTCCTACCAGTTCGCACCTATTCGGTAGAACCGGTTCGTCAAATCTACCGAACCAGTTAGAAGAGGTTCCACCAGTGGACCCGGAAAGCAGGCCACACCTACAGAAGAGGTTCCAAAAAATTTTGAAACCCACCACTGGAGTACTTCTAGGTTCTTGACAGAGTGAGGGTCGTCTACGCGGTCATATCTGCCCAGCGGGTATTTGGTGTTCTGATTTTTGTCATTTTATAAACACAAATTTCATTTGTATTTGTTCTGATCTTGTGCTCAGGCCATGAGTGACAGAGGCTTACGTCAACTGTATTACAAAAGTTATTCCATTACCAGGAGAGTCACCAGCTACATCAAAGGCTTTGTTATCTATTATCTTGAAGGCACGTCAGGTGATGGGCAGATTCTCAGGACAGAAACAATAGCATCAGGATATCTATTAGCAATGGGAGAGCAATTGGCTGATTTAGTTTTCTGCTGACTCAAAGATGAGGGAGAATAAATCTAATAAAACGGAGAAGTTGTCCACAGTAGTTCACACCCTGTCTCTGGCCTGGCCTGAACAAAACAAATCAAAGTATTGATTATTGTTAATTTGAATTTGCATTCTTTTTTAAAAAAATGTGTCATTGTTAATTTTAATTGGGTTTGGGGATATCCTATTTAATTTCTTTTTAACTTTTGCAGTATGTGTTTCTTTTAATGTTGTACGCCGCCCTGAGTCCTTGGGAGAAGGGCGGCATATAAATCGAACCACTCTAGCACCCTAGATTTTCATAATAAATTTCTGGTGAGACTCCTTCCTCTTTCATTTATCTCTTCCATCTTCGGGGTTGCACTAGAATTTTGATTACCAAACCAAATCTGGCTTTGTCCTGTCTCGGCCTGAGCAGCTTTAAGATGTGCGGACTATGCAGGCTGGAGGGAATTCTGGGAAGTGAAGTTCACACAACTTAAGAGTTATTGAGGCTGAGATGCCAGAGCAGTGTTTCTCAAACTTGGTAACTTGAAGATGTCCGGACTTCAACTCCCAGAATTCCCCAGCCAGCGAATGCTGGCTGGGGAATTCTGGGAATTGAAGTCCGGACATCTTCAAGTTGCCAAGGTTGAGAAACACTGCGCTAGAGGTTGGGGGAAACAGAAGATACAATATGGTGCAGAAGACTAGAAACTTGAGGATGTCCAATGCATTTTGCCGTTGTCTCTCAGCAGCTTTCTTCCAAGGTCGGTAAAATGAGGACTCAGATTGTTGGGGGGAAAATATGCTGACATTGTAAACCTCTTAGAGAGGGCTGTAAAGCACTATGAAGTGGTATATAAGTCTAAATGCTATTGCTGTTTTCACGTAGGGTGTCTTGCTGAGTTCAGGTGTATCTAGTGTAAAACTTCTTATTTTCGCCCCTCCCGAATGTTGAGCGAATGTTGAGTTTTATTGTTTAATTTATTTTTGTTCACATTTCTTTTTGCACTGTCCTACACTCCCTTCCTTTGTGATTGTAAGCCGCCCTGAGTCCCCTCAGGGAAAAGGGCGGCCTATAAATGCTCAATAAATGAAAAAAAAAAATGAAAAATGAAAGGTGAGAGAAATATCTGATGCTACCCAGGATCAAACTCACAGCCTTCTGATAGTGAGGCAAGAGCACTAGGACATCATGCTGTGCAAGTAGGAGAATATAATCTCAAAAAGAAAAATGTGTGAGTGTGTGTGAGTGTGTGTAAAATCAGGTAAGAGGTGAAGTGGAGTAATAGGGCGAGGTATGATTATAACCACGTGCATTCTTAGCCTTTGTTCTCAGCGTTGTACACTTATTAAAGGCACAAATATTTGTGCACGCGCACACCCCATAAATAGCCAAAGTGTCCCAAATTGCACTCAAGAATTAAAGACATATGGAAAAGGGCTATGAATTGCACAAAAGCTTTGGCTGAAAAAAAAAATGCACCGAATTCCAGCCAAGGAATAAAACAATTAAATGTATTTGTAATGGCTTATTTTGCATGATTGATGATCCTCTTGGTAGTCATCTCAGGCCATTTCCACAAAGCGTTGGCACCAGGCCTGGATTGGTACCACACACCCTTATGAGTCCTTGACATCAGCTGAGCCAATTTATTCCACCTAACTACTACAGCTCAAGAGGAACTGGGGGGAAAAAACACACATTTTGAAACGGAGGACATGGGAACACGATTTATTTGTGCATAGTATCCCCTACATCATCACCTTTCCAGTTTCTTTGACTCTCCCTATTCCCTGCAGCTGCTAGTTATATAGTACCCTAACTTTTGGGTTCCTAACTAGGATAAAAGAATGCTTTAGAACTCACATCCACATGCAAATTAGGTGAGGTGAGGCAAGGACAGGGTTGGGGAAGAGGCATTGGTAGAATGCTGATTTTTTTGTACTTCCCTTTTGGTCAGCTGCAGAGCAGATCCAGGTTCTGCAGCCTTAAAAAAACTTTACTTTAAAAGAACAAAAAAATGAGGCATGGGAGTTGAGATAGAAAGCAAAACACCCCTGCAATCTACTCAGTCCATGCAAATGAATTCTTGGAACCTGCATAAATTAAGGAATTTAGTTGCTTCCAACCCTTTTGTGAGTCCTGGCAAAGGAGAAGATTTGGAGACATCTAGTTTCTTTTGTTTAGAGTTGCTGGGTTCCAATTCATTTAGATTTTACTGTAAGCTAGACATGGTTTAGGTTTAGGTTTATTAGATTTATACGCCGTCCTTCTCCCAAGGACTCAGGGCGGCCTACAACATTAAAAGAAACACATAATACAAAAGTTTAAAAAAATTAAATAGAATATCCCGAACAAACCCAATTAGAATTGACAATAACATTTTTTTACAAAATTCAAATTAAAATTAACAGGGATCAATAGTTTATTTTGTTTTGTTCAGGCCAGACCAGCTTGCTGTAAAAGCCGACTTTTTAGGGCGCATCGGAAGGACCAGAGGTTGGGGATTATACGAAGCTCCGGGGGCAGCTCATTCCAGAGGGAAGGGGCTCCCCCTGGGGGTCGCTAGCCGACACTGTCTGGCCGACGGCAACCTGAAGAGGCCAACTCTTTGGGATCGTACTAGACAGTGGGAGGCTACCGGTGGCAGTAGGTGGTCTCGCAGGTATCCTGGGCCTAAGCCATGGAGCGCTTTAAAGGTCGTAATTAGTACCTTGAATCGCACCCGGAAGACAACCGGCAACCAGTGCAGGCCGCCTAAAAGGGGTGTAACATGGAAGCACCTAGGTGCCCCCATGATCACCCACGCAGCCGCATTCTGGACCAGTTGAAGCCTCCGGGTGTTCTGGTAGCATGGTAGTATGAACCTGGCTAGGGATTAATGTATACCTATTTGTTCTGACCCCCCCTCGTCCCACACCAAAGCACGCCGAGCCAAAGACACTTTACGGAATTTATTAACAGACAGACAGGTCCTTGGCAGCAATCCAGCACAGACAAGCCTTGGCAGCAATCCAGCCTGCCAAGCTAACACTACAGTTCTCCAACATTAGTTAACGCGTTGACTCCTGCAAAAGGGGCGTGTGCACAAGCATTCCTTTTATAGTCTTTAAGAGGAGCCTAATTACCACCAGCTGAGTGCAATTACCTCCTGTAACTGCGCAACTGTTCCTGACGCCTATTAGCTCTCCAGTGCCGGGCATCTAGGAACAACTCCCTTGGCTCCTCCCCACTGCTGACGTACGGATCTCACTCCCTTGTCTCCTCCCCACTGGTCCAAGGCTCAGGCGCCTCCTGGTGGCCAACCAGCCTCTCTGCGCCCTGCTCAGAGTCGGAACCCTGTCCAGGGTCCTCCACATCCTCCAAAGCCGACTCATAGGGCCCCTCGCTGTCGGAGTCTGGTGGTAGCTCCAACGGCGCCTGCTGGGCCACAACACCTATTATATATTGTTGCCTGTCCTTGGGGCCCCGGTGTCAGTTCTTTTATGTGCTGTAGTGACTGGAGGCTAAGCTCCTTTGCTCAGTTTCTTGTGGTTGTAAAATGTACAGTGTGAATCTTATCAGCAATCGCTGAATAACCTTCTTCTCCCGTACCAGCTTCAAATATTTGAGCAGAAGCTGAAACACTTTGTAGCTCTTCCTTCACACAGGAGGAGAAGAATGAGCTGGCCCTTTCTGACACTGTTCTCATTCAAACCTGCCAATCACATCCTGTGTCGCTCATGTGATCAAAGACAGGGGAATCTTTAAAAGAAGTCATTTCAGATAACATTTTGTGAGATCCGGATGCTCACCCACAGGGAGTCCATATCCCATGTACAAATTGGACTATCTTCTGGTGATCTTTGGTTAGGGATGGTTAGAAAAGGGGTTGAAAATAACATTGCCACCAATGTAAGGTGGCTACACAAGTAGGTTTCAATTTGTGCCGTTAATAAATCCCATGAAATGATTGCATTACTTGAATTTCAGTTCAGTTCAGTTTATTAAATTTATATGCCGCCCTTTCCCCCCGAAAGGGACTCAGGGTGGCTCACAACTCGAACCGGGGAGGGGGATACAGACAAAAGATTTAAAAACAACAACATAACAATATATAATTTAAAACTCACAACAGTCATACCATTCGAGACGGGGGCAACAGCTCTTTAGCCCCAGGCCTGTCGGAACAACCAGGTTTTGAGGGCTTTGCGGAAGGCCTGGAGGGTGGTGAGGGTTCGAATCTCCACGGGGAGCTCGTTCCAGAGGGTCAGAGCAGCCACAGAGAAGGCTCTCCTCTGGGTAGTCGCCAGTCGGCACTGGCCGGCGGATGGGATTCGGAGGAGGCCTAATCTGTGGGATCTAATCGGTCTAGTGGAGGTAATTGGCAGCAGGAGGTCTCTCAGGTACCCAGGTCCAATACCATGAAGGGCTTTATAAGTAACGACTAGCGCCTTGAAGCGTATCCGGAGACTAATAGGCAGCCAGTGCAGCTCGCAGAGGTTAGGTGTTACCTAGGTGTTGCACTATTCTAAGTGATATTTCTATGGAAAATAGGGTAATCGGTTCCAGCTTGGCATAAATAGGCAATTAAAATGTTTAAATAAATCTTTATATATCTATCAATGACATAACAGTAAAAGAAGATAAACCCACATCCAAAGGATAGCTTCTATCTCCCCTATTCTGCTGCAGTTCTTCAAAATGAGCCTCTTCTTTTTTTGAGTCTCCTTCCCCCCATTTTTGCACAAATGATGATTAGCATCTAAAACCCAACTGGCAACTTCATATGCACTAGTTTTATCCATGTGCAGTCTAGTCTCACACTAATTGTATTTTGGTTTGCACCAGTGGTGGGATTCAAATAATTTAACAACCGGTTCTCTGCCCTAATGACCAGCTGGGTAGGCGTGGCTTGGTGGTCATGTGACTGGGTGGGCATGGCCAACTCAACATCACTCAGATCGATGGGCACTTCGCCTTAGCTGTTACAATGTAATAAGGGTTAACTGGAGAGGCAGTTTCTGTAAACAAGGCAATATTGATGAGGCTAGAAACAACACCAGAATGTTTCCTTCCTGCTTTCCTTACAGGATTAGCCCTGTAAAGTGGGAAAAAACAAAAGGAGATTTCTTCCAACAATCGGTTCTCTGAACTGCTTAGAAAGTTACCAACCAGTTCTCCCGAATAGGTGCGAACTGGCTGCATCCCACCACTGGTTTGCACTGAATGTGACTTCTTATCAATTTATAAATTGCAAAATTTCAAATATAATAGTTGGAAAAAACACAGAAGAGAGCAACCAAATTGGATGGTCTTACAACTTCCTAAAATAATCAAGAGTATGAAAAGGTTCTTTAACTTAGAAAAAATGAAGAGACACCGTTGAGGCGTATAAAATCATATACATCATCGAATAAGGGATTTTTTTTCACCGTCAAGAATGCTAGGATATTGATAGAATAACAGACAACAGACTCTGACAGCGAGGGGCCCTATGAGTCGGCTCTGGAGCATGTGGAGGACCCTGGACAGGGTTCCAACTCCGAGCAGGGTGCAGAGAGGCTGGTTAGTCACCAGGTGGCGCCTGAGCCTTGGACCAGTGGGGAAGAGACAAGGGAGAGTGATCCAGAAGCCAGCAGTGAGTTGTTCCTGGATGCACACCATCAAAGAGCTACTAGGCGTCAGGAACAATTACGCAATTACGGGAGGTAATGGCGCTCAGCTGGTGGGCATTAGGCTCCTCTCCAGACTATAAAAAAGACTGCTTGTGCATACGGCCCTCTTGCAGAAGTCAACGCATTGACTAAAGAGAACTGTTGTAACTAACTTAAGCGGTATATAAGTCTAATAAATAGATAAATAAATAACTTGGCAAGCTGGATTGCTGCCAAGGTTTGTCTGAGTTGCTGCCAAGGTCCTTATCTGTTTGTTTGCTTGGCTTTCAGCCACCGAGATTTTGGTTTTGCTATTAAAGTACATTCTAGTTAAGCTCGTCTCGGCTTTTGTTACTAGACGGAGGAGGGGGTCAGAACAATTTTTTATATTTACTTTATTATTTTCTTATTTACTATGCGTCTTTATTCTCAGTAGATCCGGTCAGCTAACAGTGTCAACATGAAAAGCCTCAAGACTCCAAATCCTTAAAAAGAAAAGATAAAAGTCAAACATTTTTTTTTAAAACCAAAGCATTGTGAGGTTTCCTCTATAATACCTTTTCTCCAATGTACACTGAGTTATTACTAAAAAAAAACTCTGTGCAAACACTGAAGAGAGCTTTTGCTTCAGTGCCTTAAGCAAATCACTTTCTTCAAAACTTGTCCGTGTAATAATAATAGTTTCTTTGTGTTGCTTGGAGGCTTCTTCCAACGACTGAAGCCTTCCAGGCGAGGGTTCAGTGGGATGCACAGTGCTTCATTGAGGTGAACAATGTCACCATCACACTTTGCCAAAGCAAATCAACTTTCTGAGCAAGAGAAGCAGAACCGAGCTAATGGAAGCAGTTCTCAACTTACGACCCTTCGTTTACCACATGGGACTGAAACAGCGACTTACAACTGGTCCTTGCACTTTCAAACACGCGATCCAAATTCGGTTGCCTGACAGTTCTGCAAAGAGGGCGGTGTGCACAAGCAGTCTTTTTATAGTCTGGAGAGGAGCCTAATGACCACCAGCTGAGTGCAATCACCTCCTGTAATTGCGTAATTGTTCCTGACGCCTATTAGCTCTTCGATGGTGTGCATCCAGGAACAACTCACTACTGGCCTCCGGCTCACTCTCCCTTGTCTCCTCCCCACTGGTCCAAGGTTCAGGTGCCTCCTGGTGGCCAACCAGCCTCTCTGCGCCATGCTCAGAGTCGGAACCCTGTCCAGGGTCCTCCACATCCTCCAGATCCGACTCATAGGGCCCCTCACTTTTGAAGTCTGGTAGCAGCTCCAACGGTACCTGCTGGGCCACAACAGTTTTTGTCTCCAGGCCTTTAATCATCTTAGTTGCTCTTCTTTACAACTAAAAAACCATCTTTTTTGTAATGTGGTGACTGAAACTAGATGCAATATTCCAGTATTTGAAAATTGGGGGGCTACTTGGATGATAGCAACATAATTACACCATTCTCTGATGGGGATTATGAAGCTGTTTTAATTTCTCTGTTTATGTGTATGTCAGATATGCTAAAGGTACTGTAGGTAACAAATGGAGGTAACAATTAATGATGATTCAGTACTGCACTGACAAGCACTGTGCTATAAATGTAGAGTTCAGTTGCACCCAGTCTGAAAGCGTGAGCTTCCCTGCTTATTTCTGCCTAACCATATTAGAAAGCATGACACAATTGTGCATTAAGTCGACATATTTGTTTTTCCTAGCTTAGCAGCTGGCATGCAAGATTTCTGTGAATATGTGTGTTCCATTCATTTTAGGAAACATGGCTTAACGGTCATAAATAATTCTTCCTTCAAAGGATTTCTGTTAGGATTTCTCTGTTAGAGAAGGGGAACAATTTACCAAAGTACTGTAATCAAACTTCCTTTGAATGAATAATTTTTTACACCCTTTTGATCAGTGGAGGGTTTCAAAAATTGTTCCAACCTACTCTGTGGGTGTGGCCTCCTTTGTGGGAGTGGCTTGCCACCCATGTGACCGGATGGGAGTGGCTTGCCGCCCATGTGACCGGATATGAAGATGCCGACGACACTTGTCAGAACCACCTTAAATTCCCTCACACACAGCACTGGCATGCATAAGAATAGGATGTCAACTTGTTTTTTAAAAGGCATCTTTGGTTTGCGTTAAAACAACTTCAACACAAACAATGTTCTGATTGCACCACAAACGCAGTAGTCATCCTTACCTTTCACAGAGGCACTGAGTTTTATAAATATGAGCATGATAGTGTAGAATAATCATATCCAAGGACCAGTGGTGGGTTTCCAAAAATTTTGGAACCTCTTCTGTAGGTGTGGCCTGCTTTCCGGGTCCACTGGTGGAACCTCTTCTAACCGGTTCGGTAGATTTGACGAACCGGTTCTACCGAATAGATGCGAACTGGTAGGAACCCACCTCTGGTGAAAAGGGAAGGTGCGGAGGTGGCAATCAGTGGCGATGTGCTGTGGCAGCCTCAAACAGTTCTAAAACTGAGTGTGCGGAAGCCAAAAACGGCCAAGGGGTGGAGGCCGGCAGGTGGGCGTGTCTTCTCTGTATAAGACGCACAGACATTTCCACCCACTTTTAGAGTGGGATGAGTGCATCTTATACTCCGAAAAATATGGTATATTCAAAATTCTTTAAAATAATTGTTTTATCTTAATATGTAGAAAGAAAACCCTTGACAAGTTTATGCCTTTTCTTCTATGATTATCAACCATTTTACATACAAAATCTCAATCCCCTTTAACATAGTTGCTGAATTATAGTTTACACAAGAGACGTAGACTAGAAGAAATTCACTTTAAAGGTTTATCCATTTCATTTCATTTATTGAATTTCTGGGCCGCCCAATCCCGAAGGACTCCGGACGGCTTACAGAAATGAAAAATATTAAAAAATTATTAAAACAATAAGACACAACAAAGTTAAGAAGAAGCACAACATACACCCAATCAAAGGGGGGCTGGGCCTCAATCAAGAGGTCAACAGCCCCAGGCCTGCCGGAAAAGGCAAGTTTTAATACCTTTACGGAAGGCCATGAGAGTGGGTAGGGCCCGGATCTCTGGGGGTAGCTCATTCCATAGGGCCGGAGCGGCAACAGAGAAGGCCCTACTCCAAGGCGTCGCCAGCCGGCATTGTCCCGCTGAAGGCACCCGGAGAAGGCCCATCCTGTGCGATCTTATTGGTCTAAGGGAGGTATGCAGCAGAAGACGGTCTCACAGGTATCCGGGTCCTAGGCCATGTAGGGCTTTAAAGGTGATAACCAGCACCTTGAATCGTGCTCGGAGACCAATGGGAAGCCAGTGCAGCTGGCGGAGGATAGGTGTAGTATGGATGTACCTTGGTACACCCAATATCGCTCGTGCGGCTGCATTCTGGACTAATTGTAGTCTCCGAACACTTTTCAGGGGCAACCCCAAGTAGAGCGCATTACAGTATCCATTTTCCTATCTATAGATATGGATTAATGTGAACATTACTGGCCATATAAAATAAAACTCCCTTTTTACAATCCTGTAATCCTTTAATTTGGGGTAGAGTTGGGGCCACTGGGTGGAGCTGAGCTGGCTGGATGCCCTTCCTGACACCAATATCAGCAAAACTTGCAGCAAGGATTTTTTTTTGCGCCCTAGGAGAGAAATACCTGCCGCTATCTAGGATTGAACTTTCAACCTTCTGAGTGAGAAGCGAATGTCCTCACCACTAGGCCATCACACCGCTCACTGGCCATATAAAACAAATTACTATAATATTGAATTAGACAAATGGGAAAAATTTTGGGGAACAAACTTAAAAATGACACTATCAGTTGCATACAAGGAAAACCAGTACAAAATGTTTTACAGATGGCACCTGGCACCAACAAGGTTAGCTAAAATCTTAACAAATACCTCCCCAAAATGTTGGAAATGCGAATCAATACACGGAACATATTACCATTTATGGTGGACCTGTGAGGAGGCTAAAAATTTTTGGAAAAGGATCAAAAAATTGGCTGGAGGCAATAACAGGGGTTAAAATAGAATGGAAACCTGAAGTTTTTTTTAAATTAGGAATTATGTCTGCGAAATACAAAAAAGAAATCCAGTATTTAATACTACATATAATTACGGCGGCAAGGATTGCTTTGGCCCAGAAATGGAAAAAAACAAATTAATCCCAAGCGAAGATGAAATAATAAGAAAGGTTATGGACTGTGCCGAAATGGACAAACTAACTAAAGAAATCCAGGGAAAAGAAGAATCAGAATTCTACCAGATATGGGATAAATGGTATAGGTGGATGGAGGAAAGAAACAAAAAATCAATGAAGGAATATAACAAAACTCAAAAAATAATAGTTATGAGTAAAATAAGAGGGTTAAGAATGGGGAAATCCAAATGAAATACAATAGAAGGGGAAATAATATAAGATGAGCGGTATCAATTGATAATTGCTATTAGAAAGAACAGGAAGCTCCAGTTCGTATTGTATTGTGTAAATGTGGTGTATGTCTTAAGTTTTGTGTGTGTGTGTATTTTACATGTTTGTTAATAAAAAAAATTATTTAAATATTTGGAGTATTTTAGTTACTTGCTGTTTCACATTGATTGAAAATGATACCATGCTATCAAGAAAGTATTTATTCCTTTTCATAAATTCACTTTCTGGATAGTAAGCCAGTACTTTCAGAGTACTACCCTTATACAAACATTTTCTAAATTAGCAGTTACACATAATTTTGTGTCTAAACCTTCCTTCTGCTTAGGGATTCTTTGGTAAGGATATAGTATTGGATGTAATACAGTCCTAGGAGGGCTATTCCATATTCAAATCAGCTTATGGTACAAATCAGCTTACTGAGTAATTCCTGAAAAAAACAACGTATTAAGGCCTGGGGAAAAAGGAATGGAATCTATCTGACTCTTGAGGTTGAAAAGCTGTTCACTAGAAATAACCGTATTTTATTTGTATTTATTTATTTTGGAATTGTGCTGATATGGCTAATTTTTCTGAAAAAAAATCATAGTGTGAAGCATCATTTCTTTTGTTTCTTCTTTTCATAAGTCCATCAGTACATATCTCAGACAATTTAAGCTATAGTGCGTCTTTATGCACCGACGTATTTAAGAGTGCACTTTAAAATTGCACCTGAGGACATAAAATATGCACCATCATAAAACTTTGCAAAGACCTATATTCAATGGCTGTCCTAATCTGGCTGCTTGGCATTGCCTGTATGGCATATTTCCTGATGAATATGCAAGTAGTGGTAAGCTTAGGTTAATTGCTTTTTTATGTGTGTGCTTATGAATAGGAAGGAAGATAGGATTCCTGTTCCTTTTAATTACTGCGCATAGATATTACAATTAAGTGAATAGCAGTTATGGTCAGAGAGTGAAATAAGATGATGCTACTAAACAACAGGAATAACAAAATATATATTTTTCGTTCGAAGCATTTTTGATCCCTCTTCAGCCAAACTTATAGCAATAGCAATAGCAGTTAGACTTATATACCGCTTCATAGGGCTTTCAGCCCTCTCTAAGCGGTTTACAGAGTCAGCATGTCGCCCCCACAGTCTGGGTCCTCATTTCACCCACCTCGGAAGGATGGAAGGCTGAGTCAACCTTGAGCCGGTGAGATTAGAACCGCTGAACTGCAGATAACAGTCAGCTGAAGTGGCCTGCAGTACTGCACCCTAACCACTGCGCCACCTCGGCTCTTTTACAATTAAGTGAATAGCAGTTATGGTCAGAGAGTAAAATAAGATGATGCTACTAAACAACAGGAATAACAAAATATATATATTTCATTTGAAGCATTTTTGATCCCTCTCAGCCAAACTTATAACAATAGCAATAGCAGTTAGACTTGTATACCGTTTCAAGGGGCTTTCAGCCCTCTCTAAGTGGTTTAAAGAGTCAGCATATTGCCCCCAACAACAATCCGGGTCCTCATTTCACCCACCTCGGAAGGATGGAAGGCTGAGTCAACCTTTGAGCCGGTGAGATTTGAACTGCTGAACTGCAGATAACAGTCAGCTGAAGTGGCCTGCAGTACTGCACCCTAACCACTGCGCCACTTCGGCTCATATCTATCAAACAGTTAACTAAAATCAGTACAAGATTGTCCTTCACTGTAAAAGCATACAACATAACAGATGTACTATCAAAGGGAAGGACGAGGAAGGGGGAAAATACAGGTAGTCTTCAACTTACAACCAAAATTGAGACCCAAAGTTATGTTGTTAAGTGAGACATTTGTTCAATAAGTTTTGCCCCGTTTTACCACCTTTCTTGCCATAGTTGTTAATGGGAATCACTGCAGTTGTTAAATTAGTTGTTAAGTGACTCTAGCTTCCCCGTTGACTTTGCTCTTCAGAAGCTCGCAAAAGCTGATCAGATGACCACGGGGATGGTGTAATGGTTGTAAAGATGAACCAGTTACAAAATGTCTGGATTTTGATCATGTGACCAAGGGGATGCTGCAACGGTCATGAGCAGTGGTGGGTTTCTTCCGGTTCGCACCGGTTCGGGAGAACCGGATGGTGAAATTTACCGATCCGGTGAGAGGAGGTTCGACCGGTGGACCCAGAAGTAACTTCCGAATGCCTGCCCCAGCCCTGTCGCTCCTCGCTCCCCCTCGCCCGTCCAGAAGCCGCTCCATCGCTCGCTCCCCCCGCCCATCCACACTATCCTAGCCCAATTTGGTGTCAAGTCTCATACCTGGGAGTGGAGGTGGTGAACAGAGAAGCATGGAGAAGTCCAGCGACACAATCCACCAGAGAGCAGCGGCAAGCTCAGGAGTTTTCTCCTGGATTCCCCTCTGTCTTGCCTCCTCCGTTCTCCCAAAGTTCTTTCCCCAACATGTGATAGATTTCTACTGGATTCCTCTCTGTCCTGCCTTCTCCAATCTCCGTAATTTCGGCCCTCCAGTTGTCTATTTTGGGGAGGTTTTCCCCTCTCTTCCCCCACCCCTTCATATGAGTCCCAAATTTTTTTGCCACATGGCTTGGGGGTGATGGTCATGTGACTGAGTGTGTATGAGTGACATCAAGTTGGCCATACCTGCTCGGTCACATGACTGCCAAGCCACGCCCTCAAAATAGGCCACACCCACAGAATAGGTTCTAAGAAAATTTGAAACCAACCACTGGTCGTGAGTGTGAAAAACAGTCATAAGTCACTTTTTTCAGTGCCGTTGTACTCTTGATCACTAAATGAACTGTTGTAAATTGAGGACTGCCTGTAGTTCAGTAAAAAGTCCGAGATTCGGATAGCATGAGTAGCAGGATGAAGGCCTTCAGATTTTAACTGGATCTGGAAAAAAAATGCAGGGATACCCCTGATGTTTTAACTATTGATTTCGGCTGTTTTGGGTTTAAGGTCATACTAGATACCATATTAACTGCATGGAAGCCATTATTCATTGAAAACATGAAATGGATGTGGGATCTTGTTTATCCTCTGGGAATCATATTTTCATCAGGTATTCAGGTATTGGCCTCCCTGGCACTTTATATGTAAATATTTATTTGCCCAGTTTTATTCACTGCCAAAATGTGATTTCACACCGAGTGTTTTCCTACTAATTCTTTCTTTACAGCTGTTCAAAAGATTTCTCCAAAGAAACCCAGATATTATCACATCACCCTGTAATACACCCTTCTCACAAGGTTACTCTAGTTATTCATCATTCTGTCGTATTTATTACATTTCTCGGACATGCCTGGAAGCCTGTTGTTTTAATGCTAGCTATGAAACATCCCTCACTGTAAAATAAATGAATCAAACGCTTGAAAGGCAGAGAGGGAAAAATAGGAATCTTATCATGTGTAAACATTTCCCCTAAAGCGGAAACATGCATCATTATGAGATTGTTTAGGTGCGGCTTCACCGAATAATTAAAACTAGAACCCAGTTATGTTTTAAATCTAATTTTTATGGTGGTGAACACCTGCTTTCAAAATATTACTTTAAGGATGAGAGCAAATATTTGCCAAAGGGGAGAAGACAATAACGGCTAATGTGAGAATTCAGTTCCTCTTCTGCGTCTTTGTGCTCCCTCTGCTGTTTGAGAGGAGCAATTTTCCATTCTTGTACAGTGGCGGTGGGCACATGACAGCGAGGCTTACTACAGTGAAAACTGGCATCAGGGGAACTGGGATGCTGTTGCTTAGGGGTTCGATGCCTGCTCCTCTTTGCATCATTTAGATCAGGGGTCTCCAACCCTTGGCAACTTTAAGACTTGTGGACTTCAAGTCTTAAAGCTGTCAAGTTTAAACACCCCTGGGGTTTTTTTTTCTAAAGGGTTATTTGAATTTGAATTTGTGTTTATTTGTATGCCGCCCTTTTCCCTGGGGGGACTCAATCAAAAAAGGAAGGGGGAAACAGACTTTTACATATAGACAGTACATAATTAAAACGCAACATTCATACCATTCGGGCGGGACACAATCTTTAGCCCCAGGCCTGACGGGATAGCCAGATTCTAAGGGCCGTGCGGAAGGTCTGGAGGGTGGTGAGGGTACGAAGCTCCACGGGGAGATCGTTCCATTGGGTCGGGGCAACCACTGAGAAGGCTCCCCTCCGCGTGGTGGCCAGTCGGCATTGGCCAGCGGATGGAACTCGGAGGAGGCCTAAACGATGGGATCTAATGGGTCGTGTGGAGGTGATCGGCAGTAGGCGGTCTCTCAAGTACCCAGATCCACTACCATGAAGGGCTTTAAAGGTGGCAAGTAGCACCTTGAAGCGTATCCGGAGATCGACAGGTAGCCAGCGCAGCTCGCGGAGGATAGGTGTTACGTGGGTGAAGCGAGGTGCACCCACAATCGCTCGCGTGGCTGCATTCTGGACTAGCTGAAGTCGCCGAATACTCCTCAAGGGCAGCCCCATGTAGAGCACATTGCAGTACTCCAGCCTAGAGGTCACAAGGGCACGAGTGACTGTTGTGAGAGCCTCCCGGTTCAGGTAGGGGCGCAACTGGTGCACCAGGCGAACCTGGGCAAATGCCCCCCTGGTCACAGCTGACAAATGATGTTCGAAAGTCAGCTGTGGGTCCAGGAGGACTCCCAAGTTGCGGACCCTGTCTGAGGGGTATAATGTTTGACGCCCCAGGTTAGGGGTGAAAGGGGTCTTGTCACCCTTGCATGGGGGGAAGAGTGCATGTTGGGGTCACACATGCATGTGCAGGGTGCATGCGAGGGTTGGACATGTATGTGGGAGGATGGGACATGTGCTTGGGGGTGCATTGCATTTTGGGGGTTTGGGCACGCGCGCGCCCTTTGGGCACTCAGTCCAGAAAAGGTTATCCATTACGGGCCTAGACTATCCTGTGTTCTTCAAATATGTTGGGGGGAAAAGTCATAAAATTCTTGGCAGACACTGGCTTAGAATTCCGGGAATTGTCATCCTTGAACATCTAGAATGCACTAGGGTGGAGAAATATATTGTGTGGAAATGAAGACAAAAACTTGCCTTTAATTTTTAATTTTGTAAAAAATGTTAAAGACAAAGACTTCGATGACAGAGAACTAAATTATACTTGGTGATACCTTACTTATTTTTGCTGTAATGCAATGGATATTACACTGAGTCATTGGGAGTCCAAATTTTGCTAGGCAATCAAAATGGGAAGGAATCTTTTCATTTTGAGCCGAGGTGGCGCAGGTGGCGCAGTGGTTAGGGTGCAGTACTGCAGGCCACTTCAGCTGACTGCTAGATCAGCAGTTCAGCGGTTCAAATCTCACCGGCTCAGGGT